>NC_090321.1:259575536-259890064 GCF_040869045.1 Eurosta solidaginis
ATTAAGTTTGATATTTCAAGTTCCTAGCTCATCGAGAAGTTACTTAAAGGTGGTTTGAAAATTTTCAAATTTTGATCTAATTATTTCGATCTGTGCGCCACCTAATGGATTTTTTTCTTTTTGTTGCATTGTCACGGTGTTCTACCCTATGTGTAAGGTTTCACGTTTGTAGCTCAATGAGAAGTTAGGTACTTAAAAATCGATTGCAAGATTTGTATGGAAAGCGGATCACATTTGATGTTGATATGATCACATTTTCAATATTCGACCCTTATTTGACGGTCGTAAAGGAAAACCTAAAAAAATTGAACATGAGGAGATGAACTCCATTGATGACTTACTCCAAGAAACCGCACAAATGGATATAAAAATATCTGCACGAAATAGTGCCCGTCAAATGAAGTGTATTTACTTTGAAAAGCCCAATTGGCAAAAATACGAAGTAAGGCAGAAAATAGAAAATTAAACCTCTAAAAAGTTCCTAGAAAATTGCTACGGTCATATCAACTTATAAGTGCGCTAAAATGGAACTAAAATACACAACAGACTTCCAAAATGCTAATTGGCGTCAGATCAAGCTCTGTAATGATTTCAGAGCCGAAAGAGGTGAAAGTATATGCCCTGTAAAATGCTTAGACAAAAATGGTTAGGAATCAATCCACTAGAAAACGTTGCGCAGTCAAATATTGTCACACAGTATGTAAGCCATATGAGTGACGTGGATCTGAGCGACGTGTTGGATGCACTCTGTAGATCGACAATGAGATAAAAAAAACCACATATGCATATTTTATAACCTTTTTGACGTTTGTGCAGCAAAGCTTCGTTAATGTATAGGAGGCACTGATCCGAAGTCAGATAAATTCTGTTTATACCCACTGAGACACATTTATCAAAAAGCTCAGTTTGGATAGCATTTCAAATTAAACAAGTAAGGAAGTCTAAGTTCGTGTGAAACCGAACATTACATACCCAGCTGTACACTTCAAATGCTGTTGTTGTTTGTTTTGCGTACTTAATAGTGTTAGAAGGCTGCGCAATAATAACATATACATATCTTGAGCTTAATGTGAAAATGTGCTAAGTCACTTTTTTTGAAAAATTGTAATTTAATGCAGTTTTAAAACTGAATTCAAAATACATTGATCACAAAAAAAATATCTTAAAAATTTTCATTTTTACGTGCTGTGGGCAATGATGTGTGAATGTGCTAAGTCGTTAGCTGTTAAAAAAAATGTGCTAAGTCAACCTGTCAATAATAACAATCTGAATTACTAGTCATTTTTTTGTGCGCGCATTTTATTTATTTATTTAATTCATTCAGTCTAAAAGTACATGCTTTGTTGTTGTTGTTGTATTAACGATAAAGACACTCCCCGAAGGCTTTTGGGAGTGTTACCGATGTTGATGGCCTTTTGCCGGATATAGATCCGGTACGTTCCGGTAACACTATTAAGGTACTACTAGCTCGACCATCTCGGGAACGATTTATATGACCACATTAAACCTTCTAGGCCATCTCGCCCTCCCCACCCCCCTAGTTCCATGAGGAATGAATCGATTTGCTAGATGTATAATCCTAGTTATAGGTTCATTCATAGCATAATTCGTTTTATGAGTTATTTCGATAAATAATCTATTATGCCCAAGATCATGCAGTGGAATATATGGAATGAACAAAGTAGATAAATCAGAGCAATTCGTGCTAAAGTTTATTACATTATAGGCAAGCATGAGTGAGATAAAAGTTCTTCTGTCATGTAAAGCCTGAAGACCAAGCAATTTGTGCCTGCTGGTATATGATGGGAGGCCGTCTGGCTAGTGAAGCATACGTAAAGCAATTTTGTAAAATTTTTTGGAACTTTCTCAATTTTATAGGAGTAGATTCATAGAAAGGATTCCATATTATTGAGCAATATTCAATACCACTTCTGACCAAGCATATATAAAGTGCCTTCAACGACATAGGGTCCTTGAAGTCACTTGTGTTACGTTTACTGCACTAGAGTTTTACGCCGATCACTTTATCGGCGGCGGCGGCGTAGGCTCTATTATATACCGGCGACGGCGGCGTGGTCGGTGCGCCGGCATACGCCGGTGCTCTTACTTTAAAAAGCTTAATTTTTCTATTTAAAAAAATAATATTTACGAAAGGTTTTGTTTGTATGTATTTAAGGAAATCAACGTTTTGACCATTTCGGAAAGACCCGGGTTTTTTGCCTCAAAATCTCGCAGATAGTTCAAAAATTTTAAGGAGTAACTCCTCTCGGAGGGATTGTCCCCTGTTCACTTACACCAGAGAAGCTTCGAACCTAACCCCGGTCTTTGGAATTGGCACTGCTGCGTCTGCTGAAAAGAAGTAGAGATACATAAAATGGTCACACTTTTGTTTGTATGTCTCGTGCAAAGCGTAGTTTCACCTGGGGTTAACTCCTAGTAATCGTCACGAACACAATTTCTTTAAATTATTTGTGGCTCCTTGGCGGTCACGCACAAAGGCGGCTTACGGTTGATATTAATGGTCTATTAATACTCATGACTCTTGTGGCGCAAGACGCCTCCAGTTTTTTCGGCTGTTTTCAATAGCTACAATTCTCGATGTGCGAACAGCAGAAATCCCGACCACCTGTCGGGACCCTCACACCATATGCCAGCACAGAAGCCAAAGGACTGCGACTTCGAACTCATACCTTCCTCGACGTCACTTTCTTAGAAGCTCCAGGTGTAGCTACGAAGACTTTCTAACGGATGTTTTTGTCGCGCTATGCTGCCGAGGTACACCAGAGAAGCACCTTGAAACGTTAGGGAGTGACTATTCGGCCAAGGATGCCGCCCTCGTCTAAGTGGATGTCATTGGGGAATGTGTTAAAATCGTATAATCCTCGGCGCATCTATATAATTAAAATTTTACAAGGACCCTGGATAAAATTTTTAAAATGTAGACCAGAGTTTGCAGACGTTTGTGTTCACAACATTGATTTCAATAGTCTTCGTTAAATCAAAGCGAGATTTTGGAATGAAAGTCGACCGATTTTAAGTTGAAAGATGTTAACTGCTGTTTTCCGGCCTTATCATATAAGAGCTCATTATGGATGACCGCGTAGCTTCAGACTAGTTCGACTGTCCATTACATTAGGGTAGTAGCACACACGGTCATTAGTTCGAATGTCTTGGGAAAGCTTTTACTTCACCACTTGGAGTGTTCTTGCGAAGGACAAAGCCTCACCTGGTAGATATATGTGCCTACGTATTCACATTTGTAAAAGGGCCGTAACGTGTAGGTGATATTTAAACTTGGTTGATAGGCTATAATCAATGTGATTGACTCTAAGGGACTAGTTTTGGATATGCCCGCCAACTTTAGGAAATGTCAAACCGGGAGACTTTGGTGTTAGGATGAAGTGTGAAATTCAAAATTAACATTTCAGACGCTTTGTATATTTTCGCAAATAAACAACAGATGTTTGAATGTAAGCCCAAGTGATTTTTCAAACGCTCCTCATACGTACATATATCCTCAACTTAAGTATGAGGTAAGAATCACACCCCTTGTGTTTACGCCCCCTATAACCTACTAACGGATTTTGCATCACAATAAATATATAAAATTTTTTTAAAAATCGGTACCTTTTTGGGTATTTTGCTTTTTTTAAAAACTTGAGGACAATTTGAATACATGTTCGCCGTGGGTCATTTTATTTGAATTAATTATTCATTTTTTGAAAAAAATATATATGTAAGTGAGCATATAAATTTATTATATAACTTTTCTTTTAGTGTTTTGTTTTAATAACTTGGTGAATTGGGCAAAGTCCGTGTTAAGCTGACATCGAAAAGGCCTGTTTTTTAAATAACTTTTGAACAGTTAGAAAGAGGTAAATTTCGCAATTAGTTTCTTATAACTGGCAGTGATGCGCATCCGTTGATAACACTTTCGACCATATCCGACCAATTTTCGACATGAACAATAAATGGCCTAAACAGTCTTAATGGAGAAAATATAGTAACGCGCTGGACGCCGCCGCCGCCGTCGCCACGCCGATATTTTTGACATTCGGCGGCGGCGTGCGAAAAACGACCAAAATCGGCGCCGACGGCGGCGTTTATCGGCGGCGTATATCTCTATACTGAACCCAACCATTGCAACAAATTTTGAAACAACGAAATCAATGTGACTATAAAAGGAGAGTTTGGAGTCAAAAATTACAACCAAGTCTTTACTCTCTTGACAACGATTAAGAGATTTAGCATTTAGTTTGTAGATAAAGTATGTGGCAGTTGTCTTTATGGAATAAGACACAACACCGCATTTGTTTGAATTTAAAAATAAGTTATTGTCTGCGCACCATCCGGCCATCCAGTCCAGATCATAACCGTTAGAAATAAAATAAATAAATAAATGTAAAGCGCGATAACCTCCGAAGAGATTTTAGGCCGAGCTTCTCTTCCAATTTACGTCGTGCTCCTTTTTTTTAATTTTTCCTGCAAATTGGCGGGACGCGACCTACTTGTTTTATGCCGACTCCGAACGGCGTCTGCGAGGTAGATGAGTTTTCACTGAGAGCTTTTCATGGCAGAAATATACTAGGATTGCTTGCCAAACACTGCCGAGGGCGACCCCGCTTATAAAAATTTTCTTCTAATTGAAAAGCCTTATTTCTAAAATTTTGATGTTGCTTTGCCCCTGGTGTGAACCCAAGGCATTCGGCGTAGTAGGCGGAGCACCACGCTACCATCACACCATGGTGGTCGCCAATAGTTAGAAATAGTTTGATAAATAAATAGTATTTTTTGTGAAATATATATTTTTAGTGTTATATTTCAATCATTAAAGGGGAAGAGTGATGGGGAAACATATTGAATAAAAAGTGCTAAGTCAGGAGAAAAAA
Organism: Eurosta solidaginis; assembly: GCF_040869045.1. Taxonomy (NCBI): domain Eukaryota; kingdom Metazoa; phylum Arthropoda; class Insecta; order Diptera; family Tephritidae; genus Eurosta; species Eurosta solidaginis. The sequence continues at coordinate 259,580,426 of NC_090321.1, forward strand.
TTTGTTTTGAGTGAGGAAATTGTGCAAAGTCATAAAATAGCTGCTGGGTTAGCATACATGATTTTTATTTATCTTTCTCAAAGCTTCTACACTCAAAAGTATTACAACTAAGGTTTCCTCATTCACAGTTTAAAAAAAAAGGTTATTTCAAAAGTTATTCAGTTTTTTCGTCTCTTGTAAAATTCGTAAAAAGTGACTTAGCACATTTTCACATTAAGCTAACGATATGGTTCTATTCTGAACTAATTTTTCTTCGAGTTATGGCTCCCGAAACATAGAAAATTGCTTAGTCATAAAAGGGGCGGTGCCTTATATAACCGATTTCGTTAATTTTTCTTCAAAACATTCCTTATAGTAAAGGCAACCTCTCTGCCGAATTTTGTTACGAAAGGTTTAACGATTTTTTATTTATGATTAATAATCTTTGTAAAATTGTTTTTATCACAAGTGGGCGGTGCCACACCTATTTTAAATTTTTTTTTCAAATATTTATCAAGATTCTCAATATCAATCCACACGTCAAATTTCAACATTCTAGGTGTATTATTTACTAAATAATCAGGTTTATGTTATATATATAAAAAGTGGTTATCATCCGATTTCGGTCATTTTCAATACCAATCTATTCTGGGTCCAGATAAGCTCGTGTACCAAATTTGGTGAAGATATCTCAATATTTACTCAAGTTATCGTGCTAACGGACGGACGGAAGAACATGACTCAATCAAATTTTTTTTCGATACTGATCATATTGATATATGGAAGTCTATATTTATCTCGATTCCTTTATACCTGTAAAACCAACCGTTATCCAATCAAAGTTATAATAACCTGTGTACAAGTACAGCTGGGAATAAAAGTCATAGCTTGATTTTTTCCTACAGACGCTTCTTAATTTGAGAAGGAGAGGGTTAAAAGAAATTTTAAAATGAAGGTGGTTAACAGCAATGCTGAATTCTAGATGGATCTATGTACATGGCATGGTTCAATTATGTACAGGTTGGCTCATCTCATCAGCTGATTTTATTTATGTCATTGCATGGTCGAAGGGATTGTCAAAAGAAGATGGCAAACTCAAAATGAAACCAACACATTGGCAACATTTTACTTACACATACAAAAACTGCTAAGTTTTATGTTTCCATTCCATACCATTCGGACCAACACCAATACACAGATTTTGACAATTTGAACAGACATATTTTGTTGCTTTACAGATGAGCCAACCTGTATATAGTTGAACCATGGTAAATGGCTACACTTTAGCAGTGCGCTGAAAACTATAGAATAGATGGGATAAACGGTTGGAAGACTAGCAATAAATATAAAATATTTTTAACCTTGCCTGGTGGCATACATATGTACATAAGTACATAACACAAAACGTTTAAAGTTTTTATACTCAGTTGAGCAGAGCTCACAGAGTATTTTAACTTTGATTGAATAACGGTTGGTTGTACAGGTATAAAGGAATCGAGATAGATATAGACTTACATATATCAAAATCATCAGTATCGAAAAAAAATTTGATTGAGCCATGTCCGTCCGTCCTTTAACACGATAACTTGAGTAAATTTTGAGGTATCTTGATGAAATTTTGTATGTAGGTTCCTAGGAACTCATCTCAGATCGCTATTTAAAATGAACAATACCGGACTATAACCACGCCCACTTTTTCGATATCGAAAATTTCGAAAAATCGAAAAAGTGCGATAATTCATTACCAAAGAAGGATAGAGCGATGGAACTTGGTAGGTGAGTTAAACTTTTGACGCAGAATAGAAAGTTAGTAAAATTTTGGACAATGGGCGTGGCACCGCCCACTTTTAAAAGAAGGTAATTTAGAAGTTTTGCAAGCTGTAATTTGGCAGTCGTTGAAGATATCATGATGAAATTTGGCAGGAACGTTACTCCTATTACTATATGTATGCTTAATAAAAATTAGCAAAATCGGAGAACGACCACGCCCACTTAAAAAAAAATGTTTAAGTCAAATTAAAAAAAAAAGTAAATATCTTTACAGTATATAAGTAAATTATGTCAACATTCAACTCCAGTTATGATATGGTGCAACAAAATACAAAAATAAAAGAAAATTTCAAAATGGGCGTGGCTCCGCCCTTTTTCATTTAATTTGTCTAGGATAATTTTAATGCCATAAGTCGAACAAAAACTTACCAAACCTTGTGAAATCCTAGCACGATAACTGTTTTCTGTGAAAAATATACACAGTCAACCGTCTGTCCTTCCGCTCGGCCGTTAACATGATAACTTGAGCAAAAATCGATATATCTTTACTAAACTCAGTTCGCGTAATTATCTGAACCCATTTTGTATTGGTATAAAAAATGGCCGAAATCCGACTATGACCACGCCCACTTTTTCGATATCGAAAATTTCGAAAAATGAAAAAAAAATGCCATAATTCTATACCAAATACGGAAAAGGGATGAAACATGGTAATTGGATTGGTTTATTGACGCAAAATATAACTTTAGAAAAAACTTTGTAAAATGGGTGTGACACTTACCATATTTAGTAGAAGAAAATGAAAAAGTGCTGCATGGCGAAATCAAAAGCCCTTGGAATCTTGGCAGGAATACTGTTCGTGGTATTACATATATAAATAAATTAGCGGTACCCGACAGATGATGGTTTGGGTCACCTAGGTCCACATTTTGGTCGATATCTCGAAAACGCCTTCACATATACAACTACCACCACTCCCTTTTAAAACCCTCATTAATTTGATGCTCATATTGTACAAACGCATGCTAGAGTCACCCCTGGTCCACCTTTATGGCGATATCTCGAAAAGGCGTCCACCTATAGAACTAAGGCCCACTCCCTTTTAAAATACTCATTAACACCTTTCATTTGATACCCATATCGTACAAACAAATTCTAGAGCCACCCCTGGTGCACCTTTATAGCGATATCTCGAAAAGGCGTCCACCTATAGAACTAAGGCCCACGCCCTTTTAAAAAACTCGTTAACACCTTTCATTTGATACCCTTATCGTACAAACAAATTCTAGCGTCACCTCTGGTCCACCTTTACGGCGATATCTCGAAAAGGCGTCCACCTATAGAACTAAGGCCCACTCCCTTTTAAAATACTCATTAACACGTTTCATTTGATACCCATATCGTACAAACAAATTCTAGAGTCAGCCCTGGTCCACCTTTATGACGATATCCTTAAATGGCGTCCACCTATAGCACTATGCCCCACTCTCTCTTAAAATACTCTTTAATACCTTCCATTTGATACGCATGTCATACAAACACATTCCACCAGGTTTACCCTAGTGATTTTCCCTTATTTTGTCTCCATAGCTCTCAACTGAGTATGTAATGTTCGGTTACACCCGAACTTAGCCTTCCTTACTTGCTTTCAAAACGTTTTATTTTATGTTCATCAAAAAGTTTCGGTGTAGCCCTCTTTCTAGCTCGAGATGACAGTTGCGCTGTTGACAAACACAATGCGATATATGTATGTATCAAAATGAGTTGTTGTTCAGTTAAGCTTTTATTGCGCCTGAGCAAAACTATATACATATATGAATTTTATATATTTGATGTTTAATATATTCTTATTTACTTTTATTTTCGAAATATTTTTTTTACGCACACGCTCCCGCACATCACTGCATCTCTTCATTCTGAACGTTTCTTTTTTTATATACTCGTATATGATGACAACATCTAATTTCACTTACTTTTGCGTAAATATTTGTTTTATGTATATATACATATATAATATTTTGGCCTATTAATTCTGTTTGGCGCTTTTATTTTATATTCAGCAAACTTCCGATGGACACGTTGTATCACTTCGCAGTCCCAAACTATATTGAGATTTGGGACCTGTTGAAGGAGTATGGAAATAAAATTTTGTTTTTTTTTAAGGGCGCATGTGTTGAAAAATTGTAGGTATATGTTTCATTCGCTGGCCGGCTTAAATAATGAGTATATTTGAAATAATTTTCCATGGATGTGAAGTAAATGCATGCCAGTTGAATAAAGCATAAGTCTTCACACCCGTTTGTTTATAAATTTGATTATGAGTTCATTCATGTACATATGTACATACATATGTTCATGGTTTATTGTTATGTTTATATCATCCTCGGATTGATCTTACATATGTATCTACAAGAATTTCTTCAGATTCATCAAATCTTTTGTATTCTTTTAGCACTAATTCTTGGAACTCAAAGAATTTATTGATTGCGTATTATGTTGCTGTAAATATTACGAATTTGAATATAAACAAACAATATTCCAATTATCGTTTAAGTATTTCTCTACTAAATATTTGAAAGGCCGTAAATTCATTGCCCTAATTTTTTTTGCTTATAAATTTTAAATTTTTTTAAAGTGCTTTATTTCTCCTCATTTCTCCGTTTCCTACAAAGCTTCCAAACTCTCTTTCGTTTCTTCTTCCTCGACCTCTGGCCACAAAAGCTGCTAACTACAGAGCCACTTCCACTCCAACTCCCAATCCTACTCCCCCTCCCACTTCCGCTCTCAGTTTCTGTCCCTATCTCACTCACATTTTCACACTCAATTCCATATTCATTCTCACTGCCATTCAAATTCCCACTTCCGCATCTCCTGCTACTCTCACTATCACTCCCACTTCCAATCCTACTCCCTCTCCCATTTCTAATCCGATTTCCTGTCCCTATCCCACTCAAATTTCCACACCCATTCCCCCTGCTATTCAAATTCCCCACACCTACTTCCACTTAGAGATGGGAGTGTCTACCCACTCCTAGTCCCACTTTCATACCTACTCTTACTCCCACTTCTACTTCCACTTCCTTCTTAAGGCATCGTCGATTTTCTTCAAATAAAAAATAAATTTTAACCCCTACAACTTCAACACTATTGTTAATCTACTAAAAAGATATGGCTGAAATTTAAACATTCTTTATCCATTCCACAAGAAAGGCGATTCCATAATTCGCTACCGCACAGTCGGTATGCTTAATATAACCTAACTATCTAGCGTATTGCGCGAATGAAGCTCACAGTCGTTGAACTGATTGGACCTTATCAGGGTAGTTACAGACCTGATAAACTTACTGTCTGCCTTATGTACCCTGGATAAAGAGGCTAACAAATGGGTCTTACGGTCAACGGACACAGGACGTCTTTTGTCAGCCCGCCAATGTTTAGATGTACCTATAAAATCGAAACTGTGAAAGATTTGTTTTTGTTCTGAAACCAGCAAAGCCGCATTAGCCTTGAAATAAAATCTAGAATCACTCATGCTTACAGGGCTTCCTTGGACTTCGCAGGCAATTGAAAAGTAAATTCTACTCACGACGAACGAAAATCACGCTATATAAGTCGCGTATCTTTACTGAGCCGATGAGTATACAATTGAAAAGTTCCCCAAAAACGAGTGCCTCTCTACACCCATATTTGGGAACAGAAGTAATATGCCGCCTCCCTTAGTGTAGGAGCGATAGATAGGTAGGTGGTGGATGATTTATTTTCCTTTTGCACTCGCAATTATCTTGAAAAACTGTGCCTTGCTATGCAACAACCAAAATCGCTATGCGGTTACGCGAAAATTAGTGATAATGTTAAAACCACGAACAGTTTTTGGTTGGAGATTTCGATGGCACGATATCGGAGATTGTATGCCACAGTCTGATGCATATTGAATCTTTTAATTTTAAAAAATTTCACATCAGTGATTGAAAATGCCACATTACTCCGGAGTTTTTTGTTTGCTATTGCTCCGTCTCTGATCATGAATAGAGCATGGAGCAGAACCGTAACATGGTTGGTTGGTTGGTTGGTTGGAGTGGCGAGTCCCAATTGACTCCAATTAGCGCTCATGTGTCGTTTTGATACCACGAACTCGTGAGTTAACCAATGAAAGGGTGTTGTAAGAATACGAATGAACATTTTCACGTGCCTCAGGGAAAAACCCGTCCCCCTATGTCCATCCCGTGGAGTTTATGAATATGAGAAGCTCTCCCGCCCTAACATCCTTCAGTGCTGGGAGGCTTTCGAAAAAGGGCTTTCCAAGAAACTTTATTCTGCTTCAACAGTGTGCTGGGCATTCACACAGCAGATGCTCTACCGTTTCCTCCGCCTCCGAACGCTTGCAGCTGCGACAGGAGGTATTGTGTTCCAGTCCCATCCGTGCCGCATGTACCCCAATTGTCCAATGCCCCGTGAGCACCGCAACTACTCTGGATATATCCCTTCTGTTCATCTTAAGGACAGCTCCCGATCGTTTTTCGTTATATAGTGGCAACATGCTCTTGGAAACTCTACAGGTCCGCAGCCGATTCCACTTATTGTTGGCCTCCCCCAACCAGTGCTGGGAGATGCAACCCTTAATGAGTCCAAGGGGTGCAAGGACCTCCTTCGTTCCTGAGACATTAAGAGCCGCTCCACGCCGTGCCAGCGCATCCGCCATCTCGTTACCCTTATGTTTCGATGCCCCGGCACCCATATCAGGGTAACGATCTGCCGGCTCGCCAGAATCATGGCGCTTTCCCTACACTGCCCAACCAGGTCTGATGATATCGTCTCTGACCCGAGTGCCCCAAGAGCCGCCTGGCTGAGCCGTAATATACAAGTGATAGCATTCTTAGTGGAGCGGGAGCAAAAGAAAAAATTGAATGCTATTTGCTCTGTTGAGCATTCTAATCAGAAATTTTTTGCTCGCGCTACAACTTATCTACAATAACTTGCAACGCAACGTGAGAACAGAGGTGAGTGTCCCGATGCAACAACAATAACAAAAACAAGAAGCTACAACAACAAGTTAAAGATGGACAAATGAAACCACAACTAGAGAAAACAACAATATCACAATGCTACATCAACTCCAACAACAAAAACAAGAGAAAAGAAAAAATTCTGCATAACAATGCCCATCAGAGAACATTCTTTTTTGCTCCCGCTCCAATGTAAATAGCATTTCGTTTGGAGTTTTTATGCTGCTAATTGCTCCACTCTAAAACATAACGCAGCTCTTAGCGAAGGAAATGCTATCACTTGTTTAAGCTACAGCTCTACTCTGTTCTTGGTGCAATGAAGAGCTAATTTTTATACTCAGCTGAGCAGAGCTCACAGAGTATATTAATTTTGTTCGCATAACGGTACCCCGTAACGGCATAAGCTAATCGAGATAGATAAGACTTCTGTATATCAAAATGATCTGGGCGAAAAAAGAAATTTATTTAGCCATGTCCGTCCGTCCGTCTGTCCATAAACCTGATAACTTGAGTAAATTTTGAGGTATCTTCATCAGATCGCTATTTAAAATGAACGAAATCCGACTATAACCACGCCCACTTTTTCGATATCGAAAATTTCGAAAAACCGAAAATATAGCGATAATTCATTACCAAATACGGATAAAGCGATGAAACTTGGTAGGTGGGATGGTCTTATGACGCAGAATAGAAAATTAGTAAATTTTTGAACAACGGGCTTGGTACCGCCCACTTTTAAAAGAAGGTAATTTAAAAGTTTTGCAAGCTGTAATTTGGCAGTTGAGTATGTAATGTTCGATTACACCCTTACTTACTTGTTTTTGGTTGCTATCTATGCTACTGGAGATCAAATGCAAGTACTGGGTCATGTTTACTATGTCCATATGTATCAGGGTCGTGCCCCCATGGGCTTACAACGACTGAATTTTTTTCATAAAAACTGGTAGATGGAAGAGGCCGTTTGTTGACTGATAACCATTAACTATGTTATTTTTTGCTTTATTTCATTTCATTCGAAAGTAAAGACGTATGCAATTTTTTAATAATAAAAGTTTTTCATTATCGGATTACTTTTTATCGGTAAATATTATAAATTCTACACAAAAAGCCAATAAATATGGTAAATTTTTCTCTTTACTCAAAAGTGAATAAATGCGCAATTTTTTACTTCAGCTACTTTTTTTTTATTCTTTTATATATGTTTTTCGCTTTATATAGTATATTTTTAAATGAACTTTATGTAATTACATATTTCTTGTCTTGTACTATACAAGATTGCATTGTACTAATGCATTGCAAATGAAATATGAAATAATTAAAATAATCTTTCATTATCGGATTGCTTCCTGTTTCTATTAATTTTTATCACAAAACTAGTCTTCACAATAACGGATGCTTCCCCATTGACAATTCCTGCGCACGCTCCTGATATGTATGCTTATAATAACATAACTCAGTGCAATTAATTTGAAGAAATACGCATACAAGAGAATATCTTACGTTGTTGCTCTTAAATATAATCTGTTTTTTTATATAAACAATCCTGGATAGCACAGTATTTAGTTTGAGTCCACTTCAATAAACAAAAAACTTTTATCGTCACATATTTGTTATCATCGTCAATTTCAGATAATCTAAGCCTCAGTATGGTGTAGCTCAAAGAAACTTGCTGCGAAAGCAAGTACTATGGAAACTTGCTAAATATATTTGGAAAATTTATTCAGCGCTACATTGGGATCATAATACAAAACAAATGGAGGTAGTTCCATTTAGTGTGACGTTAGCCACTTGACTTTTGCAGGGACAATGACAATTTCACCAAAAACAAGCTACTATATTGAAAAATGTTACGGATTTTTCTAATTTTTGATATATTTAATATTAACGGATGCGGCTAAATTACATTCATAGTTATTTGATATAAAAAAGAAAAAGGACAAGTAAGGAAGGTTAAGTTCGGGTGTAACCGAACATTACATACTCAGTTGAGAGCTATGGTGACAACATAAGGGAAAATAATCATGTAGGAAAATGAACCGAGGGTAACCCTGGAATGTGTTTGTATGACATGTGTATCAAATGAAAGGCATTAAAGAGTACTTTATGAGGGCCATAAGTTCTATAGGTGGACGCCATTTAGGGATATCGGCATAAAAAGGTGGATCAGGGTTGACTCTAGAATTTGCTTGTACGATATGGGTATCAAATGAAAGGGGTTAATGAGTATTTTAAAAGGGAGTAATCCTTAGTTCCATAGGTGGACGCCGTTTCGAGATATCGCCATAAACGTGGGCCAGGGGTGACTCTAGAATATGTTTGTACGATATGGGTATCAAATGAAAGGTGTTAAAGAGTATTTTAAAAGGGAGTTGGCCTTAGCTCTGTAGGTGGACGCCTTTTCGAGATATCGCAACAAAGGTGGACCAGGGGTGACTCTAGAATGTGTTTGTACAATATGGGTATCAAACGAAAGGTGCTAATGAGTATTTTAAAAGGGAGTGGGCCTTAGTTCTATAGGTGGACGCCTTTTCGAGATATCGCCATAAAGGTGGACCAGGGGTGACTCTAGACTTTGTTTGTACGATATGGGTATCAAATGAAAGGTGTTAATGAGTATTTTAAAAGGAAGTAATCCTTAGTTCCATAGGTGGAAGCTGTTTCGAGATATCGCCATAAAGGTGGACCAGGGGTGACTCTAGAATATGTTTGTACGATATGGGTATCAAATGAAAGGGGTTAATGAGTATTTTAAAAGGGAGTAATCCTTAGTTTCATAGGTGGACGCCGTTTCGAGATATCCTCATAAAGGTGGACCAGGGGTGACTCTAGAATATGTTTGTACGATATGGGTATCAAATGAAAGGCGTTAATGAGTATTTTAAAAGGGAGTGGGCCTTAGTTCTATAGGTGGACGCCTTTTCGAGATATCGCCACAAAGGTGGACCAGGGGTGACTCTAGAATGTGTTTGTACGATATGGGTATCAAATTAGAGGTATTAATGAGGGTTTTAAAAGGGAGTGGTGGTAGTTGTATATGTGGTCGCCTTTTCGAGATATCGCCATAAAGGTGGACCAGGGGTGACTCTAGAATATGTTTGTACGATATGGGTATCAAATGAAAGGGGTTAATGAGTATTTTAAAGGGGAGTAATCCTTAGTTCGATAGGTGGACGCCGTTTCGAGACATCGCCATAAAGGTGGGCCAGGGGTGACTCTAGAATATGTTTGTACGATATGGGTATCAAATGAAAGGTGTTAAAGAGTATTTTAAAAGGGAGTTGGCCTTAGCTCTGTAGGTGGACGCCTTTTCGAGATATCGCCACAAAGGTGGACCAGGGGTGACTCTAGAATGTGTTTTTACAATATGGGTATCAAACGAAAGGTGCTAATGAGTATTTTAAAAGGGAGTGGGCCTTAGTTCTATAGGTGGACGCCTTTTCGAGATATCGCCATAAAGGTGGACCAGGGGTGACTCTTTTGTTTGTACGATATGGGTATCAAATGAAAGGTGTTAATGAGTATTTTAAAAGGGAGTAATCCTTAGTCCCATAGGTGGAAGCTGTTTCGAGATATCGCCATAAGGGTGGACCAGGGGTGACTCTAGAATATGTTTGTACGATATGGGTATCAAATAAAAGGGGTTAATGAGTATTTTAAAAGGGAGTAATCCTTAGTTCCATAGGTGGACGCCGTTTCGAGATATCCTCATAAAGGTGGACCAGTGGTGACTCTAGAATATGTTTGTACGATATGGGTATCAAATGAAAGGCGTTAATGAGTATTTTAAAAGGGAGTGGGCCTTAGTTCTATAGGTGTACGCCTTTTCGAGATATCGCCACAAAGGTGGACCAGGGGTGACTCTAGAATGTGTTTGTACGATATGGGTATCAAATTAGAGGTATTAATGAGGGTTTTAAAAGGGAGTGGTGGTAGTTGTATATGTGGTCGCATTTTCGAGATATCGCCATAAAGGTGGGCCAGGGGTGATGCTAGAATGCGTTTGTACAATATGGGTATCAAACGAAAGGTGTTAATGAGTATTTTAAAAGGGAGTGGGTCTTAGTTGTATAGGTGGACGCCTTTTCGAGATATCGCCATAAAGGTGGACCAGGGGTGACTCTAGACTTTGTTTGTACGATATGGGTATCAAATGAAAGGTGTCAATGAGTATTTTAAAAGGGCGTGGGGCTTAGTTCTATAGGTGGACGCCTTTTCGAGATATCGCCATAAAGGTGGACCAAAGGTGACTCTAGAATGTGTTTGTACGATATGGGTATCAAATTAAAGGTATTAATGAGGGTTTTAAAAGGGAGTGGTGGTAGTTGTATATGTGAAGGCGTTTTGCAGATATCGACCAAAATGTGGAACAGGGTGACCCAGAACATCATCTGTTGTATACCGCTAATTTATTTATATATGTAATACCACGAACAGTACTCCTGACAAGATTTCAACGGTTTTTTATTTCGCCCTGCAGAACTATTTCATTCTCTTCTACTTAATATGGTAGGTGTCACACCCATTTTACAAAGTTTTTTCTAAAGTTATATTTTGCGTCAATAAACCAATCCAATTACCATGTATCATCCCTTTTTTCGTATTTGGTATAGAATTATGGCATTTTTTTCATTTTTCGTAATTTTCGATATCGAAGAAGTATGAGTGGTCATAGTCGGATTTCGAGCATTTTTTAATACCAATTCAAAGTGAGTTCGAATAAGTACGTGAACTAAGTTTAGTAAAGATATATCGATTTTTGCTCAAGTTATCGTGTTAACGGCTGAGCTGAAGGACAGACGGTCGACTGTGTATAAAAACTGGGCGTGGCTTCAACCTATTTCGCCCTTTTTCACAGAAATAAGTTATCGTCCTAGAATCTAAGCCCCTATCAAATTTCACAAGGATTGGTAAATTTTTGATAGACTTATGGCATTAAAAGTATCCTAGAAAAATTAAATGAAAAAGGGCGGAGCCACGCCCATTTTGAAATTTTCTTTTATTTTTGTATTTTGTTGTACCATATCATTACTGGAGTTGAGTGTTGACATAATTTACTTATATAATGTAAGGATATTAAATTTTTTGTTAACATTTTACTTTAAAAAATTTTTTTTTTTAAAGTGGGCGTGGTCGTTCTCCGATTTTGCTAATTTTTATTAGGCATACATATAGCAACAGGAGTAAACTTCCTGAAATTTCATCATGATATCTTCAACGACTGCCAAATTACAGCTTGCAAAATTTTAAATTACCTTATTTTAAAAGTGGGCGGTGCCACGCCCATTGTCCAAAATTTTAATAATTTTCTATTCTAAGTCATAAGTTCAACTCACCTACCAAGTTTCATCGCTTTACCCGTCTTTGGTAATGAATTATCGCACTTTTTTGGTTTTTCGAAATTTTCAATATCGAAAAAGTGGGCGTGGTTATAGTCCGATATCGTTCATTTTAAATAGCGATCTGAGATGAGTGCTCAGGAACCTACTACTCAAAATTTACTCAAGTTATCATGTTAACGGACGGAAGGACGGACGGACGGACATGGCTCAAGCAAATTTTTTTCGGTCCTGATGATTTTGATATATGGAAGTCTATATCTATCTCGATTCCTTTATACCTGTACAACCAACCATTATCCAATCAGAGTTAATATACTCTGTGAGCTCTGCTCAACTGAGTATAAAAATTAGCCGCAGGCGTTGGAAATATTTTAATACGAAATATCAGCCTAGAAAAGAAGGCTTTTAATAAGTTTTTCGAGCTCCCGAAAATTGCTTTGGTAGAAGAAACATGGTTTGAAGTATACAAAGCAAGGGAATATAGCCTTCTTAAGTCTACGTAAGTGACTCAGAAGAATATATTGCCCAAAGGAGGTCCTTATAAACAGGCATCGCAAATTCTAAAGAGTTTAGCATACTTAAACGCAATTTTTATGAAATTGAATGGTGATAAATTGGCTACAAGTCCACATTTTTATACTCAGCTGAGTAGAGCTCACAGAGTATATTAACTTTGATTGGATAACGGTTGGTTGTACAGGTATAAAGGAATCGAGATAGATATAAACATCCATATATCAAAATCATCAGGATCGAAAAAAATTTGATTGAGCCATGTCCGTCCGTCCGTCCGTCGGTCCGTTAACACGATAACTTGAGTAAATTTTGAGGTATCTTGATGAAATTTGGTATGTAGGTTCCTGGGCACTCATCTCAGATCGCTATTTAAAATGAAAGATATCGGACAATAACCACACCCACTTTTTCGATATCGAAAATTTCGAAAAATCGAAAAAGTGCGATAATTCATTACCAAATACGGATTAAGCGATGAAACTTGGTAGGTGAGTTGAACTTATGACACAGAATAGAAAACTAGTAAAATTTTGGACAATGGGCGTGCAAAGCCTACTTTTGAAAGAAGGTAATTTAAAAGTTTTGCAAGCTGTAATTTGGCAGTCGTTGAAGATATCATGATAAAATTTGGCAGGAACGTTACTGAATTAGAAAAATAAGAGAACGACCACGCCCACTTTAAAAAAAATTTTTTTTTAAGTCTAATTTTAAAAGAACATTTAATATCTTTACAGTATATAAGTAAATTATGTCAACATTCAACTCCAGTAGTGATAGAGTGCAACAAAATACAAAAATAAAAGAAAATTTCAAAATGCGCGTGGCTCCGCCCTTTTTCATTTAATTTGTCTAGGATACTTTTAATGCCATAAGTGGAACAATAATTTACCAATCCTTGTGAAATTTGGTAGAGGCTTAGATTCTAGGACGATAACTGTTTTCGGTGCAAAAGGGCGAAATTGGTTGAAGCCACGCGCAGTTTTTATACACAGACGACCGTCTGTCCTTCCGCTCGGCCGTTAACACGATAACTTGAGCAAAAATCGATATATCTTTACTAAGCTCAGTTCACTTACTTATCTGAACTCACTTTGTATTGGTATAAAAAATGGCCGAAATACGACAATGACCACGTCCACTTTTTCGATATCGAAAATTACGAAAAATGAAAAAATTCCATAGTTATATACCAAATACGAAAAAAGGGAAGAAACATGGTATTTGGACTGGTTTATTGACGCAACATATAACTTTGGAAAAAAACTTTGTAAAATGGGTGTGACACCTACCATATTAAGTAGAAGAAAATGAAAAAGTTTTGCAGGGCGTAATCAAAAGGCCTTGGAATCTTGGAAGGAATACTGTTCGTGGTATTACATATATAAATAAATTAGCGGTACCCGACAGATGACGTTCTGGATCACCCTGGACCACATTTTGGTCGATATCTCGAAAGCGCCTTCACATATACAATTAAGGGCCACTCCCTTTTAAAGCCCTCATTAATTCCGTTAATTTGATACCCTTATCGTACAAACAAATTCTAGAGTCACCCCTGATCCATCTTTATGGCGATATCTCGAAAAGGCGTCCACCTATAGAACTTAGGCCCACACCCTTTTAAAATACTCATTAACACCCTTCATTTGATACCCATATCGTACAAACAAATTCTAGAGTCAGCCCTGGTCCACCTTTATGGCGATATCCCTAAATGGCGTCTATCTATAGAACTATGGCTCACTCCCTCTTAAAATACTCTTTAATACCTTCCATTTGATACACATGTCATACAAACACATTCCAGGGTTACCCTAGGTTCTTTTTACTACATGGTGATTTTCCCTTATTTTGTCTCCACAGCTCTCAACTGAGTATGTAATGTTCGGTTACACCCGAACTTAGCCTTCCTTACTTGTTATTTATTGTATAATTCAAGCATAGCGCTTGAGCAGGGAATTGTTAAACGATTTTTTAGGGAGAACATTGCCCTGTATCTCTGCAGGTTAGCCACTAGTTATGAGGCTTCTTTTGCCCGTTGTACCAGGGGTCGCCTTGGGGCAAGCCCCGCCTATACACATTATGTGCCCTTTTAGTTTTGACATTGTTGTAGCGTCCCACAAACATAACAAATTAAACACCTACAACTCACTGCAGACTTTGGAGGTAGACATTTTCTCAACATGCCTTGAGAAATATCCATTGTAGAGACGAGGAATTTTCGTGTATTTTTTTCTGTCTAGGGGTCAAGCTGCCACAAAAATATGAGTCATTATCCAATGTATGAGTCATTAGATATGTATGCACATAAATCGTGCTAAAGCATATTATTATTGTCTCAGATAACTATTGCATTTTCATCCTGAAGGAAACTTCCATCCCGAAAAACCACAATTTCGCCTTCAACAACGCAAAGCTTCTACCAAAACAACAAACATTATGAAACTTCAAAAATCCCCAAATATGTCAAAAAATGTTTAGTGGAACTATCTTCTTATAGCATAATTGGGATGGACACGTCGACAGCTGTTTCGATTATAACTTGTAAATCTCTTCAAAGAATTTTCGCTCGCGAGTGGGATTTGAGCCAGCAAGCCTGCGATGATCGATTTGTTGAAAAACATTCTCGATTAATGTAACGTCATGTCGAAATGCAACTTCCATACCAACATACCTTGTTTATTTTTATGTAGCGAAAGTTATGAATTTATTAATGGCTTTTGTTCTTTGTGAAATCAAAAAATGCCAAACTTTTGCTTCATTATCCTTCCATTCGTCCTTTACCTTTCATCTCTTTTTCCTCATACCGTACAATTTACCACTTCCTCTACCGCAGTGCCTTACTAACCCTAAATATTATATAACATAATACATTTTTTTTTTTCAAATAGGTCCTTCCCTGATCCAAGCATTTCCAATAATAATTTGCAAAAATATTTCATCGAACATTTCTATCACTGGTTCATTTACCGAAGAAAAGGTATACCAAATAATAAAAGGTTACCTGAGTGAATTATCACGCATATCGAATATATATTTTTACACTTGTCTCAAATGGTTCTGAACATACATATGTGTGAAATTGAAGATTTTTTTGTAAGGAAGGTGCCTGAAACGGGGGTGCCCCGAAATTCCCAAACACACAATCCCCAGCTAAAAAAAATTTCTTAAAATCATCAAAACCCGAATTCAAATAAAGTGGGTAGCCACGCCTTCGAATTTATCCCTTTTATGAAAATAAAAATAGTGGAAAGTTGTAAGTCCTTAAACGATTTAGCCATGTCCGTCTATACGTCTGTCTATATTGAGACTTGAATTAGGAAAGTCGGCCGAGTACATCAGCTGTTTCGCTCTTATCGAAATAGGATCTTTAATTTTACATATAGTAAAGAAAAATATTACTTTTTTTACTTGTTGCATTTTTCTAAAATTAAGTGAAACCCATATATTGAACACCTTGTGCCTGAACTGTAAATGAAAGCTTCTCCAACTGTAAGCTTTTACTTATTGTTGCAAACCTTAAGAATTTTTCTATAAGTCTATGCCTTCTGTTCGATTTGTTGAACTTTCGAATAAATACAATCAAATGTTCCTCTTTATTTAAAGCACTACTATGTTAGTAGAACTTCACAATTGAAAATCACCCCAATTCTCGCATATTTTATGTGGGAGGAGGACTCGAGAAACTTAACGGTATTCCTTTTTGAATTATATAATTTTTGCCATTTGTCTAAATTTTCGTTATCAAGAAAGTAGGCGTAGTTATCGTTCGATTTCGCAAATTTTCAATATCAATCTATTCTGGGTCCAGATAAGCCCGTATACCGAATTTGATGATGGTGTCTCAATATTTGCTAAAGTTGTCGTGTTAAATTTTTTTCGATACTGATGATTTTGATTTATGGAAGTCTATATATATTTCGACTTCTTTATACCTGTAAAACAAACCGTTACCCAATCAAAGTTATAATACCTGTATTGTTTTGTATGAATAAGACGAGAAGTGTTTAAAAAATTCTGTATCTTCTTTCTACATAAGGTTTGCTCTCTGTGTTATAAGCCTTTTGGGCGGCTATGGCTTGATATAAAATTTTTTTGATTTTATGTAGGCGTATTCAATATATATTTAAAAGCAAAACTCATTTCAAGGGAATTAGTCTATGACAGCGCAACACAATACAAGTACATTTATATTTGCACACAAATTTCGTATTATTATCGAGATAAGGCTTCAGTCAAAAAGTCCAAGTGCGACAAATAAAAACAAGTATCAGCACTCATTATCTGATTAGAAAAAAAAATTATATAGACGGCACACATACTGAAATTTACTTTTAACATTAATAATAAACACCACCCTAAAGGCCCGGGTTTTCAGTAGTTAGTTAAGATCGCGGGTTCGAATCGAGCTCAAGGCCTAACAATAATTATTTTATATGTTATGCTACATACCGCCGTGATAGCTCAATGGTTATGGCGGCGCTGTCTAAATGTTGCCGATGAAAGAATTTAGCAGTTCCGGAAATGGATCTATACAACGAGCTTTGGCAGTTTTCTAAATATTTTCTTTTTAAACGGTTTTATTTAGCTTGACTTGACAGTCTGGCTGGCTGGCTGGTTGGCTGGCCGGCACGAATTTTGTAATTGAAATTTAAGAAACTCCCGATGAACTACAAGCTTGAAACTTAGAATATAGTTCAGAACCCGATGACAATGCAATAATAAGGAAAAAACTCCGATAGGTGGCGCAAGGATCGATATATTCAAAAAAATCGTATTTGTGGTCCGATTTGGTCCATATTTGGGACACATAATACATACATGAATAGAATGCGACCTATGATGTCCGATTTGGCTCATATTTGGAACAAATATTACATACACCAAAATATTTTTGAGTTCGAGGAGGGACAAGCATACGTGGCGCAGAGTCGAGTAAAGTCTTTGGATCGATTATGTATTGAGGACTTAGATTGTTACAAATTTTCAAGAAAGAGTCCTTGTAATAATGACTCACTGAACTAAATAGAATGAGAAAGAAAGGAAATTAAGGCTAAAAACTTGAAAATAAAATAATTTAAAAAAAATTTTTTTTAAGTTAAACAGTTTTATTGAAAACAATACTTACATAAATTAATAATAATACTAAAGGCTAGAAAATAATTAGGTAGGTCCTAGGTACTAGTCATCACACTCCTCACCAATCTAGGGCGTTGATCAGACAATTAAATAAAAGCGTTGGACGCGTCAAATTTCTATTGATAGTTATTCATATACCAATATAGACCAACTGAACCTTAATGAGGTTATGCTACGCCTCATATTTTTTGAAGTTTCACTCGCCCAACGCTTTTATTTGTCTGATCAATGCCCTAGATTGGTGAGGAGTGTGATGACTAGTACCTAGGACCTACCTACTTATTTTCTAGCCTTTAGTATTATTATTACTTTATGTAAGTATTGTTTTCAATAAACATTTTCCATTTAAAAAAAATGTATCATAACAATAATAAGATAAAATAATTATTGTTAGGCCTTGATCTCGATTCGAACCCTCCATCCTACAAGTCAGTACGCCGATATAATAACAAAAATTGTTAGTACATCCAAGAACACGGGAAAAAGTTTCAATGAATATAAGACTATGGCATCAAGTCCAATTTTCACATCGTTTCTGCAACAGATGTCGCCGCGCTGTGAAAATTATTTGGCAAGAAACAGGATAGAAGTAGAAATAATGAAGATAAACAAACACCCGCTGTGATAGCTGAATGGTTACAGTACGCCGATATAACAACAAAAATAGTTAGGTAAGCTAGACTTAAACTAAGTTTGCTTAAACTCTAACCAAATTAAACTTCAGTTAAACTACAGAGCAGTTTTTCAGTCATAGTTTAAGACCGCCTTTGGGGTAAGATTTATAGTTCTCGAGTTGATCTTCAACGTCATTCTCAAATTATTCTCCAAGAACAGTTCTCAAACCACACTTGAGTACAAGTAACAGCATTTTTTGTTTTATAAAAAATGCCCTTTTTTGCTGAGAACACTCAAAATGAGCCGAACAATTTTAGAAAAGTTGCCAACGAGTGGGAGAAATAATTTCACTTGCAAATAGAGCTTACGATTTCTTCTCGAACACAAGCGAGATTTTCGAAACACGAGAAATCTAGAACTCGACGAGATTCTTGTGTCTCGAAGTAATCGTAACTCTCCCGAGCTTCTCGACATAAATTTAAATGCTGTATGGACAGCATTTATACACTTGTTTTTTTTTTACTTGTGATTTGTTTTTGATTATATTGCTTTCCAATGGCATTTAACTCAAAACATATTTATTATACATATAATTTTGTTCACAATATTTTATTTTTTTAACGAGACATCGAGAACACGCCTTCTTGCAAGATTCTCGAATATCGAAATACTCGTAATACTCCCGAGCTTCTCGACTTTCAATTCTCGCGATATTCTCAAATCTCGTAATACTCCATCCAATGTCAAGTTCTTCTTCTTATGATTTGCTTGCAACAAAATTTGAGGCGTCGATTCCGAGGACATTCTGGTACTGCATCTGAATTACGAAGCTGTTTAAAGGACTGGACAACATTCTGGTCAACGGAACGTAATGGCGGGATCATCAGATTATCACATTGTCCACAACTAAGGAATATGGCAACAGACCGTTGACGTCAATGAGATGACTGACGATTCGAAACAATAGCATGAAGATACAAATGAGTATCTCGGATTGAACCAACATTTATGTAAACCACGCTTACGCTCATTCTCCCTCTTTCTCTTGTTCTCTTGACTTTTTCGACTTCCCTCCAACTTCCTATACTTTTCCTTCCCATTTCCTCTGTTTTCCACTCACTTTTTTTTAATATCCTTGTTTCCAATGTGAATATATATCGAATTTGACTTTTCTCCGCATATTACCACCGTAGTAAAAAAGTAGTAAAATAATACCAAAAAATTTCGCTTTCTACTACTTTGAAATTCGTGACCGGATTATGAGAGCCGTCAAATTGTTGTTGTTGTACCACTGACTTCACCTGTCTGGTTTTATTGCGTTATGGGTTAGGCTTTGAGTGATTATAAGAAGCCTTTGAAAAATATTCATATCAAGTCTGCTTGGTCCTATCTGTAAATGGAATCAAGAATTACGCGTTTGACATCTTTTTTATTAAAAATATAAATTTTTATTTTTCCTTTTTAAACTTTCCGCCTTTTCTAGGTGCTTTGCCTTTTTCTTGCCTTTTTATACTTAGTTGAGCAGAGCTCACAGAGTATATTAACTTTGATTGGATAACGGTTGCTTGTACAGGTATAAAGGAATCGAGATAGATATAGACTTCCATATATCAAAATGATCAGTATCGAAAAAAAATTTGATTGAACCATGTCCGTCCGTCCGCCCGTTAGCACGATAACGTGAGTAAATATTGAGATATCTTCACCAAATTTGGTACACTAGCTTATCTGGACCCAGTATTGAAAATGAAAACACAAAAAACCTGATAATTTAGTAAATAATACACTTAGAATGTTGAAATCTGACATGTGGACTGATATTGAGACTCTTGAGAAAAATTAGGAAACTTTCTTTAAAATGGACGTGGCACCGCCCACTTATGACAAAATCAATTTTATAAATATTTTTATCATAAATCAAAAACCTTTAAACCTATCGTAACAAAATTCGGCAGAGAGGTTGCCTTTACTATAGGGAGTGCTTTGAGGAAAAATTAACGAAATCGGTTTGGAACCACGCCCACTTTATATAAAAGATTTTTAAAAGGGTCGTGGACGAATAAAATAAGCTATATCTTTGCAAAAAATAGCTTTATATCAATGGTATTTCATTTTCCAAGTGGATTTATAACAATAAATAGGAAAAACTTTAAATTTAAAAAAATGGGCGTGGCACCGCGCCTTTTATGACTAAGCATATTTCGATGACAAATTAATATGTATATCGTAATGACATTAGGTACATATATATTTTCTTTATAGCAGAAAATATTTCTAATAAAATGGACGAGATCGGTTAAAAGGGTCGCAGACTAGAATTATAAGCTATAACTTAGCAAAAAATAGTTTTGAATCAATGATATTTCACTTATCAAGTTTTGTTTTAAGAGGAAAAAGGGAGACATTTTTTTTTTAAACGGGCGGTGCCACGTGTTATGTAGAAAAGTAATTTATCTGAAATGAAATGTACAATTGAAGCTCACGCTGAGTATATAATGTTCGGTTACACCCGAACTTAGACACCTTTACTTGTTTTTAATTAATTTTTTCGCCGGCCATCGTATTGGCTCTATCAATGGCAGGCTTAGTAAAAATTCCAAGAGGCAAAAATTCTGTATTCAGTGATGCACAGGATCGGCATCATTTTTATTTGACTGGGCTTGTGAGTGTTTACGAAGAGTGTTTGATAATTGATTGATCGAAATATCCAACTTTCGGAAAAGTCGTTGTTTTATCAACCATTAACGAAAATTAAAATTAAATTGCTACCGGAATTGCCTTTTTTCTGCCACAATTTAATAATTGAAATGAATCTATGCGACACATAGCATATAGGTAGCCCTTTGCCTAGATTAGAAATTATCCACCTTTTTTCGCGACATGGAGCAGGCACCAACTGGGATTGGGACTTCGACTTGGGGTGAGACTGGGACTGGGAAAAAGACGCAGAAACAGAGAAAGGCAGAGGGAAGAGTGCATAAAAAGATAGGAAAAAAGAGAAGAGAGGGGAAGGGAGAGTAAAAGGTAAAAACTGCTTAAAAGTTAGGCAGATAGACCAAAGCTAGAGCAAAGCAACGTCTGCCGGGTCTGTTAATCATAGATAAATGTATATTGACATGGCTTATTGGTACCTTAAACTAAAAAATGTAATAACTTCATAAAATAGAAAATGCAAAAAATTTCAAAACGAAAAATACAATCTCCAAAATGTGAATAAATTCGCACAACCCACAAATTTATAGATTATGGATATGGCGGAAAACCAAAAACTAATCTGTTGGCTTTGCTATCGTTATGACTAAGGCGTTATTCAATGGCTTCAATAACCGATTAGATTGACTTTCATAGAATTCGTTGGATCAGCTGTTATACACGGAGTTTTCCAAGGCATGAAAGTAGTTATTTTGGAACTTTTTTTTTATCTCATGATCTATTCATACACGACCAATCAAAGTTTGGTCTCATAACTTAAGTCATTTACATGCTTCACACTTTCATTGCATACAATAAAAAATATTTATTTACTCACAATCATAATAAATTATTTGTACAAGATACAAGTAAAAAATATCGGCATTTCGACTGCTGAGCGGAATATTACCATATCTCAACTGTTGTTTCGAAATTCTTCGCTCTTTCGAGTTAGGGTGGTATTCCACTTAACAGCCAATTTATAACAACACCCTTCAGTTACATATTGCTTGTTATAAAGTCCCAAACTTTTGCATTTGTTACATCTGTATATAAACTCGGTACATTGGGGTCCCCACAACCGCCTTGTACCACAGCACAAAGTCGTTTATTCAGAATGCCTGGTGCTCCAGAATCTCCAATACATACATCTTCACCACCACATCCAGCACAAATAATTGTTTCTGCTAAATTTCGCGGGTTTTGTCTATTCGCATAGGTAGTCTTACATTCTTGCGTGTCTACTATATCCACATACGTAGTTTGGAGAATATAAGGATTATCACTACTAGTTTCAGATTTCACACCCCATCCACTAACTTGCATCGTCATGCCCGGTACTATTTGATAATCGCAAAGTAATATTGATTTTACTGCATCATTCTCTTTAAAGGATCCATCCACTTTAACCACAGCTATATCCATGAATCTTGTTTGTGGATCATAAGCAGGATCATGATGTATACGCTGCACTTTGCGACGTTGCCCACTTCCTGTATTTATTTTACGTAAATAGGCAACACCAGCTACAACGTCGAGTTTATTCTGTTCTTCCCTTATTACGCAATGCGCAGCTGTAACCACAGAGTTCATATTGACTAAGGAACCAACGCAACGATAGCTACAATCACTAAATATTGCTACCGAATGTGGACTTTCCTCTATTGTTATATCTAGGCCATTTGCAATGCGAAATTGCGCATTCGTGTAGGACCAAAAACCGCAAAGCAGGACAAACAGCAGTGCGAAATAATTGCGTAGGTTCATTTTAGTTTAAAACTTTTTCTATAACTTTTTAAGTATTAAGTACACCGAGATTATTATTGCGGGCGCAATTTATACCTAGTTGAGTCATGTGAATAAAAAATAAACAAACAACTTTTATTCAAGATTCCAGGAATTTGATATAACGAAAGCACATCTAAATTTAAGTTAAAGCTGTTCAAAATCAGTCTTGGTATACTCAGCGTGCTTTGCGCAGAGAGTATATTAACTTTGGTAACATAACGATTAATCGTAACGGCATAAACGACTCGAGATAAATATAGACTTCCATATATCGAAACGCTAAGGATAAAAAAAGCCATTTTCGTCCATCCGTCTGTCGGTGCTCACGATAACTTGAGTAATTATTGAGAATAAAATATTGAAATTTGGTATATGGGTTCCTTATTTTCCATCGCTATTAAAACTGAGGGAAATTGGATTTTAACCACGCCCACTTGTTACATATACATATAACATTTTGGAAAATATATAAAATCTGATTATTAAGTAAATATTTCATCTAGAATGTTGAAATTTGATGTGTGGACTGATATTAAGACTATTGATCAAAATTAAAAAAAAAATTTTTGAAAATGGGCGTGGCACCGCCCACTTGTGATAAAATAAATTTTGCAAATATTATTAGTCATTAATCAAAAACAGTTAAACCTATCATAAAAAAATGCGGCAGAGAGGTTGCCGTTACTATAAGGAATGCTTCGAAGAACAATTTACGAAATTGGTGAAGGACCACTTTTATATAAAAGATTTTTAAAAGAGTCATGGACGAATAAAATAAGCTATATTTTTGCAAAAAAGAGCTTCATATCAATGGTGTTTCATTTCCCAAGTGGAGTTATAAAAATAAATAGAAAAAATTCAAATTTTTGAAAATGGTCGTGGCACCGCCCCTTTTTATGATCAAACAATTTTCTATGTTTCGGTAGTCATAACGCGAAGAAAAATTAACGGATCATAATAAGTATGGGTACACATATTTTCCTTATAGCAGGAAATATTTCTAGGAAAAATGGACGGGATCGGTTAAAGGCCACGCCCACTTTTATATAAAATATATTTAAAGGGGTCGTACACTAGAATAATAAGTTATGTTTCAGCGAAAAATAGTTTATATCAATGATATTTCCCTTACCAGGTTTTATTGAGAGAGGAAATTAAGAGATTTTTTTTTAACGGGCGGTGCCCCTACAACAGCACTACAAACAATTTATCGAGCCTCAAAAAAAAAAAAAAAACAATAAATCCTTCGTAACGAAATTCGAAAAAGTTATTTATCTGAAATGAACTTACAATTCAAACTCTCGCTGAGTATATAATATTCGGTTACAGCCAAACTTAGACACCCTTACTTGTTTTTGTTGTTTTTTTATTTAGCTGAACAAACAGATTTTGTTCCATCAAAATAACTAATTAAAATGTATTGTCTATTATTCTTGCGAAATGAAATTAGCTCCGCTTTAACAAAACATTTTGCTATACTTTTTCAAAAGAAAATTTCTTTGTTTATATGTGGGCGAATCCCAAAAAAGGTCCATCACGCACCGAAAATCAAAAGTGGTCAGACGTAATTTCTATCACTTGGGATTAAAGGTCAAATCTATGTATGATGTGGAAATCAATAACTTATTCTTTCCCCTCATCCTGGACAGATAAACAAAATTTCATAGAAATGCTTCATCGGTTTTGCGAATTTGGATGTTTTACTAACAATTTATAACGTCCTTTCTTTATATTGCTGCGCTGTTAAACCCAGCTCTATATTTTTGCTTTTAATAAAATGTTGTCTAGAATTAAAAAAAAAATAAATTTAAGGCGCGATAACCTCCGAAGAGATCTGAGGCCGAGCTTCTCTTCCAATTTGCGTCGTGCTCCTCTTGATTTTCTCTACAAATTGGCCAGACGGGACATACATGTTTTAAGCCGACTCCGAACGGCATCTGCAAGCCAGAAGAGTTTTCACTGAGAGCTTTTCATGGCAGAAATACACCCGGAGCGCTTGCCAAACACTGCCGAGGGGCGACTCCGCTTAGAAAAATTTTCTTCTAATTTAAAAACTTTATTTCTAAAATTTTGATGTTGCTTTGCCCGGGGTGCGAACCCAGGGCATACGGTGTGGTAGGCGGAGCACGCTACCATCACACCACAGTGGCCGCCTGTATAGACTTTAACATTACAATTAAAACAGCTTTCAAAGCTTGAAATTAAAAAAGCTTTCAGATATCAAATAGGTCTCTTTACTAAAATTTTTCCCCAAAGTTCGGGTCAAATTTTTTATTAGTACCTATCTAAAATTTGTCAAACCTCTTTTCCATTTTTGATCTACATATGTATATATTTGACTATAACTTTATTTCTGTTTTGCCAATGAAAGAGGGCATTTTGCGCTTTCAGCAGTGTATAAACTTTTAATTGATTCTTGGAGATGTTAGATAAATCTTACAAAATATGACGACAATTTAAATTGCTGTATCTCTTTTTTAATTTATATATACAAAGATTTATCTGAGCAAAATCTAAAATCAGTTCTAATTTCAACAAGATATGAATATTAAAGATTAATGTAGGTTTTATTGGTGTATTCAACAATGTCATATGAAGACACAAAAGAAATCTTATCTGCTTGAAAAAATATATATATATTTGTCGGCTAGAAATGGTTAAATGGAAATATCTTATCCAAATTTCAATGGATTTATTATAGTCGTGAGTTTTTGAACGCAAAATTATATATGGCCTCTTTAGAGTTTTTTCTATTTCTTCTATAAAACTAACATTTAGACATCGTTAGAAACACGCGAACGTACTTTGAATGACCTAAAACTTTATCGAAGAATAAACAGACGGAAACTTATATACTAGTATACGTCGCCGCTAATGAAAAGGGGGGTTTCGACCGCTTAACCCGGACAAAGCGGGCGTATTTCCAATTCCAGGTATGCAGATTTTGTTTACTGGACTACACCTAAAACGTGAGATATGTCTCGCAAGGAATATATTTTTAATGTCATACACTCAGTAAGTACATTTATCCTTAACTCGTGGCTTGTTTTAAGAACTGTTTTTTAAAGCACACCGTTCTTATTTTAGGACCAGTTTGGTTTCGAGAAAATGTGTAGTGGAATTCAAGAACGGTCTGTGCTTGGTTATTGGTGCGAGTGGGAAGGTAATTTTTTTAATAGGTTATTTTTTCTTTTATTAATAATACTTTTTTATTAATAACAAACAAAATTGTTATTCAAATCCAAAAATATAAGAAAAAACGCATAATATTATATTTGAAGCTAATTGTTACATACATACATCGTGATCCAGAGCTGAATGGCTCACTGGAACGCCCTAAATAACTTTGAGTTTTTGTTTTTAATGAAAACTGAAGCCACGTAAGTTATTGCTGCTTGTATTTAAAATTTATTTATTCCTATTGTGTATTTGAGTGGGATATTTTGTTTAACGAGTGCGAAGAAACACTTTCGTATTAATGCTGTGTACTGCTGACAAATTTCGTGCCAGCGACCTAGCCAGAATCAGCGCATTGTGTTAACGCAATTGCACTAGGTGTTGGTGCACTTTCGATGGTGTTCAAAAACCGGTTTTGCTCTCATTCCCGCCGAAAGTTAGAAGACGATTTGCGAAACTGTCGAGAATTATAGCACTATCGACAAAAAGGGAACTTTGTTCTGGATATCGGGAAAAGGGTTAAAGATCTAATAGAACTCTAACGTCAATTTCCAATTGGTGGTGTGGGGTTCCTGGATTCAACGCCCGGACAAAATAGCATCGAAGCTTCTCCAACAGGCGAAGTACAACCGGTACCCAGTGTAGTTTGCATAATTCTCGTCTGACTGCAATGAACAACATTTAATTTGATATTCTTTGTGTGTTCTTAAAACTATGAGGTAGAATTTCAGGAAAAAAAAAAAGATTTTCGAAAAGTTTGGAGGTTGTGTAACCCCTTGAAATAAAGTCAATTTTCATTGTTTATTATATCAAAAACTTTTATTGGGTTATAAGCTTTTATATTTGATATGAATATGTTTCAAACGCTTCTTATAATCACTCAAAGCCTAACCCATGACGCCCTCATAATCCTGTCATAAATTTCAAAGCAGTAGGGAGGGAAAATTTTTGGTATTATTTTACTACCTTGTAATGCGATGTGCGGGGAAAAGCCAAATTCGATATAACTTCACATTGGAAACAAGGAGATGAAATAAAAGATAATGGAAAACAGAGGAAATGTATAGAAAGTTGGAGGGAAGTCGAAAAAGTCAAGAAAACAAGAGGAAAAGGGAGAATGAGAGTATTCGTGGTCTAGCTAAATGTTTGTATGTCTAGGAACGGTCAATCCGAGATACTCATCTGTATCGTCATGATATTGCTCCGAATCGTCATCTCATTAACGTCTCCGTTCCGTTGACCAGACTGTTGTCATTTCATCTAAGCAGCTTTGTAATGCAGATGCAGTGAAATAATGCCCTCGGAATCGACGCCAAAAAATTTAAGTAATGACAGCGAGCCTTATTTTAATTAAAAAGAGAAAATTACAACCGTTTTCAAAAGGTGTTGTTTTCCCGCACGTTACCTCATGTTTGAGAGGGGCATTAATGTAGTATTTTGTATGATAGCAAAAAAACAAATAAACATTGCAGAAAAGTCAAGAAGCAACACTTTAGTTTATGAGGGCTAGTATTGTCAAATGCGACTCCATTTTGTAATATTGACTTCACCTGTCTGATTTATTGCATCATGGCCTAATCTAAATGAAATGTTGCTGTCACTTGTTCCATCAGTATTTAACTCCGCATTGATTTGAAATATAAATGAGGGCAAGTTTTCCAATCAAATAGTATGCTCCCTTTCCCTCTTTAACTTTTTTTTCAAATAAATTTTCACTTACTTCCTTTTAATACTTTTGTATAACACTAAGAATTAGTGATCATATCCTGCAAATAATCGATAGCTGTGACAATATCGCATTTCTAGTGTTTCTCGAATAGTTCTCGAATCGAATTCAAACCTAGTTCTCTAATCTAGTTTTCGATTAGAGATGCACTAGAGAACTACATTAGAATTCTAATAAAATCATAATATTTCTCAAACGTCAAATACACACAGAGAAAAACGCCGTTTTAAAATCCAGCCCTTTTTGTTCTTGAAAAACCAACGACGATTTCTTAGAACAAAAACCTTGTGCTGTGTGAACTGACACCATTTTCTTGAAAAGAGAAGGGCTGGTCTTAAAATATGAACAAATGTTCTATCAATGAGATCAATGTACTTAAATTAAGATAAAGAAAAAACAAGTAAGGGTGTCTAAGTTCGGGTGTAACCGAACATTATATACTAAGGGTGTCCTTTAATTGTACTGTTCATTTCACATAAATTACTTTTCTAAAAAACACGTGACACCGCCCATTTAAAAAAAACGTCCTCCAATATTATCTTACAATAAAACTTGGTAAGTGAAAAATCATTGATACAAAACTATTATCGCTAAGGTACAGCTTATTATTCTAGTCTACGACCCCTTTAAACTTATTTTATATAAAAGTGGCCGTGGTCTTTGACCGATCCTGTCCACTTTTACTAAAAATATTTCCTGCTATAAAGAAAATATATTTACCCAATGTCGTTACGATATACATATTAATTGTTCATCCAGTTATGGCTCCCGAAACACAGAATTGCTTAGTCATAAAAGGGACGGTGCCACGCCCATTTTTTAAAATTTGAAATTTTCCTATTTATTGTTATAATTCCACTTGGAAAAAGAAATATCATTGATATAAAGCTTTTTTTTTTTGCAAAAATATAGCTTATTTTATTCACCACTACCACTTTAAAAATCTGTAATATAAAATTGGGCGTGAACCTTAACCGACTTCCCTAATTTTATTCGTTATAGTAAAAGCAATCTCTCTGCCGAATTAAGTTATGGTATGTTTAACGGCCTTTGATTTATGATCAATAATATTTGTAAAATTGATTTCATCACAAGTAAGCGGTGCCACGCCTATATTTCAAAATTCTTTGGCATATGTTTTGCGCTATAAAACCAATCAACCTACTAATAATAAGCTTAATGGTATTCGTTTTTGAATTATCTCGTTTTTTACATTTTTCTAAAATTTCGATATCAAAAAAAAAAAAAAATCGTCCGATTTCGCTCATTTTCAATAGCAATCTCTTCTGGGTCCATATAAGTCCGTATACCGCATTTGGTGAAGATATCTCAATATTTGCTCAAGTTATTGTGTTAACGAACCGACAGACAAACGACGGAGGGACATGGCTTTATCAAATTATGAGTATAAAAGCGATACAATTCGTGTGCACTACAATGTTTAATACAACATTTGGTACAACCTGTGAAGCAGGCGTAGTGACCCAGCGGTTATGATGTTGCGGCTGCGATGCGTGGCGCGAGTACGAACACCGCCAACCTCTGAAATAAAAATTTTTTTTTATCGTCTATTTTTTGTTAGCTCTTATTTTTCGTTCATTTCGATTCACATATGTATGCAAAGCTAATTCTCAAACTTATTATGATATGTTTTAAGTATATATGCAGATTACATTATTGGTTTTTCTTAAAATTTTGGATTTTATTAATAATATTTTTATTATTAATGTTTTGTATTAATGCAGGGATGCACCTTAACGTTAAGCTAATCGTTTATCAAAAAATTTCCACCGTTTCCGTTGAAACACTTCGAAATACTATCGATAAAGAAATTATCAAGATAAATTGTATCTCGTTTTTAACCGAAACGAAAAGCTTTCGTTAACGTTAAAAACTTTAACAAAAACGTGATACTTTATGTTTGAATTGTGCTGGCAATGCTATAGCCATGGTGAAGCCGTAAGGTGGTAACAACGAGCGCACATACACACACAAACTCCATATAATTTGTTTGTGTAATTCGTTGGTGGTAATGTCAAAAACACTCTGAGAAATGTTCGTACTGTCAAAATTCATGAGAAAAGTTGCAATCAGCTTGGCTATTGCTTTCACCTTTAATGACTCCGCCATCAATCAGCTTTGCCAGCATAGTTTGAAATTAATAATGAACATAAACGATTTGATTCCGTTTTGATATGGCAGAAAACGAAACGAAATCATTTCGTTAATTTGACGTTTTTAACGTTAATAAACGAAACGAAATGACTTTGTTTCGTTTATTAACATTAATTATCGTAACGAAATGATATCGGTTCGTTGGTTAAGCATGCCTGTATTAATGACAAAAAAATTATTATTCATAAAAATAAATAAATGGGTACCTGTTGAAAAAATTACCATCAACACCAGTGAATAAATAAAAGCCGTTCTTGGATTAAGAAGGAAAACTGTTTGATCGACGACAAATCGTTCTCGAAGCATGAGAACAAAATATCTTACATCAACCACAAATAGTGCTTGAAATGAGTAAAAAATATTCACACATCAATACCAAACTGGAAACGAAATATGAAAGGTATGCTTGGAAAAACTGTTCTTAAAACAAGCCCAACGGTCTTGAGCACCGTTGCCAAACCATGTTTTCATTTGGAACCAAAATTCATTGAAAAAAAGGACCGAACTTTCAAATAAAGGACCACATTTTTTTGTTGCATGAAGGAGTATATCCGAAAACAATAATAATAAAAGCAAGTAAGAAAGGTTAACTTCGGGTGTAACCGAACATTACATGCTCAGCTGAGAGCTTTAGAGACAAATGTTGGAGTTGAATGTGGACATAATTTACTTATATACGGTAAAGATATTAAATTTTTTGTTAAAATTTGACGATTTTTCAAATTTTTGTAGGAGTAACGTTTCTGCCAAACTTCACCATGATATCCTCAACGGCTTCCAAATTACAGCTTGCAAAACTTTCAAATTACATTCTTTTAAAAGTGGGCGGTGATACGCCCATTGTCCAAAATTTTACTGATTTTCTATTCTGCGTCATAAGGTCAACGCACCTACCAAGTTGCATACCTTTATCCGTCTTTAGTAATGAATTATCGCACTTTTTCGGTTTTTCGAAATTTTCGATATCGAAAAATTGGGCGTAGTTATAGTCCGATTTCTTTCTGAGATGAGTGCCGGGGAACTTACATACCAAATTTCATTAAGATACTTCAAAACTTACTCAAGTTATTTTGTTTACGAACAGATGGACGGACGGACATGGGTAAAAGAATTTATTTATTCTATATTAATTTGGGCCAATTTTTAGTTAACTTTGTGGTTATTGGAGCTTTTCGGCCGATAATTTGAAGACAAAACACAAGTTTTTCTTTTTATCCTACGCGTTTCGATGGGTAGTTTCCATCTTCCTCAGGGAGGCTGTATATTTTAACATAAAAATATAAACATAAACTTTATTCGCCCAGATCATTTTGATATACAGAAGTCTATATCTATCCCGATTAGTTTATGCCGTTACGGGGCACTGTTATGCGAACAAAATTAATATACTCTGTGAGCTCTGCTCAGCTGAGTATAAAAACTTCTGAACTGCTATGAGCGGACTTAGTTAATAATGAATTAAATTAAGCAAGTATCAACAAGCGGCCGCCGTGGTGTGATGGTAGCGTGATCCGCCTACCACACCGAAGATCCTGTGTTCAGGCCCCGGGCAAAGTAACATCAAAATTTTAGAACCAAATTTTTTTCAATTAGAAGAAAATTTGTCTAAGCGGCGTCGCCCCTCGGCAGTGTCTTGGCAAATACATCGAGTGCATTTCTGCCGTGAAGCTTTTCAGCGGAGCACGCTACCATCACACCACGGTGGCCGCCATTAGGCTTAAACTTCCTTGGAGGTAAAACGCGCCCAGTATTTTTTTTAAATAGCGGCACCGCTTTCCGAGGGTGTTCCAAATAGCTCGATTAGTGCCACATTCAGCGACACCTATTGACAAAATAAAATCCTATTTTGGTAACATATCGCCTCTTTAAAGGCCTTGGAAAATTCTTCATAACGCCCAATTCGTAAACATGTTTTTACTTAATCTATAGATATAAAAATGAATGTTTGTGCGCTATAACGTTCAAAACTGAAAAACGGCTATAGCGATTTTAATAATTTTTTCTCTGTTATTTTTGATCTGATTCAGGGATCATTTACGGCAAACATTTCAATTGAAAACTATTTTAGCTTATACCCAAAAACGGTTTAACCGATTTCATTAACATTTTCTTTCCTTTATTCGATTGGACTAAGTGTTCATTTATAGCAAAAAAAATTTTAAATCCTCATTTTATTAATTGTATAGCTAATAGAACTTATTTCACTGTTACTCTGCAAAAATCGTTGGATCATGTGGTCCACTTGTGTCATACTGGAGTACTCCATGGATTACTTACTTACTTACTTACTTAATTGGCGCTTAACCGTCTAAACGGTTATGGCCGTCCAACAAGGCGCGCCAGTCGCTCCTTCGCTCCGCCAACCGGCGCCAATTGGTCACACCAAGGGAGTTTAAATCGTTTTCAACCTGGTCCTTCCAACGGAGTGGGGGCCGCCCTCTACCTCTGCTTCCATTGGCGGGTTCCGATAGAAACACTTTGTTGGCCGGAGCATCATCTTTCATTCGCATAACATGGCCTAGCCAGCGCAGCCGCTGCGTTTTAATTGGCTGGACTATGTTGATGTCTGCGTATAGCTCGTACAGCTCATCATTAATTCTTCTTCGGTACTCGCCATCGCCAACGCGTAGAGGTCCATAAATCTTTCGAAGAACTTTTCTCTCGAACACTCCCAAAGCCGCTTCATCTGCTGTTGTCATGGTCCATGCTTCTGCCCCATATAGCAGGACGGGTACGATAAGTGACTTGTAGAGTATGATTTTCGTTCGCTGAGAGAGGACTTTACTTTTCAATTGCCTACCTAATCCAAAGTAGCATTTATTGGCAAGATTGATTCTTCGCTGGATTTCAGTGCTGATGTTGTTGCTAGTGTTGATGCTGGTTCCCAAATAAACGAAGTCTGTTACTATTTCGAAATTATGGCTGCCAACAGTAGCGTGGTTGCCAAGGCGCATATGCGCTGACTCTTTGCTCGATGACAGCAGGTACTTCGTTTTGTCCTCATTCACCATCAAACCCATCTTTACCGCTTCTTTTTCCAGCTTGGAGTAAGCAGAACTAACAGCGCGGGTGTTTAGGCCGATGATATCAATGTCATCAGCATATGCCAGTAATTGCACGCTTTTGTAGTATATTGTTCCAGTGCGGTTAAGTTCTGCAGCTAGTATAATTTTCTCCAGCATCAAATTAAAGAAATCGCACGATAGGGGGTCACCCTGTCTAAAACCTCCTTTAGTTTCGAAAGGCTCGGAGAGGTCCTTCCCAATTCTGACTGAGCTGATGGTGTTGCTCAACGTCATTTTGCACAGCCGTATAAGTTTTGCGGGGAAACCAAATTCAGACATAGCGGCATATAGGCAGCTCCTTTTCGTGCTGTCGAAGGCGGCTTTAAAGTCGACGAAGAGGTGATGTGTGTCGATTTTCTTTTCACGGGTTTTTTCCAAGATTTGGCGCATTGTGAAAATCTGGTCGATGGTAGATTTACCAGGTCTGAAGCCGCACTGATAAGGTCCAATCAGCCGGTTCACGGTGGGCTTCAATCTTTCGCACAATACACTTGAAAGGACCTTATATGCGATACTAAGAAGGCTGATTCCACGATAGTTGGTGCATTTTGCAGTATCCCCCTTCTTGTGGACTGGGCAAAGAACACTTAGATTCCAACCGTCGGGCATGCTTTCGTCCGCCCATATTTTGCTAAGAAGCTGCTGCATGCGCCTTACCAACTCCTCGCCGCCGAACTTGAACAGCTCCGCAGGCAATCCATCAGCGCCCACGGCCTTGTTGTTTTTCAATCTGGTTATTGCTATTCTAACTTCGTCATAATCGGGCGGGGGGACATATATTCCATCATCATCGATTGCGGGATCGGGTTCTTCATCTCTGCGCGGTGAATTGCTGCCTCCATTTAGGAGAGCCGAGAAGTGTTCCCTCCATAATCTAAGCACTCTCTGGACATCAGTTACAAGGTCGTCGTTTTCATTCCTACAGGAGTTTGCCCCGGTCTTAAAACCTTCCGTCTGTCGCCGTATTTTTTGGTAGAATTTTCGGGCGTTATTCCTGGTGGTTAGCAGCTCAAGCTCCTCGCACTCACGCCTTTCTGCTGCTGCTTTTTTCTTCCTGAAAAGGCGTCTCGCTTCCCTTTTTAACTCACGATAGCGTTCACACACTCCTCTTGTCGCGCTCGCTTTTAACGTAGCCCTGTAGGCAGCGTCTTTTCTTTCGGTTGCAACGCGGCATTCTTCATCATACCAGTTGTTTTTTCGTGGCCGCCGGTAACAAATTTTTTCCTCGGCGGCAGTATGAAGTGCTTTGGAGATATGCTCCCACTGCTCCTGTATTCCTTCAGGATGAGTTGTTCCCTCAGAGAGCAGGTGTGAGAGTCGAATTGCGAAATCATTGGCAGTCTGTTGTGATTGAAGCTTTTCGACGTCTAGCTTTCCTTGTGTTTTTTGTTCCTTGTTCCCATGGATTACTCTGATGTAAAGTTGGGCTGGAGTATATGGTCCAGTCCTAGGACATCGCAATGTTTATTGTGTCATACTGGGTACTCCATGGATTACTCTGTTGTAATTCTGAGCTGGAGTATATGGTCCAGTCCTAGGACATCGCAATGTTAATTGGACCATATTTTTTGTATGAATTATGGTTAATTTTGGAGCACTCGCTTGGTCCGTAGCGAATGACGAAACAATTTTTTATGTTTCGTGAGCTATAACTCGAAGACAAATTAATGGATCGTAATAACCATGGGTACACTTCAAGAAATCGATACAAATGGGATGCTACCCCACCATATTTCAGGCAGAAATCCATGCAAGAGAAGTCTGTGGTAGACAGCATCGAAGAGCATCTACATTATGTCGGACAGCCTTGCTAGTGGATGACTGCACTGAAATCCTTAATGACCTGGGAGCCAAAAACAAGGTTTTGTTAGATTACGTAGCAAATCAGGGTGCTAAAACAGCATTCTATAGTCCAGCCCTTTTGTAGACTTACAAAAGCACAAACCAGGGAAACTGAATAATTCAGACGTCACTGGATTGACAGCCCAGGGCAAAGACAGGCCTAACTGTTTGCATGACCAAAAACCACTTCCGTGAGAACCTCTGCCTTAAAGTCGTTAAGTACGGCAGAGCATAGTTGCTCTTTGCTGCGGATCGTATCGAGATGCTCGTTCCTGACAATGAACTACAATCCTTGGATAATACTTCGGATATTGAATGCAAAAACGCATGAGAGCATTATGAAATGCTGCACGAGATATCGGCTTCAAAGGAAATAAATAGGCACTTTCAAGATCGAAATAATAAGGTCCGTGAAACAATCGTTTGATCTGACTGTTCAAAAGACAAAGTTAATTGAAGCTATGACCATATGAAATTGTGTCAAATTTTTAATGATATTGACATTATGACCACCCTACTTTTCCGAAATGGTCATAAAGTCTACCCGTTTTTCCTTAAGTATTGAATTGCTGTTACGTTTTATTCTTTTCGCAAGAATTTTGTTTGTTTAAAATTTTCGTATACAGCTCTCCTTTTCCTAAACTTTGCTCCCATTTTAGTGAAAAATCGGATAAAAAATCACCAAATTTAAAGAACCACAGTTAATGAGAACTAATTCAACTAAAATTTAGAGAACATATTCGCGAGCGGCTCTACTTTCCCTAATAACGGTTTCATTAAAATGAAAAATCCTTTAAAAAGCTGGGCCAGTGATGATTCCCTCCAAATAAGAACATATTCAACTAAACGCTTAAACAATTTTCTTTTTGATTTTGTGCTGATCTTAAATTGCAGTTAATGTCTATGGCCTTTTTACCGAAATGGTCATAAGGTCAAACGGTCATAAAGTTATATTAAGAAATGTCATAGTCAATTGACATTATGACCATTTAAAATGATCATCAGGCCAATTGATTTTACAACCATTTCAAGTGGTCATAAGGTCAGTTGATCTTATGGCCATTTAAAGTGTTTATAACGTCAACTGAACATTTTTTTGTTTTTTTGTCAACCCTACCTAAGGAGTAAGCCATTTGATTTGTCAACGTCCACCCGGTAAAGTTGTAATTGAAGCCCAAACGCCACCCAATGCAAATGTGATGTACCCAATAAAAACCAACCAACCACAGTCACAGTAAAACCAGCGCATCCCAGACCAGACTTGCATTTTGGACTTTTTATAGATTATTTCGATGACAATTCTTCTACCGGCTTTTTTAAAGCAATGCTATTTGGAGATTTTAGAATAACCCTTGCATCATTGTCCTCAAAGACGACAGGTTCGATAGATCGAATAAGAGCAAATTTATGTTTAATGTTGGAATTTCTTTTCAAACAATTTTACACTCCACAAAAAAAAAAACAGCGAATTCTGAAAATTGTACACATCTTTAATAGGGTCTACACAAGGAGCGTCTGACTCGCGAGTCACGTGTGTAAATATCAAACTCATTTTGGTTCTTACGGGTAAGCTAGAGTCATATCTGTGTAACTTATACTAAAATTTTTTCACTAACACATCTAAACTGACTCTTGACCCCATTTTTTGCAGAAAAAAAATTAATGTATGTTTTGGCTTCGTTTATCACATTACATATGTATTTATTTATCGTTAAATGCTTTTCTGTACTTTTAACAAAGTTTTATTTATTTACTAATACAAATTACAATTTTTTTTTAATTGGCTTATACAAATACAAAAGCATAGTAGTATACCGAGAAAAATATACACAAATAGAATTTGCATTGAATTATTTTTCAGAAATTTTACTTAAAAAATGCAACACAATTTTTTTTTGTGTGTACAAGCAAGTAAACGTTTGTAGAAAGTTAATTTTTATATTCATTATCGTCAATGCTGCCACATTATAAATATGACACATTACAAAAAATAATTACTGGTGTCGTATATGGATTGAATACATATAATAGCAAGTATGTGTGTGTTAGGAAGGGTCGATTTACAAATCGCTCCCTGCTCTGTGAAAATCGTATTCTTGGGATCAAAATAAGAAACTTTGCCGAAGGAACCATATCTCTAAAACGAATTCTGGAGTCCCCCCCTTTGGGTCGAACTTTTGGGTAGGGGCAATTTCAATGCTACCTGCTGTGTCTTGTGGTGGTTTAAAAAAAACAACACAAGCAATTTTACGATCGGCAATTGTGTCACAGTGATACCTTCATTTTTTAAAACGGTTGAATAAAAAACCCACATAACTATGTTTACGACATGCAAATGCATCACAGTGATGCCTTGGTTTTAAAAGGAGGTTGTACAAACGCTAATTTCTAATAATTTTTTTTAATTTCTTTTCTATTACTAAGTTAAATTCATATTTTGATTTACATATGTTCTGACTAAATAAATTTCTAAAGAGAAAAATAAACTCCAAAAAGAAAAAACATTGGCATTTCAAAGTGGGATTTTTCAAAATTTACCTCTACGACCCAAAGGGGGGACATCAGAATTCGTTTTAGGGGTATGATTCCTTCGGCAAAGTTTCTTATTTTGATCCCTAGAATATGATTTTCACAGAGCAATGGGCGATTTTTTTGCCTCCCCACAAATCGACCCGGCCTAGTGTGTGTATATATCTAAGTACATTTATTTAAACGTCCTTGGAATGCTCCAATGTGAAAAGCTGTCACCTCCTGCTCTCTTTTTGATTGTTTAACACACATTTTTTTATAGCTTTGGCTTTAGGGATGATATATTGGAATTTTCGGTTTCAGTTTACTGGAAATCAATTTGAATAGGTGCCAATGAATGCATTACAATTAGGACAATAATGGTTTGCATTCTGACAGGACTTCATACAATAGGGTACACAAACGCACGGCCAACAACTGAAATGAAAAAAGATTAATATAATATTTCAATAAAAGTAGGTTATTGTTCGGTTTAAATAAAAATGGTTACCGGCCGATAAAATAAAGACAATACACAAGGTTTCTCTTTTCCTCCTACGCGTTTCGATGAATTTTATTCAGCTTCATCAGGGAGAGTTCAATTTATAACATTGACACTGTAACATCTAAACATAAATAAACTGATAGATTATCAGCCAATGGACGAAGCAGGAAACATGAATGGAGGCAGTAACTTAAATGTAAAGTTTTGTTTATTTATGTTTAGATTAGAGTTGTGCTTTTTCGTTCATTTCAGAGATTCGGTTCTTTCTTTCTTTTTCTAATGAACGGACAAGTTGTTCTTTTAGTTCATCTGTTCCTTCTTTGTTTTCAAGCAAATTTGTTCACTGCTGCTCCCACCCACGAAAAAAGTCAACAAGTATAGATGGGGGTGTGTATGCAGCAATGCTTTGTGTAGGTATATTGAAATGTGTTATGAATAAATATAATAATAATAAATAATTACAAATTTCGGAAGATCCAGGAAGTTGAAATAGTACAGACACAAATTGTAAATATGAACTTTTAAAGTTTAATAAATGCAATAATTAGTTTCTTACAAAAGATGCTTTTCATAAATAGTCCACACATATCTTTTTGTAGCAGTGCCATACATATCTTTAGTGTAAGTGGCATCACCGACATTCGTGTTCACTGTGAAATTCTACGTACATATGTATGTAAGAATTTACAATGTTCGGGAACGAGAAGAGAGAAAGAACTAAAAGAACAAATAGAACTGAAATCGAAGATCTAGTTCACTTGTTCAGTTGAGAGACCCGGTCAATTGAACAAGTTCAGAACGAAACGACCCAACTCTAGTTTATATGTTAAAGTTTCAATGTTATAAATTGAATTCTCCCTAACGAAGATGGAAAAATTTCATCGAAACGCGTAGGAGGAAAAGAGAAACCTTGTATTTTGTCTTTATTTTATCGGCCGAAAAGCTTCAAATAATTACAAATGTAACAAAAAATTGGCTACGATGTTGTCAAGCATATTCTTTGAAAGATTTGAAAGATTGAAGCCCACCGTGTATAGGCTGATTGCACTATATCAGTGCGGCTTCCGACTTAGTAAAACTACCATCGATAGGATAAATATGTGCAAAATCTACGATAAACAGCCCCGCGAAAAAAGAATTGACGCACATCACCTCTTAGACGATTTCAAAGTCGCCATCGAAAATACGAAAAGGAACTGCCAATAGCTGCGGACGGGAAAATAACAGTGGACATCTTTTATCAAATTTCGTCAGCTAAATTCTTCTCTATTTATTTTCGATATTTTAGAAAAGAACCTTCATGAATTTAATAAGTGAAACAAGAAAAACCAATATCAAAATCGTTTTGGAGAAAATTCCAGGAAAATTTCGAGGTATCTGAATTATTTGAGGATGCTGTTTTGTAGCCCAATCCATTTTAATATAACAAAGTAACAGTTATAGGTCGCTAAATATTTGACAAGTTTTAACAATTTTTAAGGGTGTTTCAGATTTTTATCCATACAATGTGTGAAACATGGTTCAGCGCCTCTAAATAAAAAACTCGATTTT
This sequence comes from Eurosta solidaginis, assembly GCF_040869045.1. Classification (NCBI taxonomy): domain Eukaryota; kingdom Metazoa; phylum Arthropoda; class Insecta; order Diptera; family Tephritidae; genus Eurosta; species Eurosta solidaginis. The sequence continues at coordinate 259,619,815 of NC_090321.1, forward strand.
TCGAAAATTTTTCTCGAAATTGTTCTCTAGAATGTTTTTCACAGTAAAAGTAACAATATTCAAAGAGTTTTTTGTAAAAATATCGAGTATAAAAAAGTAGAAATTACTTGACGAAAGTTGAAGGAAAATTTCATTGCTATTTTTATGTTCGCTGCTGTATTTCCGTAGTTGAATCCATGAAAGTCGAAAACAAAGCTTCCTACTCTTTACAGCTACGAATTATTTTCCACGTATTGAGTCAGTGATTTAAAATACTGTGCTACCCTGTACAATGTTTTTTTTTTGCTATTGCTCTGACTCTGAAGATGAACAGAGCATAGAGCAGAGCTGTAGCGTCATAGCATTTTTTAGCCTCTGCTATGACTTAAACTTGCTTTTTTGTTTTTGCTATCGCTCCACTAAAAATATCGTTTGAAGTTTTTTTCTCTGCTGTATAATCCGCTCTAAAACACGACGTAGCTCATAGCAGAACCTCTGAATTGCTATAACTTGTTTATGCTACGGCCCTGTTCTAGGCTCTGTTCACGTTCAGAGCCGGAGCAGTAACAGAGCATATTTTGCGTTTCCACTGCTACTCTGGAGTAGCAAATGTAAACGCTGTTTTGAATACGAAAATTTAATAAAATTTTAGCTTACCAAAAAATAAATAATACCACAGCCCACAAATGAGTGCGGCTGGTTGCTATGTATTTAACTTCAGTTAACACTTGAGCATGACATGAGGGGCAGGTGACGTGCGTCGCCTCAATGCCCAAAGGAGGGATTTGCGAAGTTGATATGATCACTGTGTGAGATGATGGTTGATAGGTTTGAGCGGGCGTGAAGTTCGACGGGATCGATGTATTCTCAAGATTTGACATAATTGTATGGTTTGTATAGATGTATGTAGTTTCACAAAATAGTAATGTAATGATTCTTTTTTTAAATTAAAATTTGACGTTATTATGCGTGTTTAATGTACGTTAACACTGGTGTGTAAAACCAAACTAACTTCGTGTTATACTTTTTTATTCAAATGGGTAGGTCTAGTGTGTATACAGTACGAGCTGTTATCTAGGTAAAGTATATCTCTAATACAAAGTGCGCTTAAATTTTGACGATAAGTCCATATAGATATGAGGACATTCTTGTAGAAATGCATAACATTTTTCACGGTAAAAATCTATCACCTTCGGATGTCATAAATTATTTTTAACTACATGATTGATTTAATTTTATTAGGCTTCATTGGAGATAACATATTTCAACATTCGGATTTTATTTGTACTTTAATTGTTTATCGGAAAATGTTATAATCTGATAAACTTATAACCCGAAATTCGAAGTAAGGGGTTCGGAGCTTACAAAGGGGTCAGTATATTAAATGTGAGAAAATATTCAGCAAGCGATTGTTTGACCATATTTGGCATAAGCGAATGCCCTGTATCGCATCGTGGCATTGGAAAGCGTTTTAACGTCGCAGGTCCCAGGCCTAGCCCACAGCGCAGGAACGGCATTTGTTTTTTAGTCGCCTTTTAGGACAGGCATACCTACCGCCGATATATACTAAGCCCCTATAGCCAGCAGGTTGTCTGACCAATGCCCAGACCAGATCCCGGAGAAGACTCACGACAAGATAATCGACACTCACCATTAGTATTTGCCAGCGGGGAAATAAGCTGCTTGTATGCTACTGTGCCTGGTTTTAAGTTCCCTGCAAAGCTAATAAGGCTTTTCCTAATGGCGTTGAGCAACACCACCAGCTTCGTTCCGAGCCATTCGAAACCAAACGAGAATTCAGACAGAGCGACTCCCTTTCGTGCGATTTCTTTAACATAATGCCGGATAAGATAATTTTTGCAGCAGAACTAAACCATGACGGTACAATCTATTATAAGGGCATGCTGATGTTATTGGCCTGAACAAACGCACTGTGAGTTCTGCTTACCCGGGATTAAATAAAGAAGCAAACAAGTAAGGAAGTCTATGTTCGGGCTGCGCAATAATACATATAGATATGGTTCTATTCTGAACCAATTTTCGTTTAAAAGACGCAAAAAGCATACAGAGCCTAACACCAATGGTCTTGAGCGGGTAATAATGCAGTTTTGTGTCAGATATGGGGGTTTCCCTACTGTTTATTTTAAAATAAAAATATAACAGAACAATAAAAATACGATTGGTACAAAACTATTTTTCGCTAAGATTTAAATTATTATTTTTGCATACGACCCTTTTTAAAGTCATTTATATAAAAGTGGGCGTGGTCCTTAACCAATCTTATCCATTTCTACTAGAAATATTTCCTGCTATAGGGAAAATTTGTGTACCCAATTTTGTTACGATATTTAAAGTTTTCTTAGAGTTATGGCTCCCGAAACAATGAAAATTGTTTAGACAAAAAAGGGGCGGTGCCATACCCAATTTCACAAATTTTAGTGTTTCCAATTTAACGTTATAATTCTATTCAGAAAGTAAAATTCTATTGATACAAAGCTCTTTTTTGCTACGATATAGCTTATTATTTTCGTCCACGACCCTTTTAAAAATCTTTTATATAAAAGTGGGCGTGGTCCTTAACCGATTTCGTTAATTTTTCTTCAAAGCATTCCTTATAGTATAAGCAACCTCTCTGTCGAATTTTGTTACGATAGGTTTAACGATTTTTGATTTATGATTAATAATATTTGTAAAATTGATTTTATCACGCCCATTTAAAACAATTTTTTCAAATTTCTCAAGAGTCTATATATCAGTCTATAAGTCAAATTTAAACATTCTACGTGTATTATTCATTAATTAATTAGGTTTTTGTGTTTTCCAAAATGTTATATATATAAAAAGTGGGCGTGGTTATCATCTGATTTCACTCATTTTCAATACCAATCTATTCTGGGTCCAGATAAGCTCGTGTACCAAATTCGACAAGTAAGGAAAGCTAAGTTCAGGTGTAACCGAACATTATATACTCAGCTGCCAAATTACAGTTTGCAAAACTTTTAAATTACCTTCTTTTAAAAGTGGGCGGTGTCACGCCCACTGTTCAAAATTTTACTAATTTTCTATTCTGCGTCGTAAGGTCAACCCACCTACCAAGTTTCTTCACTTTATCCGTCTTTGGAAATGAATTATCGCACTTTTTCGGTTTTTCGAAATTTTCGAATTTCCGATTTCGTTCATTTTAAATAGCGATCTGAGATGAGTGCCGAGGAAGTTACATACCAAATTTCATTAAGATACCTCAAAATTTACTTAAGTTATCGTGTTTGTGGGCAGACGGACGGACGGAGCTCTGCTCAGCTGAGTATAAAAATAAGTATGTTTTTTTGTTTTGCATAGTTTCAGTTACAAATACATTGTCGTTTTTTCTTAAACTTACAAAAAAAAAATTGTTTTGATGAAGTTTGATGCTACGGCCCATGATTCAATAACAAGAGCTTTGAAACTCCTAAATTTTAAAACAGGACGGGGTGCTTTTCCAAAGGAGTGAAAGCGGGGAGTAATTCAAACACCCTCAAAGAAAATTGTAGTAGAAAAGTACATTAAATAGTATATCAGTAGTGATAGTAGTTTTGTAAATGCCAACAGGCTTTTGTTATCATTATCTAAGAATATGTTTCAAAGCCGCCCTATCTTAGTACAAATTCACAACATTTTGACATGAGATAAGGCGTTTATGAAAAAACTCTGAGATAGGGTGTTTTTCAACCTAGTTCGTTTGATAATATCATTTAGGGGCTAATAACATCATTAGTTTGGCTTGAGTATCTGGCCTCAGAGCGGTGGGTGGAAATGAGCAAGTGGACGAACTGGCTAGGAAAGCAGCAGCCGAAAAGCCAGTAGGGCCTGAGCCCATCATGAAGATAGGATTACACAGTATAAGGGAAGAGCTCAGGCAAAAGAAGGCATGCCTTAGAGAATAACGCTGCTGTCAAAATCCAGGGCTTCGGCAAAGGCACTAATAGGAGGATAGGGCTCAAAGCTTTATAAAACCATGACTAACCTCCAAAAAAGCCACCTTTTATTTCTAACAGGTATGATCACAGGTCACTGCAGAATAATGAATCCAGCAAAAACTGGATATATAGTCTAATAGCATTTGCCGGTTCGATGACAGTGAAGATGAGACTGAAGAACACATCCTGCTTGCGATGCATTCGCGAATAGAATACTAACGAACTTTGGATGGCCAAAATTAGAAAGTAAATACATACGCATGGACGAGGTGCTGTGAAGATAATGAGTGCGCAATAGACCAATAGTTCGCAGTGAGAGATTTCGATGTTAACTTTCTCAAAAATATCATCAGTGCCTTTAGAAATTCGTTGAATTTTTGCAGCAGAATTTAAGTTCTTCCATTCTCATTTTAATCAAGTGATTCGTGGATGTTTGAAGCGCCATTGTTTAGTGCAGTGAGATTAAAGATTGAAGAACCTGCTAGTACAGAATATAGTCCCAAAGAGAAAAAGGCAGCATACCATGTAAAGCGCGAATCTTCTATCCAACAGTGGCGTGATTCCATCGAGACGTGACTAAGATACGAGATTTAACTGACAACCTACTGAATTGGAAGAGTTTCCTCAACTTTATAGAAGTTTTCTTACCCAAAGCGCCTTTATTTGTTTGAAGCAATTAAATCTGAGTGTGTCAGGAAATCTTTCTCCTCCCCAATACATCAAAAATTCATATATAACCACACTTACCAGAAAAGACAAAGCAGTATAGCCATTATATGTGTCTTAATTGTTGGTGCATATTTAACACTCGTACAAATCGTTTGACCACAACTTGGACAGATAATGCTCATTGGTTCCTGCATTGGAGCTTCTACAAATACTATACGATGGTGATTCATTTTGACGAGCTCTTTGAGTAAATATTTGATTTTTTTTTGTCAAATTAAGCCCAATGAATTGAGTTAGTTCATTTAGTTGGATAATTACATAATATTTGCAAATATATGTATGTATGTAAATTCTTCAAATGGAAAAGAATTCAGCACGAAAACAAAATACAGTTCGAAAAACAATACAAAACAAGTAAGGAAGGCTAAGTTCGGGTGTAACCGAACATAACATACTCAGTTGAGAGCTATGGAGACAAAATAAGGAAAATCAATCTGGGGTAACCCTGGAATGTGGTTGTATAACATGTGTATCAAATGAAAGGTATTAAAGTGTATTTTAAGAGAGAGTAGGCCATAGTTCTATGGATGAACGCCATTTAGGGATATCGCCATAAAGGTAGACCAGGGCTGACTCTAGAATTTGTTTGTACGATATGGGTATCAAATGAAAGGTGTTACTGAGCATTTTAAGAGGGAGTGGGCCTTAGGTCTATCGGTGGACGCCTTTTCGAGATGTCCCCATTAAGGTGGACCAGGGGTGATTCTATAATGTGTTTGTACGATATGGGTATCAAATGAAAGCTGTTAATGAGTATTTTGAAAAGGAGTGATCCTTAGTTCCATAGGTGGACGCCGTTTCGAGATATCGCCATAAAGGTGGACCAGGGGTGTCTCTAGAATGTGTTTGTACGATATGGGAATCAAATGAAAGGTGTTACTGAGCATTTTAAGAGGGAGTGGGCATTAGGTCTATAGGTGGACGCCTTTTCGAGATATCGCCATTAGGGTGGGCCAGGGGTGACTCTAGAATGTTTGTACGGTATGGGTATCAAACGAAAGGTGTTACTGAGCATTTGAAGAGGGAGTGGGCATGAGGTCTATAGGTGGACGCCTTTTCGAGATATCGTCATTAGGGTGGGCCAGGGGTGACTCTAGAATGTGTTTGTACGATATGTGCATCAAACGAAAGGTGTTACTGAGCATTTTAAGAGGGAGTGGGCATTAGGTCTATAGGTGAACGCCCTTTCGAGATATCGCCATTAGGGTGGGCCAGGGGTGACTCTAGAATGTTTGTACGATATGGGTATCAAACGAAAGGTGTTACTGAGCATTTTAAGAGGGAGTGGGCATTAGGTCTATAGGTGGACGCCTTTTCGAGATATCGCCATTGGGGTGGGCCAGCGGTGACTCTAGAATGTGTTTGTACGATATGGGTATCAAATGAAAGGTGGTAAGGAGTATTTTAAAAGGGAGTAATCCTTAGTTCTATAGGTGGACGCCTTTTTGAGATATCGCCATAAAGGTGGACCAAGGGTGACTCTAGAATGTTTGTACGATATGGGTATCAAACGAAAGGTGTTACTGAGCATTTTAAGAGGGAGTGGGCATTAGGTCTATAGGTGGACGCCTTTTCGAGATATCGCCATTAGGTTGGGCCAGGGTGACTCTAGAATGTGTTTGTACGATATGGGTATCAAATGAAAGGTGGTAATGAGTATTTTAAAAGGGAGTAATCCTTAGTTCTATAGGTGGACGCCTTTTCGAGATATCGCCATAAAGCTGGACCAAGGGTGACTCTAGAATGTTTGTACGGTATGGGTATCAAACGAAAGGTGTTACTGAGCATTTTAAGAGGGAGTGGGCATTAGGTCTATATGTGGACGCCTTTTCGAGATATCGCCATTAGGGTGGGCCAGGGTGACTCTAGAATGTGTTTGTACGATATGGGTATCAAATGAAAGGTGGTAATGAGTATTTTAAAAGGGAGTAATCCTTAGTTCTATAGGTGGACGCCTTTTCGAGATATCGCCATTAGGGTGGGCCAGGTGTGACTCTAGAATGTTTGTACGATATGGGTATCAAACGAAAGGTGTTACTGAGCATTTTAAGAGGGAGTGGGCATTAGGTCTATAGGTGGACGCCTTTTCGAGATATCGCCATTAGGGTGGGACAGGGGTGACTCTAGAATGTTTGTACGATATGGGTATCAAAGGAAAGGTGTTACTGAGCATTTTAAGAGGGAGTGGACATTAGGTCTATAGGTGGACGCCTTTTCGAGATATCGCCATTAGGGTGGGCCAGGGGTGACTCTAGAATGTTTGTACGATATGGGTATCAAACGAAAGGTGTTACTGAGCATTTTAAGAGGGAGTGGACATTAGGTCTATAGGTGGACGCCTTTTCGAGATATCGCCATTAGGGTGGGCCAGGGTGACTCTAGAATGTGTGTTGTACGATATGGGTATCAAATGAAAGGTGGTAATGAGTATTTTAAAAGGGAGTAATCCTTAGTTCTATAGGTGGACGCCTTTTCGAAATATCGCCATTAGGGTGGGCCAGGTATGACTCTAGAATGTTTGTACGATATGGGTATCAAACGAAAGCTGTTACTGAGCATTTTAAGAAGGAGTGGGCATTAGGTCTATAGGTGGACGCCTTTTCGAGATATCGCCATTAGGGTGGGCCAGGGGTGACTCTAGAATGTTTGTACGATATGGGTATCAAACGAAAGGTGTTACTGAGCATTTTAAGAGGGAGTGGACACTAGGTCTATAGGTGGACGCCTTTTCGAGATATCGCCATTAGGGTGGGCCAGGGGTGACTCTAGAATGTTTGTACGATATGGGTATCAAACGAAAGGTGTTACTGAGCATTTTAAGAGGGAGGGGGCATTAGGTCTATAGGTGGACGCCTTTTCGAGATATCGCCATTAGGGTGGGACAGGGGTGACTCTGGTATGTTTTTGTACGATATGGATATCAAATTAAAGGTATTAATGAGTGTTTTAAAAGCGAGTGGCCCTTAGATGTATATGTGAAGGCGTTCTCGCGATATCGACCAAAATGTGGACCAGGTGATCCAGAAAATCATCTGTCGAGTACTGCTAATTTATTTATATATGCAATACCACTAACAGTATTCCTGCCAAGATTCCAAGGGCTGTTGATTTCGCCTTGTAGAACTTTTTCATTTTCTTCTACTTAATATGGTAGGTGTCACACCCATTTTACAAAGTTTTTTCTAAAGTTATATTTTGCGTCAATAAACCAATCCAGTTACCATGTTTCATCACTTTTTTCGTATTTGGTATAGAATTATGGCATTTTTTTCATTTGTCGTAATTTTCGATATCGATAAAGTGGGCGTGGTTATGGTCAGATTTCGCCCATTTTTTATACCAAGAAAAAGTGAGCTCAGGTAAGTACGTGGGCTAAGTTTAGTAAAGATATATCGGATTTTGCTCAAGTTATTGTGTTAATGGCCGAGCGGAAGGACAGACGGTGGACTGTGTATAAAAACTGGGCGTGGCTTCCACCGATTTCGCCCATTTTCACAGAGAACAGTTACCGTCATAGAATCTATGCTCTTACCAAATTTGAGAAGGATTGGTAAATTTTTGTTCGACTTATGGCAATAAAAGTATTCTAGACAAACTAAATGAAAATGGGCGGAGCCACGCCCATTTTGAAATTTTCTTTTATTTTTGTATTTTGTTGCATCATATCATTACTGCAGTTGAATTTTGACTTAATTTACTTATATACAGTAAAGATATTAAATTTTTTGTTAAAATTTGAATTAAAAAAATTTTTTTTTTAAAAAGTGGGCGTGTTCTTCATCCAATTTTGCTAATTTTTATTTAGCACATATAGAGTAATAGTAGTAACGTTCCTGCCAAATTTCATTATGATATCTTCAACGACTGCCAAATTACAGCTTGCAAAACTTTTAAATTACCTTCTTGTAAAAGTGGGCGGTGCCACGCCCATTGTCCAAAATCTTACTAATTTTCTATTCTGCGTCATAACGTCAACCCATCTACCAAGTTTCGTCGCTTTATCTGTCTTTTGTAATGAGTTATCGCACTTTTTCGGTTTTTCGAAATTTTCGATATCGAAAAAGTGGGCGTGGTTATAGTCCAATATCGTTCATTTTAAATAGCGATCTGAGAGGAGTGCTCAGGAACCTACATACCAAATTTCATCAAGATACCTCAAAATTTACTCAAGTTATCGTGTTAACGGACGGACGGACGGACGGACGGACGGACGGACGGACGGACGGACGGACGGACGGACGGACATGGCTCAATCAAATTTTTTTTCGATCCTGATTATTTTGATATATGGAAGTCTATATCTATCTCGATTCCTTTATATATGTACAACCAACCGTTATCCAATCAAACTTAATATACTCTGTGAGCTCTGCTCAACTGAGTATAAAAATGTCAAAAGGCGATTTGGACATAAACAATTAATTTAAAAACTGACAAATTACTTTTAATTTTTATTTTCTACTTCGAAACACCTAAAGCTCTATATACAAAAAATGTTTTAGCTATCAATTTGGAATTGAGAATAGTCTGTTGGATTTTCGAAAACATAAATTGGATTTTGGAATTGTCAATTGGAGTTTTGAAAGCGTCATTTGGATTTTATAATTGAAGAGTCAGGTTATGCCACGCCTCGCATTTTTAGAAATTTCACGCGCCCAAAGCTTTTATTAAATTTTCTGATCAACGCCCTAGACTGATGATGAGTGTGATTTCTAGTACCTAGGACCTACCTAATTATTTTCTAGCTTTTAGTGTTATTATTACTTAATGTAAGTATTGTTTTCAAAAAAACCGTTTAACTTAAGAAACTTTTTTAATTATTTTATTTTCAAGTTTTTAGTCCTTATTTAATTGCCTGTTAATTCTCATTCTATTTCATTAAAAAAATAAAAAAATGTAAGGCGCGATAACCTCCGAAGAGATCTAAGGCAGAGCTTCTCATCCAATTTGCGTCGTGCTCCTCTTGATTTTCCCTACAAATTGGTCGGATGCCGACTCCGAACGGCATCTACAAGGCAGATGAGTTTTTACTGAGAGCTTTTCATGGCAGAAATATACTCGGAGCGCTTGCCAAACACTGCCGAGGGGCGACCCCGCTTAGAAAAATTTTCTTCTAATTGAAAAAACTTATTTCTAAAATTTTGATGTTGCTTTGCCTGGGGTCCGAACCCAGAGCATACGGTGTGGTAGGCGGATCATGCTACCATCACACCACCACCATTATTATAAGGACTCTTTCCTGATAATTTCAATACCAATCTTATCTGTGCCCAGAATAGATTGGTATTGAAAATGAGCGAAACCGGATGATAACCACGCCCACTTTTTATATATATAACATTTTGGAAAGCACAAAAAACCTGATTATTTAGTAAATAATACACCTAGAATGTTGAAATTTGACATGTGGACTAATATTAAGATTCTTGGAAAAAATTTGAAAATATTTTTTAAAATGGGTGTGGCACCGCCCATTGTGATAAAATCAATTTTACAAATATTTTTAATCATAAATCAAAAACCGTTAAACCTATCGTAACAAAATTCGGCAGAGAGGTTCCCTTTACTATAGGGAATGCTTTGAAGAAAAATTAACAAAATCGGTTAAGGACCACGCCCACTTTTATATAAAAGATTTTTAAAAGGGTCGTGGGCGAATAAAATAAGCTATATCTTTGCAAAAAAGAGCTTCATATCAATGGTATTTTATTTCCCAAGTGGATTTATAACAATAAATAGGAAACCTTTCAAATTTAAAAAAATGGGCGTGGCTCCGCCCCTTTTATGACTAAGCAATTTTCTATGTTTCGGGAACCATAACTGGAAGAAAAATTTACATATCGTAACAACATTGGGTAAACATATTTTCCTTATAGCAGGAAATATTTCTAGAAAAATAGGACGTGATCGGTTAAATAAATAACACGCTCACTTTTATATAAAAGATTTTAAAACGGTCGTAGAGGAAAATAATAAGCTATATCGTAGCAAATAAGAGCTTTGTATCAATAGAATTTTACTTTCTAAATTGAATTATAACATTAAATTGGACACTAAAATTTTTGAAAATGGGTGTGGCACCGCCCCTTTTATTACTAAGCAATTTTCTATGTTTCGGGAGCCATAACTCGAAGAAAAATTTACATATCGTAACAAAATTGGGTAAAAACATTTTCCTTATAGCAGGAAATATTTCTAGATAAATAGGACGGGATCGGCTAAAGACCACGGCAACTTAGATATAAAACAAATTTAAGATCGGCGTAGGCTAGAACAAGTAAGGACGGGACTATCTTCGGCTGTGCCGAAGACTTCATACCTTTCATGAATGGGGCTGAACAATAATCTTACCCCATTCCTAATCTCCAAATAATGCGCTGTATAAGATAAGAAATATATAGTGAACATATGTACATATCTAAACGATTTTCAGATAAATATAAAAAAATGGCAAAAAACCCCCTTATCTGAACGATCCTTGTATGGGATAGGTATATACTTTATACATATAGCTCCGATCAAAGTGATTTTTTCAGGAAATCTTCTATGATATATTAGAATAAATATCACCATGTTTAACGTTTTTATAATCAGTTGAGCAGAGCTCACAGAGTATATTAACTTTGATTGGATAACGGTTGGTTGTACAGGTATAAAGAAATCGAGATAGATATGGACTTCCATATATCAAAATCATCAGTATAGAAAAAAAAATGTGATTGAGCCATGTCCGTCCGTCCGTCTGTCCGTTAACACGATAACTTGAGTAAATTTAGAGGTATCTTGTGAAATTTGGTATGTATGTTCCTGGGCACTCATCTCAGATCGCTATTTAAAACGATATCGGACTATAACCACGCCCACTTTTTCGATATCGAAAATTTCGAAAAACCAAAAAAGTGCGATAATTCATTACCAAAGACGGATAAAGCGATAAAACTTGGTAGGTGAGTTGAACTTATGACGCAGAATAGGAAATTAGTAAAATTTTGGACAATGGGCGTGGCACCGCCCACTTTAAAAAGAAGTTAATTTGAAAATTTTGCAAGACGTAATTTGGCAGTCGTTGAAGATATCATGATGAAATTTGACAGGAACGTTACTCCTATTACTATATGTATGCTTAATAAAAACTAGCAAATCGGAGATCGACCGCGCCCACTTAAAGTAAAATTTTAACAAAAAATTTAATATCTTTACAGTATATAAGTAAATTATATCAACATTCGACTCCAGTAATGATATGGTGGAATTAAATACAAAAATAAAAGAAAATTTCAAAATGGGCGTGGCTCCGCCCTTTTTCATTTAATTTGTCTAGGATAATTTTAATGCCATAAGTCGAACAAAAACTTACCAAACCTTGTGAAATCCTAGCACGATAACTGTTTTCTGTGAAAAATATACACAGTCAACCGTCTGTCCTTCCGCTCGGCCGTTAACATGATAACTTGAGCAAAAATCGATATATCTTTACTAAACTCAGTTCACGTACTTATCTGAACTAACTTTGTATTGGTGTAAAAAATGGCCGAAATCCGACTATGACTACGCCCACTTTTTCGATATCGAAAATTACGAAAAACGAAAAAAATGCCATAATTCTATGCCAAAGACGAAAAAAGGAAAAAAGGGATGAAACATGGTAATTGGATTGGTTTATTGACGCAAAATATAACTTAATAAAAAAACTTTGCAAAATGGGAATGACACCTACCATATTAAGTAGAAAAATATGAAAAAGTTCTGCAGGGCGAAATCAAAAGCCTTTGGAATCTTGGCAGGAATACTGTTCGTGGTATTACATATATAAATAAATTAGCGGTACTCGACAGATGATGTTCTGGGTCACCCTGGTCCACGTTTTGGTCAATATCTCGAAAACGCTTTCACATATACAACTACCACCACTCCCTTTTAAAAGCCTCATTAATACCTTTCATTTGATACCCATATCGTACAAACAGATTCTAGAGTCACCCGTCCACCTTCGTGGCGATATATCGAAAAGGCGTCCACCTATAGAACTAAGCCTCACGCCCTTTTAAAATACTCATTACCACCTTTCATTTCATACCCATATCGTACAAACAAATTCTAGAGTCCCCCTGGTCCACCTTTATGGCGATATCTCGAAAAGGCGTCCACGTATAGAACTAAGGCCCACGCCCTTTTAAAATACTCATTAACACCTTTCATTTGATACCCATATCGTACAAATAGATTCTAGAGTCACCCCTGGTCCACCTTTATGGCGATATCTCGAAAAGCCGTCCACCTATAGAACTAAGGCCCACGCCCTTTTAAAATACTCATCAACACCTTTCATTGTTCATGTCATACAAACACATTCCAGGGTTACCCTAGGTTAATTTTCCTACATGGTGATTTTCCCTTATTTTGTCTCCATAGCTCTCAGCTGAGTATGTAATGTTCGGTTATACCCGAACTTAGCCTTCCTTACTTGTTATATTGGAAATTAAGGGAGAAATGGCTAAACATCTTTCTATCTGAGCGATCGGTTGTAAGGGTTATACATTATATATAGGTAGATCAAAGTGATTTTTTATTATTATATTATATTAGAATATATATCACCAAGTTTCACGTTTATACTTTCTAGATTGCGGCAGGAATGACCAAAATCGTCTTATCTGAACGATCGGTTGTATGGGAGATATATGTTATAGTGGTCCGATCCTACCGGATCCGACAAATGTCTAATATAATGCAAAAATGCATCCTTGTGCCAAATTTCATTGAGATATCTCAAAATTTGAGGGTCTAGTTTGCGTTTAAACAGGCAGACGGACGGACAGGCGGACGGACGCACATAGCTATATCAACTCCTTTCGTCGCCCTGATTAATTCGGTATGTTCATGAAAGGTATAATAATAAGCTATAACTTTTGAATCAATGATATTTCACTTATCAAGTTTTATTGTAAGAGGAAATGGGGAGACATATTTTTAAACGGGCGGTGCCACGTGTTATGTAGAAAAGTAATTTATCTGAAATGAAATGTACAATTGAAGCTCATGCTGAGTATATAATGTTCGGTTACACCCGAACTTAGGCACCTTTACTTGTTTACTTTGGTTTCGCAACTACATAAGTCACATCAAACGAAGATATGCATTTTTTGCTATTATCTGCTTTTAATAGCCGAGCCATAATGACATTTTTCATAAAGATGCGTTCAACGCAATCTTATGCATTCCAGTAACATCGCCACAATCAACCAAGATGTTGCGTTTGTAAATAAAGAACTTCAGACTTGGCTATTGAAGTTTATTTCGCCTCGTCTATTAACATACAAAATTTCGCGAAGCACTGTTATAAACATTCTCACTATACAAGAAAAAACTTTCTAACATATTTTGAGTTCTATTCATTTGTTAAATTGCAGCTTTTAACTATGAAAAATTTTAGAAAAGTATCAACAAATTGGAAAAATATTTTCACATGCAAAGTGTGAAAGCACCCTTAGCCAAATCAAATATCAAATTCTTCTTCTAATGCTTTTCTTGCAAAAACTTTGAAGATGGCTACTTTTTTATGTCGTAGTGGCGCCCTATCTGCCGTTCTCCATAAAAATACGTGCAATCTACTTGTAGTGCATACGATTGTGTTATACACATCTATATGAAAAACTGCTTATGAGACGGGGCTTAAGTGAAAGCTTTGTTAATCTGGATTAATCTCTTTACGGTTTGGCTTTTTGTTTTATGAAGGAATGCATATTTATGTGGGATTTGTTCTAATATTTAGCACAAATAACGTTGTATACACATACAACATTATTTATTATTTGAAGTCATTAAATCTTGCCGTATTAACCAGTTGCAATTTCACATAATCAACAAATAAAAAACTCAACACATTTTGTTTAAGCAATAATTGCCATAGATTGCGAAATTATTCTGCTACTTTGCCGTATGCATTTTTTGTTCGGTATTTTGATCTGAGAAATAACAAGGAAGGCTAATTTCGGGTGTAACCGAACATTACATACTCAACTCCTAAATTACAGCTTGCACAACATTTTAATTACCTTCTTTTAAGTGGGCGGTGCCACGCCCATTGTCCAACTAATTTTCTATTCTGCGTATAAGGTCAACCTACCTACCAAGTTTCATCGCCTTATCCGTCTTTGGTAATGAAGTATCGCACTTTTTCGGTTTTTTCAAATTTTCGATGTCGAAAAAGTGGGCTTGGTTATAGTCCGATTTCGTTCATTTTAAATAGATGAAGAGTGCCCAGGAACTTACATAGCAAATTTCATTAAGATACCTCAAAATTTACTCAACTTATCGTGTTTACTGACAGACGGACAGACGGACGGACGGACATGGCTTAATAAATTTCTTTTTTCGCCCAGATCATTCTGACATATAGAAGTCTATATCTATTTCGATCAGTTTATGCCGTTACGGGGTACCGTTATGCGAACAAAAATAATATACTCTGTGAGCTCTGCTCAGCTGAGTATAAAAATCTTAAATTACGAATATGGATCCATTTGGAGATCATCATTATATGATGTTACGGATTAAGAAAATGGCTGCGGTTATTGTGCAGTTGGAGTAAATGCTTTAAACTCCTTACTCCTCTCCAAAAATTGTTTAAGAATTTGAGGTGAAGCTGAACTCCTGAAGTTTGCGCATAAACATGAAATGGACCCAATATAAAGGAATTAAAATTGTCGAAACAGATCTTGAAGAAGTGAATATTTATTTTGTTTTTTCCTTGAGGGCAAAACTTGTAATATACAATTGTTGTTGTTGTTGTAGCGATACGGTGGCTCCCCGAAGGCTTTGGGGAGTGTTATCGATGTGATGGTCCTTTGCCGGATACAGATCCGGTAACACAGCACCATTAAGGTGCTAGCCCGACCATCTCGGGAACGATTTATGTGGCCAAATTAAGCCTTCAGGCCATCCCTCCCTCCCCACCCCCAAGTTCCATGAGAAGCTTGGGGTCGCCAGAGCCTCGTCTGTTAGCGAAACAGGATTCGCCGCGGATAGGTGAGGTTGACAATTGGGTTTGGAGAAGCTATATATTGCGCTAGCAACCTGAAGGGTTGCGCTACACAGCCCCTTGAATCTGGTATTTTAGTCGCCTCTTACGCCAGGCATACATACCGCGGGTATATTCTGACCCCTAACCCGCTGGGGGGATTTGTAATATACAAATATGGCATTTTCGTAGATAGTCGGGCCAACAGACCTAAATTTCACTGAAAATATCTCTGCTTAGGGCTTTCTCTAAATTCGATGAAAAGGAAAAAATTAGGTATTGCAGTGAATGAGGACAAGGCGAAGTGCCCAGAAAAAATCTAGTGACCGAAAATGTGGGACAACAAAAAAAAAAAAAAAAAAATCCCACCTAGTTCCGAATAAAGTTGTGCAAACAGTACAGCCCTATAGTTTGTTTACATTCCGATAAGCTAATGCCTTACATATGTCAGCAGTTTGGGCGAAATAACATAAGGTACGATACAGAATGGAATGGTCACAATTAAAAAGCAAAAAATATACTCGTAAATTGGCTAAAAACATTGCCCATACATTTGTGACGGCGAAACACGTAAAATCCTTAGTAGAATTTTTTAAGAGCATCGAGGACTCTTTTGACCATTTCATTCAGTATGTTGTTGTTGTTGTTGTAGCGATTAGGTTACTCCCCGAAGGCTTTGGGGAGTGTTATCGATGTGATGGTCCTTTTTCGGATACAGATCCGATACGCTCCGGTAACACAGCACCATTAAGGTGCTGGCCCGACCATCTCGGGAACGATTTATATGGCCACATTAAACCTTCAGGCCATCCCTCCCTCCCCACCCCCAAGTTCCATGAGGAGCTTGGGGTCGCCAGAGCCTCGTCTGTTAGTGAAACGGGATTCGCCGCTCGAAGGTGAGGTTGACAATTGGGTTAGAGAAGCTATATATTGGGCTACACAACCCCTTGAATCACTTCCATTCCGTATCGTACCTATTTATGTGATTGACCATACTGCTCACACATATAGGGCAAATGTACACAAACTATAGGACTGTACTGTTCCTACAACTTTTTTGTGGAACAAGGTGGGATTGTTTGTTGTTGGCCGACATTTTCGGGCACTCGATTTTTTTTTTTTTTTTTGGTATTCGAGCCTTGGTAGTAACGGCAGCGAAAATAATGTCTGCTTAGAAATTAAATGTCCTGCTTAGAA
Source organism: Eurosta solidaginis (assembly GCF_040869045.1). Taxonomy (NCBI): domain Eukaryota; kingdom Metazoa; phylum Arthropoda; class Insecta; order Diptera; family Tephritidae; genus Eurosta; species Eurosta solidaginis. The sequence goes on from NC_090321.1 coordinate 259,636,696, forward strand.
GTCTTGTCCTTATGTATGGCTCGGAGTCATGGATGGTGTCGAGAGAAGATGGCATGTTCCTTGGAGTGTTCGTGAGAAATGTTCTCCAGCAGATTTATGGACGCGTTACCGACGGAGAGTATTCGATACTCCCTCTCATACGGCGATTAATGATGAGATGTATGAACTCTGAGCAGATGTGAACATAGTACAAAAATTAAAAACTACACTGACTAGGTCATGTTATGTTAATAGATGAGCCGGCTCGGCACGCAGAGCTTTCATTTTGCCCTCCATAGAATCGAACTATATGAACTGAACCGGTTCCTACAATACTCGGAACCACACATCACTAATCTCTTATCTTTTTAACGCTCTCTCACGAGCATATTCACCACAGTCGATGGAACATGCCGGTGGAAAGGTGAGGAAAGGGTTATTTTTGCGTATGCGATTTCATCTTCTTTTATACATATATTCAGTCAGATTGTTTACAAACGTATATATGCAATAAAGTTGGTAAATATTTATGTAGGTACACATATTTTTATCTGCACAGATAAGATTAGAATACATTTCCAAGAAAAGAAAGATAAAAAAAGTGCTTCTAAGGAATTAAGTAAATGGAAAAAACTTACACAAAAACGCAAAGTATTAGCGCCCAAAGATGCGTTGTCGTACTAGGTTGATAAACGACTGTTGTGCGTACTATGGCATGACAAGAGGGGCAAGTTATTGTTGTTGGTTCACTAGACACGGGCGTGATTGTTGGCGCTGTTGTGTGTATGATGACGGTTGGACCTGGCGGTGGAGCGGAAGCACCCTGATGGTAACCGGGCACGGCTTCTGAATATGTCGGAGGTGGTGCTTGATATGACATTTTAGTCTCACAAAATAGAAATCAACTAAGCGTATAAAACCAATTTCTTGCTAGTTTGTATAGAGAAATCGCGTACAATGTACTTTGCACTTGTAATGTTAATTTTAATCGTTTGTATTTAATAGACTAACTTCGTTCGACTTTCTGCTATGTCGCGTTGCTGTTAGAAATAAACTGACAATGCATTGCAGTAGCTTCAAACTTACATAGCTGCTTCATACATCATATGAACTAAAGTGTGGTGAGTTTTGCTTTACTTTTCGTATTGTGATGAGAGTTCGCGCCACGGCTGCCACACCATGTATTTATTTAGGACCAAAATTCATCGAAAAATAGGACCAAATCTCAAAGAAATGGATCAAATTTTTATATTCTTTAATTGGCTTACAAACACTTCGGTAATTCAGAAATGCGTCGAATTCGTTGTAAAATCTTTAATTTCAGGTAAATGTCACACAATGTCCCATAATGTCCCACACACTTTCATTTTAACAAAACGCCTCGTACAAATATATGTTTTAACGAAAAACCTTAGAGGAAAACCCGTGCCACAAACCAAACATAAAAATCTTATTTTTAAAATAAATTTCTCCAGAACTCGGTTGTATCAATTATTTCAAATAAGACCTAAACATAAAAATAATTGATTCCAATAGCTGGGTGTTCCAATTTTTTTAAATTTTAATTCTTTACTCTTCCGTTTACCAATGCACCCTCACGCTTCAGTTTTCCCATCTATGGTCTGGATGCAATAAGTGAGAATTTTTAAATGTACAATTTTTTCCATATAATTTGCGTTATAGAAAAATGTACATTTCAAAACTCACATTTATTGAATCTAGCCACAGTCCTCAGCTTTCAAAAAATATTTCTGCATTGCTTCCAATAAAAATATTCTTTGGGTTAAGATTCTTAGTATTCCAAATTATGTACACAGAAATTCTTTAAATATCCAATATTTGGATATAATCAGTGTACCTAAAATTACTCCAAATGTGCTTCATATTGATGGTATAATATCGGCAGACAAAGTTTATCTGATTGAACTCTTTAATGCAGACGAGAAATATATATAAACTTTTAATGCCGTAACTGATATTGAATATTAGACTGTAACTGATATTGAATATTAGAGGGAAACGCCATTAACTTCAAGACACGAAGATAGAAAATACAGCCGTATCCGCAGTGTGAGGTGTGCGCAAGAACACACTTTCCACAATTGTCTTGCAACTCCTCAAACTCATCAATTTGTTTTTCGCTGTGTAGGAAACATTTAGATATCGACATCCCAAACGAAAAGTAACACATTCAAAATGTTTATATGGGACGTCTTTGCAAAAATTTTTTAAAGGTTACTTTTTGCTTGCCATGTCGACATATTGTTCCACAAACTCTAAATACCCATCGGTAGACTTGAATGCATAACTGGAACATAAATTAAAGGAGTGGCAAGTGCACTTAATATAACACAAATTAGTCTCATGCTTTGATTTAGTTTTGAATTCAAGAATGGCTTCATCAGTGGCAGATTCCGTCTAATTTCTTTGAGGTGCACGCACTTTTTTTAAGTTCAAATATTGACAAAAAACTATAGCGTTAAGGGTTTGATAACCCATAGAAATAAGTAGCTACCATAACAAGATTTTCTGATTGGCCGCTTGTATCATCAACAATTAACGAAAATTGGTTTGCTTCAAGATCCAACACATTTCTAAACTATCTGCTTGGTGAAGTGCTATTTTTCGTCTTCATTTTAATAACCTCAGTGAAAAACAGACAAAATTACCAAAGCCTAAAAAGTACCAAAATTGAAAAAGGGACCAGCGGACCAAATGGGGTTGGAAAAGGACCATTTTTGGTACAAATGGTCCGAAGTGGCAACCGTGGTTCGCGCACGTGAATGAAGCACTCAGTCATACAAACATTGAGAGATGCAGGAAAAATTCTTCTGGTTTTTCGGGGTTGTTCCTTTCATTTTTGTTTTTTTATTTCCGCAAGAGATGTGAAAAGGATATGGAAACATCTGGTACAATGGAGCACAATTACTAAAGCGACCATGTTACGGAATTTCGATATTTATTTCGATGCCATAGTTATGTATGTTGGTAAAGTTGTTTAAGGGTAATCTTATTCAAGGGAAATGCGTACGATGTACATACATATACGATAATATGTGATCAATACGGATATATGTATGTATATCAAATCATCCTTTAGTGAATCCGCCTCACAAGTAACGCCGCACTGAGCTTCGAAAAGAGTCTTGGAGGCAAAATAGAGTCAGAAGGTTAGTGCAGGGGCGCGTCAGTAGCAGAACATAATATACTTAATGTAGGTAAACGGAAATTTCCAATTAAGCCTTTCTGGTCTATGAGAAATATATTTCCCATGAATAAATTAGGGAATTTGTATATCTTCTTATATGGTAACTCTGTTCAAGCGAGTGTGTTTAAATATAAAAAGGAGAATCCCCATAATCAAGTTAAGCAGATTGACAGTATTTTCAAATATTTTTTATTAAAAGTGTAGGTAAAGTCGGCAAATTTTCGAGGAGTAAAGTGTGTTCATATTGATTTAACTTATTTAGAATTTCGTGTTTCAAATTGTTTTCAAAAGCTTTTATTTGTTGAATGGTAAGTACGAAACTAAACAATGATTAATTTTATGTAATTAAATGGGAAAAAGTATCTAAAAATAAAGAATTATTATAAGGGGAACATGTTTCCTTGTGGACCACAAAGGAAATTTTTAGGTACTATTTTTATTATTATTTTATGATGCGATTTACTCATTTATTCATGTTTTTCGAAGTCACTACAGATAGCTGGACAAAGATGCAGTGAATTTCATCTGAAAGAAGATGGGATTTTACAATTACTCATGGCTGACAATAGTGATGCAGAAGATGAACTACAACTAGACGAAGAAGATCAAGAATATTTTGCTCAGGATGTGGAAAATGGTGTAGGTGTGGTAGAAATAACATGTCTAGCCCACGATGTTCAAGAAGACAAATCGGATGAGAATCCTGTCCATACCTCTGATGAAGAAGCTCCTGTTTTCAGATGGAGAAAGGACTCATATGGGCTGAGTATCTTTCGAGAAAGTGAGTATGAGTTCAGTCGCATAAATATATTCTGTGATAAGCGTGAAAGTGTGACCCCATTGAAATTTTTATGGAAGTTACACAGCTGGATAAGTTAAAACATATTGGATCCAGAAAGTATTCGTTATGCAGAACAACATGGTAGAGTTTTCAAAGTTGACGATTTGGAGGTGAAGATATTTTTGGGTATGAACTACATGATGAGCTACCACATATTACCCGCTTTAAAAAGGCTACTGGTCGACTGATGAAGATATGGGCGTTACTTTTGTAGCCAATGTCATGCTACGAGTAAGATTTGAACACATACGTGAAAACTTACATTTCTGTAATAACGATAATCAGTCACAAGTTACTAATATAGATTATAAAATAAGACCTGTAATGGAGCATTTTAATGAATGTTTTCAAAAGACAATGAATAATTCAAAGCAGCAATCAATAGACGAGCATATAATAAAGTTTAAAGGCCACAACATTATGAAACAGTACCTAAAAAATAAACCCATAAAATGGGAATTCAAAATGTGGTGCAGAGCTGAATCAACTACAGGATATCTGTTTGAATTTGATTTATATAGGGGCAAAAAAATAACAGTACCGAAGTTGGTTTTTGGGTGAATCAGTTATTTTGAATCTGACCCAACAGTTAAGTGGTCTTGGCTGTGAAGTATTTTTTGATAATTCTTTCAATTCGCCTCTTTTGCATTATAAACTAAGAATTAATAATACTAAAGCATGTGGAACTGTAAGAATAAACAGGAAAAACGTGCCAAAAACGTTGCCGTTGGACAAACATGCATATGTCCAGGGGGGAAATCCAGGGCATATCGTTTGTCAAATAGATGGACACAAAATCCGTTCATATATTGACCAATTTCATTTCACCCATCAAAACAGGCTTCGTAAAGAGGCGAAAGGCTGGGTCGGTCAAAAAAAGTAAATATTACGTGCCCAGAGATGATAATTAAATATAATAAATATATGGGTGGCGTTGACCTAATGGACCAGCGTAAAGTCTGCTACGAAGTTGATCGCAAAGCAAAGATAAAATACTTACTACTTCCGCTTTTTTTTCGATATAATGGATATTGCTATGAACAACTAATATTTGGTGTATAAAAAGTTACATGAGAAGAAACTTGTAGAGGGACCGCCTTTGAGCAGTCTAGAATTTCGTCGAAATATTGCTCCAAGTCTTATAAATGAATTTTCGTAGAGGCAAAGAGCCTGGCCGTCCGTAGTGAATAAACCGAAGAGTCAAGTCGGTGTGAAGCGAAGTTTACCAATGCACAATATGCAAAAAGTAAATAACATGAAGAGGTGTGTAAATTGCGCTAAGAAGCGGATTGAAAATAGGACGCATAACATATGTGTAATGTGCAACGTTCAGCTCTGCTATACTAGCAGAAGAAACTGCTTTGCAGATTTCCATAGATGATTTAGTTTTCAAAATCTATATATATATTTTCATGACAAACTTTTAAAGTTTGCATTATTAGAAAACAAATGTTTCCTGTTGTTGGGAAATTACCGTAGGTCCATAGGGAAATATTTTTCCCATGAAATTACAAAAAAACCGTGAAATTAATTTAAAAGTTGAATTGTTTTTTATGTACTTTGCCTTCAAATCAACTAAATAAAACAGTCGTTCAACAAAATTTACTTGTAGTTTTCTTACGGTCCTGAACGGGATAAGGGAAGGGGTCGGGTCTAATGTTTACTGTGTCGCTCTAGATCTTATTGGATGCCAGATCACAGCAGTGTCTTTCAGACGGAAACTGTAGCTGCGAAAGAACCAAAAGAAATTCTGGAGAAAGAGTGCTCACGTCAATACACATATTAATAGTCAGGAGGCCACTAATGCAATAACCTCTCAAAGTACGTCATCAAGAAGTGACCCGGAATGAAAACCAGCATTGCAGAAACTTCGCTCAGGCCATACCATACATTTATACTGGTTAACCGCCATCACATGTTTACAAAGCACGTGTTGTGTTCGTGTCCTGCTCTCGAGAGGTCAAGGCTCCATCTACCAGGAGCAGTCCTAAAAAACATCTAGTATAAGCCAAGAGGACGGAGTTATTTTATAAAAAGTCCTGGTACCTATTCGGAGCTTTTCCGTTTGGCCGTCAAACAAATTCTGGTACATATGTACAGTCTATGTGCCGTCTTTATTGACCGGCCAGTTCAACCTAATCTAACGCCACACTTGGAAAGTTCACTCTATCATATCCAGCTTAAAACCTATCAGTTTCGTATCTGCAGCGTCTGTCCACCAAACAGTATGGCTGCAAGTGAACTTCCATCTTTCTGTATGAGGTTTATGGAACGATCGCCGTAGAGCGATTAAAAAGTAAGATTTCAAATAAAAACTAAAACAACTAAAGCTCGAATATGAGAATGTGTTGGAAGCCCTTATTTTTTTGCGGCAAAATAATGACCTAAGGCTTTTAGGGACCGCTTCTGGTACGATAGTCATTGCAATACGTTGGGGAACTAACATGGTGAGCATTCGACCTGACATGTTTTGACGATATCCTGCAAGAAATAAAGTATACCTTTGATCCGACGGTGTACCTATCATGAACAACGTTCATAAGGATATGGATATTAATCTCCTGAGTCAGCATTCGACAGCTAAGTGCTTAAGACAAATCAAATGGCTGGCACAAAAGTCGGATAAATATTTGAGTGTGCTAGTATCCGAGTGCACTTAAGGCAAAAATCTTCGGATACTGCTTAAAAACAAAGAACCTCATACAACCAAGGAGACTAGAGTTACTTTGATACAACTTCAGAATCGATCCCCTTTAAAAATTTCTAGGATATCACGCCATTCGTCCCGCATGCGAAGTGTCTCCGTAAAGCGCTCAGTAAATCAGAATTGCTTAACAGAAAATTTAATTGAGTATCAATTAAATGATTATCGTTGACAATTGTCAACGGACCGAAGCCGGGCAAAGTACTGCGATAACAATAAAAGTGAAATTCTAAAATCGACCACGGTAATCCATCTAATTAGCTTCAATTTGCTCACCTGTTACGCACATGAATATATGGAGTTTAACTGCTCCATTGTATGAGACGGAAAAAAGGAAATTGCAAGTAAAAGATGGAATATTCACAGTCTGCTAGATGAAAGGTTAACATACAAAGGTGTCTTTCTACGAGCAGTTTTTTTAAGAAATTAAGGCGGACCTATTTCTCTGAGTGCGAGCGGTGTTTTTGGGGTCTCAGGTTAACCCCCCATTGCCATTTCGAGTTCAATACTAAGCTCCCGAAAAGCTAGCTGGTGAAGAAGTGAAATTCAGAAACATGTCCTAGTAACCATCACCGTTTGTAAACTTTGTAATTTTTCTCTCATATCAATAACAAAAACAATTGTATAAAGCAATATGAGCATGTCTCGCTAATTATATACAGATATTTATTTATTATTATTCACCTAATTTAAAATAATTTACATCACATGATTACATTCGTACTGCGCACAGACAATCTTCAACATTTACATACATAATTAATGAGTCATTTACTCTAGTTTGTTGTTTGTTATTCTCAACTCTTATTATGACTTTTTGTATATCTGACGTGTATTTCTCTTATAAGCGGCGAATAATAATGCAACAGAAAGTTCAATAAACCGAGTAATCGTACAAGTAGTTGATACTTTTGCTTAGTATTTTATGCAATTTATCATGAAATCGAGAGTTCGTTTGTGACGAAGTTGTTTGACGTCACAAATGTACAACTAAATTTAGAAACAAACGTATGAGCAATTCTTAACTTAGAAAATGTTCAGTGAGTAATGCATGCAATAAACAAGTAAGAGAGTTCGTTCATAAAAAGGCCCTTGATGTGCATTAGAGTGTCTCACTCTACATACAAAATATGTAGAAGGGGGGATTTGGTATGTACGGGTCACAGATTTCGAGGTCAAACAATTTGAAGAAACGAACATTGAAGCGTTTCTATGAATTAGGCCAATGATATTTGATATAGGTTGTATAAATCGGGGTATCGTATAGAGACTATCTCCGTATCATACCTTGATTGCTGTAATTGAGTGACAAAGGCAACATCTGCATACCCTACATCGAAATATTAATACACCCTACACATTCCTATTTATAATACATATTTGTACCTGGGGTGTTGTTGTTCTTGTTGTAGCGATAAGGTTGCTCCCCGAATGCTTTGGGGAGTGTTATCGATGTGATGGTCCTTTGCCGGATACAGATCCGGTACACTCCGGTAACACAGCACCATTAAGGTGCTAGCCTGACCATCTCGGGAACGATTTATGTGGCCACATTAAATCTTCAGGTCATTCCCTCCCTCCCCATCCCCAAGTTCCAAACAGAGGCATTTCCATTAACCTAATGTTTGACAAGGTGATTCTGGTATCGGATTTAAATCACAGTAGCACAAATCTTATATAGGAGCATACTGTTTCTGACGCATTGGCCTTGACAAAGGTACCGTAAATACTGTCTTTTCTGGTTTGTAAAAGTGAGTGTTCTGAAGGATATAAATTCAATACCTTCGTATGTGGGGACAGCGAAAACACAATAAGTATCAAACCGAAAAAGGAAACCAATCTTCACACTGTCATTTGTTCTTGTATCACGCACAAAAATTGGGATACAATTGGGCAATGCGATAATGTCACACTACATATTCAATTACACAGCGGGACAGTTGGCAGCCACACGTGTGCCTATTCAAGAGTCTGAAAACGGGGTACAGTTGCCACTTCGCCGAACAATATACTGCTAAAATTGTCTGTTTAAAGCACTGTAAGAGGACAGAATTAGAACTATACCATTTCTAAATGTGATAGTTCTGCGCTAGTTGGAAGTAAGTGCCATTCGCTGCAGAGCTTGTGCTAAGTAGAAGGAAGTACAGCTCTCTTGCAAGCAAAAAAAATTCTGATTTCTAAGTCTGTCATTATATATGCTTAAATCTATGGTTTCTTGTCCTAGATGGGACCAAAAGAAAATTGGACGGACCTTGTAGTATTCTAGAAAAAAGCGCCCCGAAACGTATATGATTTTTCCGGTTGACAGTTGACCGTTGAGTATACACGATCGGTGGAACCTGAACCTACTCTGTATTGCTTGTTTTTGAGTTAATGAAATACTCTCTTGTTCACTTTAATACAATTAATTAACACTTGAAATTAAAATTAATAATTAAAGATATTGTATATGGTTTTGCTAAATACTGATTTGTTTACATACATGAAAAGGCATAAGACCAACGCCCAAATGTGTGTGCAGCTGTTAGCCGTATAATCCACAGTCGTCAAAATGTCAGCGTGGCATGAGGGACATTTGGTACGTGTTGGCTCTTCACCGAGTTGTGTTGGTGCTGATGTCGTAATGATCACAGTTGGTACTTGTGGTGGCGGTGCCATTGGTGGTGGTTGAAAATGTGTGGCTGGTGTAAAACCAGCTGGTGGAGCAGAGTATGGTGGTGGTTGTTGACCTTTATACTCATATGACATTTTATCAAAAGCGTTAAAGCACCGAAAAAAACTTGAAAAAAATAAATATTTTTCTTATAAATTTATGTAGCAAAATAACAATTTTTCTCGTGCAGTATTTTTGTTATCAGCAAAAAAAAAAACCGCCACAAACGCGATTTTTACGGACGGTTTCGCTGGTTGTTCGACTTAAACTGAACTGAAATAAAATTGCAATGAGCTGATAGCAGAGAGACGGAGCATTTTTTTAAACAATACGATAGAATATCGATAGCTTTCGAAACCGATTTTTCTAATCGATAATTTTTCAAAGTAAACGATGTCCAGAAAGTACTTAGATTTCGAAGGGAACACTTCTTTGCTCTCCTAACTCGAGAAAATGTAGACAGTGATGTAGCACTCAGGGAGTATGAACCCGATCACGCGATCGAGGATTATTACATTAATGTCCTCCACTCGATTATGATGAAGCCAGAATAGAAATAACCAGATTAAAACACAACAAGGCCCCGGGAGCTGGTGTATTACCTACAGAGGTATTTAGGTCCCAGACTTGGTAAATCTATCATCGATCAGGTTTTCACTTTGCGCGAAATCTTGGAAAAGCTCGAGCAAAAAGAATTGACACACATCTTTTCGTCGATTTTAAACACCGTCGGCTTTGCCAGAATTGGGAAGCACCGCTCCGAGCGGTTCGAAACTAAACGAGGTTTCAGACATGGTGAATGACTCATTGTGCGATTTATTTATTTTGATGATGGAGAAAATTATACTAGCTGTAAAACTTAGGCGCTCTGGAACAATATTATATAAAAGGGTACCATTACTGGCGTATGCTGATGACATTGATATCACCGGCCTGAACACGGCCGTAAGATCTGTATATTCAAAACTAGGAAAAGAAGGGGACTGTTTGTCTGTGGATAATACGAAGTACCTACTGTCATTAAGCAAAGAGTCAGCGCACTTGCGTCTTAGCAACCACGCCAATGTTGGCAGTTATACTTTCGAAATAATAAAAAACTTCGTTTATAGGAGGAACCAGCATAAACACAAACAACATCATTAGCTTTGAAAATGAAAAATGACTTGCTAGATATCTCTTATCGAAATAGGTAAGCCTTGGTGTGGTGGCAACATGCTCCGCCTACCGCGACGAAGATCCTGGGTTCACGCCCCGGACAAAGCAATATCAAAATTTTTGAAACAAGTTTTTCAATTAGAAAAAAGTTTTTCTAAGCAGGATGAAAAGATTTTCAATAAAAACTCAACTGCCTTGCAGTTCGGAGTAGGCATGTAGGAGCACGATGCAAATTGGAAGAGAAGCTCGACATAAAATCTTTCCGGAAGTTATCGCGCCTTAAATTTATTTTTATTTTTTAAATAGGTGAGCCATGTAGCAACTTACTATTTCCCTTCACATCCTCAATCCACACATTTCTACGCGGTATGCTTTCTTGCTTATTTCTCGGTGCTTTTTCTGGATACATTACATCTCCTCTCGCCATCGAAAATATTTTAATTTGACGGTATTACTTATGTACATCATCTTCTGAATTGGTATCGATATAATAATGGGTACCCGATATTGTTGGAATAATACTTTCAATGAGTACTATATCGATTCCCCCTAATTTTTTATCGTTTCATGATTTGTGAGAGTTACTTGGTTGTAGCGGGTGTAGCGGGTATATGACGGCAGCATACAGAAGGAATGAGAAGGTAAATTTGTGGTTTACATTTTATCTCGTTGCTGTTTACTATCTCACCTTTACATGCACATCCATATCTTATTTACTTGAACTTATTGCCTAATATATTAAGTTAAGCACTTGTATGACACATCCTAACCCTACATATATTTAAACGTGCATATTAGGGTGGACACATTAAAGGGCTAGAAAATATTTACGGACTAGAAGAATTGACTACATACACTCGTATTATAATCTAATATATAAAATTCTTCTGTCACGTTTTTAGAGGATTAACTCCTCCGAAACGGCTGAACCGATTCTCATGAAATTTTTTGAGCATATTGGGTAGGTCTGAGAATCGGCCAACGTCTACCTTTTTTTTCGCTACGTGCCTAGGGTCTTGAGATCAAAACGTGGACCCGGGTACCCCTAGAATGTGTTTATAAAATATGGATACCAAATGAAAGCTGTTGATGAGTGCTATAGTACAGGATAATTTTCATACCCTGTGTGACTAGGGTCTCGAGATATAGGCCAAAACGTGGACCCCGGTAACCCTAGAATGTGTTTATACAATATGGATATCAAATGAAAGCTGTTGATGAGTGATTTAGTAGAAGATAATTTTCATTCCCCTGGGTGACTAGGGTCTGGAGATATAGGCCAAACGTGGGCCCGTGAACGCCTAGACAATGATTTTACATTATGGGTATCAAATTGAAGCTGCTGATGTGTGCTTTACTACAAAGTAAGTTTTACACCGCTGGGTGACTACGGTCTCGAGATATAGGCCAAACATGGACCCGGATACACCTAGAATGTGTTTTTATATTATGGGTATCAAATTGAAGTTGTTGATGTGTGCTATAATACAGAGTAAGTTTTACACCGTTGGGTGACTAGGGTCTCGAAATATAGGCCAAAACATGGTCCGGATACCCCTAGAATGTGTGTTTATTATGGATATCAAATGAAAGCTGTTGATGAGTGCTATAGTACAGGATAATTTTCATACCCCTGTGTGACTAGGGTCTCGAGATATAGGCCAAAACGTGGACCCCGGTAACCCTAGAATGTGTTTATACAATATGGATATCAAATGAAAGCTGTTCATGAGTGCTATAGTACAGAATAATTTGCATACAACTGGGAGCCTAGGGTCTCGAGATATAGCCCAAAACGTGGACCCGGGTACCCCTAGAATGTGGTAACACAATATGGATATCAAATGAAAGCTGTTGATGAGTGATTTAGTAGAAGATAATTTTCATTCCCCTGGGTGACTAGGGTCTGGAGATATAGGCCAAACGTGGGCCCGTGAACGCCTAGACAATGATTTTACATTATGGGTATCAAATTGAAGCTGCTGATGTGTGCTTTAGTACAGAGTAAGTTTTATGCCGCTGCGTGACTAGGGTCTCGAGATGTAGGCCAAAACGTGGACCCGGATACACCTAGAATGTGTTTTTACATTATGGGTATCAAATTGAAGCTGTTGATGTATGCTTTACTACAAAGTAAGTTTTACACCGCTGGGTGACTACGGTCTCGAGATATAGGCCAAACATGGACCCGGATACACCTAGAATGTGTTTTTATATTATGGGTATCAAATTGAAGCTGTTGATGTATGCTTTACTACAAAGTAAGTTTTACACCGCTGGGTGACTACGGTCTCGAGATATAGGCCAAACATGGACCCGGATACACCTAGAATGTGTTTTTATATTATGGGTATCAAATTGAAGTTGTTGATGTGTGCTATAATACAGAGTAAGTTTTACACCGTTGGGTGACTAGGGTCTCGAAATATAGGCCAAAACATGGGCCGGATACCCCTAGAATGTGTGTTTATTATGGATATCAAATGAAAGCTGTTGCTTAGAGCTCTAAAGTTCATTGTGATATTCGATTTAGTCGCATCAACCTGGCAAAACTGATATGTATGCATGCGAAGCCGAAATAAAGACAAGAATTGATAATACCCACCAGGGGCGTAGCGAGGGGGGTTTGGGGGTTTAAAACCCGCCCCCTTGCCTCAGGATCATTTGATTTTTTAGGTTGTTACAATTCAAATATTTGATGTTTTTATGTCTATGCTAATAAATTTCTTTATAACTCTGCTACGTATTTACTTTGATGGTGATATTATATTTTTAATATGCAAGTATATGTATGTACGAAGTGAACACTTATATTTTAATCATATTCTTTTTCATAATAATTCTGCAATTTATTAAATATACAAATGTACATGTTAACTTTTTATATAATTGCATAAAGAAGTCTCAATGTAAATTTGCCTAACGATCATCTGCATACATATCAGAGAACAGCAAAAATCGAACACAACAACGTTCGATTACATTCGGCAACATGATCGTGTTCAATGATCCAACTTGCATAATCGACATTGATTTAAAATCAACCAGCTTATTGCATGCGTGAATATAGTCAATTCAGGCGTTTGCTCGTTTGCCTCAACAGCGATTACATTCATCGGAATGAAAAGGAAAATATGTAAACTCCATGCGTCTGAATATTTGTATGATTCTTCTGCCCTTACGTCACGGCGACAAGCTACATATAAACATACATAGAAACATTGCTTACGATTCTGTTTGTTTGCCGAACTAAACGATACTAATTCTCGTGCTTTGATATTATTCTCCGCTTGCCTTCGTTTGATCAATACAATCGTACGCAAGACCTGTTCGGTCATTCGATCGCAATCATGCTAACGGAGTCTAGTAAAGACAGGTGCTGAGTTTATTCAATTATAGTTTATTCGCATGATTGAATGTGAATGCAAGTTTTAGAGTTTGATTAAATCTGGAGAATTGTGATTTTTGCAGTTCTCTGATACATATGTATACGCGAGCGAGTGTTTTCGCTTAAATTTTGTCACTGTGTCATTTGAATGCAGCAGCATGCAAATATGTACGTATTGCTGGTTTCAATATAATTTGGCCAACGATTCTTTCGAATTATGCTCTATGATTTTCAGAAATTTATTAAATAAGTTAATCTAAATAGCTTTGAAGTAATTTTGTGAAATAAGAGACAATCAGAATAAATTTTGATCTTTCGAGTTGTGGTTATCTAATTAAAAAAAAACTAAAAGTTTAATTTAAGCTTAAAGTTCAACTTGACTTAAAATTAATTTATTAAAATGGTTACAATCGCCACCGGAAAAACGTGCGCGGCAGGACTCAAGTGAGTAGGCACATCGTTTTCCATTCATTATTTAGAGTGAAATAATTATTATGATTGATGTAATTACGTTTTATTTATTTTAACGTGTTTATGAATCGCACTGCCTTTTATTTTTTTTTTTTAATTCCAACCTAACCTATTCCATTGTTATAGATACGGATTTGAATGCAGCTTCGAAATACGAATCCGATCCTTCTGTTTCAAATGTTTCCAAATTACCTTCTCCCGGTGACCCTGATGATGTCATTAACTTATTGAAAAATTTAAATGATTCCAATAGATTGGAATTATTCAATCGAATTAGTACACCGACACCAAGCTTTCCTTTTCCTATGAGTGGAAAAAGGAAACTGAAGTTTCAGTATTCGTGATCGAGCAGATGGAATTGGCTTGCATACTCAACAGACCAAAATGGTGCTTTTTGTAAGTATTGCGCGTTTTTAGCGTAAAAACTGGCGGTTCTGGCTCCCAACCTCTCGGTAAGTTGCCACTTTTAATTATTCGTAGACTGTAACATTTTATTAGCAAAGTTATGCAAAACAACAGGGATACGTTATTTAGAATCACTTAAGATTTGAAGCCCGATTTCAAATAAATAAAATATTAACTTTTGATTTCCTTAAAGCGTTTTTTACCACCAACGGACTGGGCTTAACTTAAATGTATTTCAACTTATTTCTCTTGATAAACTCGAACGCACAAAACGAAAAAGATTTTTTAAATATTTTGCAGGTCAGCTTGTCTGCAAACCTTTTTCAAACTGGAAAAAGGCCATAGAAACATCTGAAAATCATTCAGGTTTGCAATATCATCATAACGCAATTTTAAATCACAACGAACGTGTGAGCATTATAAAACACCTTACAGTGCCAATCACACAACAATTGGATGAAGGTCTCGGTAAAAAAATAACAGAAAATCAGAAAAAATTTACTCCTATAATAAAAGTTGTAATGTTGTGTGGGCGTCAAAACATAGCCTTGAGGGGAAAGAAAGACTGGCGTTCATTAGAAGTATCTGGAGATTCTGTAGAAGTTGCGGAAAACGATGGAAATTTTCGTACAATATTACGAATTCTTAGCGAGACTGACCAGGAATTAAGGAATAATTTAGAAACTTGTCCGAAAAATGCATCTTATCTCAGCTCAACAATTCAAAACGAAGTAATCGATGCTTGCCATGAAATAATATTGCACAGAATAGTTGGAGAAGAGAATGAAAGTAAAGGATTTTTCGTACTAGCTGATCAAAGCGCAGACATATCAGGTTCAAAGAATTATTTATTAAAAACATTTTATCGTGAAAATATACTAGCTTGGGTATTTTCAGGTGTCGAACAATTATAATTATATGTACGTTATGTCACAAATTCTAGCCCTTCACAAAATAAAGAAGAATTCTTGGCATTCGTTCCCGTATCTGAAACAACTGGGCAAAGTTTGGGATCATCTATGACAAAGCTCAAAAAATGGGCATAAACTGTGACTTTATATTCGGTCAAGGATACGATAGTGCAAAGTCAATGAGTGGACATTTGCAAGGAGCACAAGCCTGTATCGCAGGCGAATTTCCCTTAGCCATCTACGTTCACTGTACTGCGCACACCTTAAATTCAGCAATCGCAGATTCGTGTAATATCAGCTACTTTATTAACGTTTTTGGCACATTAAAGATGATCTATACATTTTTCAATACGCCGAAAAGGCAAATTCTTTTGCAAGAATGTATTGCAAAATATCCTTGCCCCATTATGCGAAAAAAATTGAAAAATGTATGCCCTACAAGATGGGCTAGTAGGGGGGAATCCGTAGCAACTTATCAACAACTGCAAGGCGCAGTCTTAGAGGCACTTGAAATTGCATCTGCATGGAAAGATAGCGTGACTTATCATCAGTTATTGAAAGCTATATAATCTGCAGAATTTCAAACTTCAATTGTTGTCAGCACCGTGATTTTGTCCGTTACTCTGCCGATGAATCAGCAGCTTCAAGAAAAGAAAATCGAAATGAAAAAAGCCATACCACTTTGCGATTTAGTACACGAAGAGCTCAAAGATATACGTAGATCAGTTGGCGAGAAGCTCAAGAATATGTACCAGACAGTTGAAGTAGTATGCGCTTCTAATGAAATCCCTATTATTTTGCCTAGAAAAAGTACTCAAACAAACGCGGAGGATCACTACCGTATACAAATTTTTATCCCATTTCTAGACTCAGCAATTCAGAATTTGGAATTACGATTTTTGAACCACAAAGAACTTCTGATGTCTTTTGACGTATTGCTTTTAAATGATGTCAACGATGTTCAAGCAAAAAATTTAATTTCTCGATATGCAAAAGTTTTGCATTGTCGTGCTAATAAAAATATTGGCATGTCTGAAATAAAACTTTGGCAACGCTTTCTGAAATCTCGTTATGCCCAAAAATCAGAAAACGCTGGAATGCTCACGATTTGTTGGAGGTAAGTTGGTACATTAACAACACAGCCCCCCTAATGTGTTTTTTACATTTAAAAAAATGTAACATTCCGTTTATTTTTTCATGTAAACTTCAAATTATTTTGAATGTGAAATTTGCATTGAAAAAAAAAATGCAAAGTTTACATTATTTTTCCTGTAAATCTAGCATCTTTTTGATGTAAATTTTAAATTTAAATAACGTTAAATTTACAGCATTTTTTGAAGTACACATTTCCTATTTGAAATATAATGCATATTTGACATTATTTTCCATGTGGAAAATGTCAAAAATACATTTCAAAAATGTAAAATTCAAATTATTTGATAAATGAAAAAATAATGTGTTTTTCACATTTTAAAATATAAAAAACACATTATTGTTTTTTCCGTGTAGATATGACTTTTTTAAATAAAATTTTTTTCTATTCGATCAGTTTCTTTCTTTTGAATTTTATATACGTAATACATAAGATCTCATGCATAGGCTCAAAAAGCATGACTTCTACTTATTCCTGAAGGAGGTACTTCAATTTATCTAAGATTAATATTACAGGAATGCGATTCTGTGGCTTTTCCTAATGTTCACATGTTGTTGAAAATCTTGTGTACGCTTCCAGTGACAACGGCAACGAACGAGAGACCTTTTTCAACTCTTAGGCTGATTAAAAACTATTTGAAAAACATGATGAGTGAAAATCGATTGAATGGCTGTGCATCACTAAGCATCCACCGTGATCAAATTGTTACCGTTGATGAAGTTTTAGATGAAATGGCAAAGAAAAGCCGACGCATGCGCTTGAGTTTTTAATGTAGCCTTTTTCATATCATATTCTAAATATACGTACTTTAATGTTAAAGCTAAAGACAACATTTTATTTTATTTATTTAACTGAAAAAAATAAAAACATTTTTTGAACCCTCCCCCCAAGGCAATTTTCAGGCTACGCTCTGATACCCACACACCTATTTACATACGTTCTATTTGATTTGCCTAAAATTTCGTATATAAATTTGCCCATATTAGTATTTATGATGCTTTTTTCCGGGAAGTATACCAGAGACGGACTGGGACTGGGATTAGGACTAGGACTGGGACTGAGACTGAGACTCGGAGTGGGACTGGGACTGAGACTCGGAATGGGACTGGAACAAAATACATACCACCCTCCGGGACTGGCAATAAGAGATGAAGAAGAAGGAGAAAAACTTGAGAGAAGAGAAAAGAGAGAAGGAGACTGAGAAAGAGATAGAATGAGACGAAGATGGAGATGAAGCGAAAAAGACGGAGGGAGGAGTGAATAAAAAGATTAGGAAAAAGTGTAGAGGGGTAGGGCAGAGTTAGACGGAAAAAGCTCATTAAAATATATGCAGATAGGCCAAATTTAGGACAGAACAACGTCTGCCGGGTCTGCTAGTAACAATATATATTCTTTACCCCAGGTAAAATCAGCTAGGGCTTTCGTGAAAAAAGTTCTGAGATAGAGCGTTTCTTAAACGAATTCTGGGATAGCCCTTTTTTTAAAAGGTATCCGAGATAGGGCGATATTCTATTCAGGCGTCGATATAATCTCTAGCGAATATTGTTCGAATTCGGCAACAAAAAATCTAGTCTATTTCCAGTTTTAAATGAAGAAGAACTATCATATGAAAATGAGAGCAATGACTGGTAAATAATGAAGCGCTTTTTGAATTTAAGAACAACCCGTTATAAATGAATGAAAAGATGTCAATTTAAAATCCGAAAGCGTCATTTATAACTGAGAATAGTCAGTTATAACTGAGAATAGTCAGTTAGACATTAGAAAATGTCAAATTTAAATGGGGAATGTCATATGAAAATAGTCAATTGTAAATGAGAAAGTCAAGCATCGTTGAAACCGTCGTCATTGCAAGATAATATTTGAACCACCCTGGTACAAAAAAACCTTAGTCAAAACATATGTTTCTATCAGTTGAGTTATGTGAGAGTTGAGTTATAAAATATGTAGGTACACGTTTATATTAGAGGCTAATAATTAGACGTACGTATATATGTACATACAGTTTATTTATTGTACAAACAACGTTCTTGGGAAGTTTTCGTACGAAAATTTATTTCCAGTACATTCGCTTACAAAGATATACAAAAACAGTGAAGTATTTTTACTTAGCGTTAAACATATAGATTATTTTTCAATAGATATTTATCACCAATAGAGCTTAAGTTTTTACGTTATCTGTCGTCCAGAAAATACGGCCATTTTATAATGCTTTCTAAGGCGATACCGGACGAAATTTTTAGGGATAAAAAGCTGGTAACTTTATTAAACAAAATTTTTACAGTATAACCATGATGCAAGAAACCAGACAGGTGAATTCAATATTACAAAATGGAGTCGCATTCGCCACTACTCGCCATCATAAATTTAAGTGTTGCTTCTTGACTTATCTGCAGCATTGATTTTTTCAGTGTCATAAAAAACTACTATATTAATGCTTTTCTAAAATATGGAGTAACATGCAAGAAAAGCCCGCCTGCGGTGCAGAGACGTAAATCTATAGAGAATAATCAATGACGGACAGCAAGAGAAATTGTCAAACTGGCGGTAGGTAGGTAATTCACCACATTACCTACTTGAAGATTAGCAGAAAACGCGCTGTTTTTGAAACGTAAAAACATAGTTAAATTGTGGTTATTATATCAAAATTGTATTTTTCTAGCATTACAATTGACGAATTTCATGCCATTGGGGAAATGTGGCGTGTGTGAATTACCTACCCGAGATTTTCTGTTTCTCACTATTAGTTCTGATGGCGGTTCCTTATTTTTATACGTTGTCTGCTGCGGTGTTGATTTACTTTTCTGGGAGCATTTATTTCCTTTCCCTGAGACGTAATGGAAAAGTTTTAGTCAACGGAACTGAATGGCTGGATCATCAGAGTATCACATTGTTCACAACTAAGGAATGTGGAAACATACTGCTGACGTTAATGAGATGATTGACAATCTAGAACAATATCATGAAGTTGCGGATAAGTATCTGGGAGACTTGCAATACGAAAATTTGTGATTGACTTATCAAAACTTTATTCTAAACAACTCTGGTTAACCCTGGAAACGTTTAGACAAACATGCCCTGCCGTATGATTAAACCCGGTAGACATTGTTCTGACTTTCTCTATCTATCCATCTGCCTCTCCTCTGTCCAACCCCTTTCTTCTCTTATTTCCTCTCCCCTCTGTATTTTTCAGTTTACCTTTATCGGCTTGCTCTTATCCAAGTCTAACTCGCTCTATTATAAGAATTAATATCCATATCCTTCATCATCCTGTTAACCTATTTTTACTGCTGTATCTCAATCCATCAAAATGTATTGAATTGAGTGGGCAACTTTTCAATAATTTTATTGAAGGGAGCATTTTTAATTTTTTAGTAATTTTCTTGATTCTGTACATTAAACACAAAATTTTGTTTACCACTTTCTGCACAAATCGTCGCCTTTCCATGAGACTAAAAAAGTTGTTTTAAGTGAAAAGTGGAATTGGCAGCTCCCGCAATCTGCCATCAGTTAATTGCTAACAGGTTAAATGTGAAAGTTTGAATGCTTGCCTTACCCTGCAAAAATTGTTGGATCATGTGGTCCACTGGACTACTTACCAGTATACTCCACTGTAATGCAGCAATGGACCAACTCATGTTTCTACACGAACATATTGTAAGCCGATCATTGCTCGTTTTTAACGATTGTAATCACTACACGATGTTTATTGGACTGTGGGTACTCCATGGATTACTCTGATGTAATGCGGAGCTGGAGTATATGGTCCAGTCCTAGGACATCGCAATGTTAATTGGACTATATTTTTTGTATGAATTATGGTTAATTTTGGAGCACTCGGTTGGTCCATAGTGAGTACTCCATACATGCATGCATGGAGTACCCTGCAAAACTCGCTATTGACCAACCGAGTGCTCCAAAATTAACCACAATTCATCCAAAAAATATGGTCCAATTAACATTGCCATGTCCTAGGACTGGACCATATATTCCAGTTCCGCATTACATCAGAGTAATTCATGGAGTACCCACAGTCCAATAAACATCGTGTAGTGATTACAATCGTTAAATACGAGCAATGATCGGCTTACAATATGTTCGTGTATAAACATGAGTTGGTCCATTGCTGCATTAGAGTGGAGTATAATGGTAATTACTCCAGTGGACCACATGATCCCACGATTTTGCAGGGTACTCGCGATTTTTGCAGGGTAGTGACTCAATCATATCAGAATAGCTGGAAGGATTCGCATGCAATTTGGCACTAATATAGGTAATCGTGTATGAGGACATTCTGGCCACATATATATTTTTGGAATACGGGGGCGAAGGGGTCCTACACTCCTTGGGAACAGTAAATTTATTGTTAACCATCTTAACTTTAAGTATAGTGATCCGGATCAGTGACATTTTGTCTGTGGGCCATATAAATAGATGAATAATAATTTTAACAAATGCTGGCAGGAAAATCCTACACACTCCACCGCTCTGAGTCATATCGACAGAGTTTTATATAATTTTGGAAAAATTAGTAGTGGAGCCTCGCCTCCACACTCCTCCTTTACTAGTTTTTATAAATTGTGTTAACTGTACGTCTGTTGGTCCTGAATCAATATTATTTTAGGAGATGGCTCGCTTTCAGCGGAGGGAAGAGTGGCATATGTAACTCTGAATCTATTCGAGTTTGCGCAATAGTTATTGATATATGAGTCGCAGATGTCGGCTTTAAAAAAAAAAATAATGCCCAGTAGATAATACCGGAGCTAAATTTCATCCCAATTAACATGACTGAAAATGTTGGTACGATTGAGAAACAACCCTTTCCCAGTTAAGTCGTCGTCATTTCTGCATCACTGCGGGACTATTTCGTGATAATTTTCGGAACATTTCGAAATAATATTTGGATTGCTTTCGAAATCGTATTGGAGTTATTTCGAGATCATATCGAGATCGTTATCAATTAGGCAATATCTCCGGATGACTGTTGGATTGTTTTAAAAATAATTTGGGGATTATTTCGGGTTGTTTTTGGGGATTTTTTGAAACAGTTTAAGACTCATATCGGAACCTTTTCGGAGTTGTTTTCAAAAAAATTTCAGGATTACTTTCGAGATATTTAAAAACCATTTCGAGAATATTTAAAAAGTAAAGCCAAATTTCACCTTATTTTGTCAAGCCTTCGTCTATACAATTTTGGGGATACCTTCGAAACGATTTCGGGATAATTTCTGGACTTGCTTTTGATTAATTCGGGCTTCTTTGTGGCTATTCGAGATCGTATGCGCTTTATTTCGGAATATATAAGGCTTTATCATTGTACCACTTGATAACTTTTGAAAAATGATTACAGTGGATACCGCAAACATTTTTACTAGCTGATATTAAACATTACTTAGGCGGTCACAAGAAAGTTATCGAAACTTCAAATGTGCGCGTAGAGATAACCCTCAAATACATTTATAGTAAGCTATGAATCAAATGTTTATAAATATGGTTTATTAGTCAGATATGTACAGGGGTACATATAAACACTCGTATGTATATGGAATTTTTATCAGCAAAATATGTATGTACATATGTACATAGAAAAAACAGATATCTAAGTTAATGAGAGTATTTCAAATATTAAACAAATAACTAAATAAACCTAAATACTTCATAGGAGATTTAGGCAGAACTTTTTTTCCAATTTGCGTCGTGCTTCGCGACCTTCTTGTTTTATGCCGACTCCGAACGGCAGCATAGGTTGGGTCGTATTAAGGTGGCAGACACACCAAATATTTTTGAAAGATAAAGATGTTGCAAGCGCGAACTTCAGTGGAAAGCAGCGAAGCTTCACAAAATTGTAGGAGGTCACTTCCACCACACCACAAACTTTAACACAATTTTTAACATAATTTAAGCACACAAAATCCATTGATTAGAGTTTTAGAGAGTAAATATTAAAATTCTGAACATATTAAAAATAAAAAAAAATAAATGTAAGGCGCGATAACTTCCGAAGAGGTCTAAGGCCGAGCTTCTCTTCCAATTTGAGTCGTGCTCCTCTTGATTTTCCCTACAAATTGGCCGGACGGGACCTATATGTTTTATGCTGACTCCGAACGGCATCTGCAAAGCAGATGGGTCTTCACTGAGAGCTTTTCATGGCATAAATACACTAGAAGCGCTTGCCAAACTCTGCCGAGGGACGACCCCGCTTAGAAAAATTTTCTTCTAATTGAAAACCCTTATTTCTAAAATTTTGATGTTGCTCTGCCCGGGGTGCGAACACAGGGCATACGGTGTGGCAGGCGGAGCACGCTACCATCACACCACGGTGGCCACCAACAGACTAGCTGAATAAAAATGTACAAATAATTGTAAAATAATAAATACATAGTGGTAGTTTAACAAATTCTGCTGTGGTGAGTGGTGAATGTTACCTACTAGAGTTTTGTGAACTTGCTTCACACTATTCATGCAACATCTTATTCTTTCAAAAATCTTTGGACACACTATAGCAAACAACAATATTATATATTAAATAATTTATGCCTCATCTATTGGCAATTTATTACCGCAAAAAAAATTTAAAGCCGCGCCCGATTCCGAGAAAAGTGAGTGTCTGCTAAATTAAGACATAAGCCAGCAGACACTTCGTGAAAACACGACCAGAGACAATTTTAAGATAGAGATGTTGCAGGGATAAAAAATAGTGTGAAGCAAGCTTCACAAAACTCTATTAGGTAACATTCACCACTCACCACAGCAAAATTTGTTAAACCACCACTGTCTGTATTTATTATTTAACATTTATTTGTACACTTCTAATTCAGAATTTCCTGGAACGCAAAACAGTGTCGAAGCGTGGCATCGACGTTTAAAAGTACTTGTTGGAAGAAGCAATTCACAGTTTTACAATCTTGTATCGTGGTCTTTAACCGATCCCGTCCATTTTTACTAGAAATATTTTCTGCTATAAGCAAAATATGTGTACACAATTTCATTACGATATGCTAATTTTTCTTCGAGTTATGGCTTCCGAAACATAGAAAATTGCTTAGTCGTACAAGGGGCGGTGCCACACCCATTTTCAAACATTTTAGTGTTTTCCAATTTAATGTTATAATTCAATTCAGAAAGTAAAATTCTATTGATACAAAGCTCTTTTTCGCTAAGATATAGCTTATTATTTTCGTGTACGACCCTTTTAAAAATCTTTTATATAAAAGTGGGCGTGGTCTTTAACCGATCTCGTCCATTTTTTTCTAGAAATATTTCCTGTTATAGGGAACATTTGTGTACCCATTTTTATTACGATCCGTTAATTTTTCTTCGAGTTATGGCTCCCGAAACAGAAAATTGCTTAGTCATGAAGGGGGCGGTGCCACGCCCATTTTTTTAAATTTGAAGTTTTTCATATTTATTGCTATAAATCCACTTGGGAAATGAAATACCATTGATATAAAGCTATTTTTTGCAAAGATATAACTTAAATCATTCGTACACGATCCTTTTAAAAATCTTTTATATAAAAGTGGGCGTGGTCCTTAACCGATTTCCTTAATTTTTCTTCAAACCATTCCTTGTAGTAAAGGCAACCTCTCTGCCGAATTTTGTTATGATAAGTTTAACGATTTTTGATTTATGATTAATAATATTTGTAAAATTGATTTTATCACAAGTGGGCATTGCCAAGCCCATTTTAAAACATGTCAAATTTCAACATTCTAGGTGTATTATTTACTAAATTATTAGGTTTTTTGTGTTTTCCAAAATTATATATATATATAAAGTGCGCGTGGTTATCGTCCGATTTCGCTCGTTTTCAATACCAATCTATTCTGGGTCCAGATAAGCTAGTGTACCAAATTTTGTGAAGATATCTTAATATTTACTCAAGTTATCGTGCTAACGGACGGACGGACGGACATGGCTCAATCAATTTTTTTTTCGATATTGATAATTTTGATATATGGAAGTCTATATCTATCTCGATTCCTTTATACCTGTACAACCAACCGTTATCCAATCAAAGTTAATATACTCTGTGTGCAAAGCACGCTGAGTATAAAAAAAAATTAAAATCACTCCCATAATTAAAATTCACAAGAAAGTTTTTGATTTTCTTATGAAAGAGCAAAGCAAAATCTCCTTCAAAAAAACAAATTTATACTAATAATCTAAGAGCCAGTGACTGCCAGACCTTCGTCGTTTTACAAAGGTTGAAATTTCGTCAGTGCATACTTCCAACTGAAGCAGGATCGTTGGTCTATTATAAAACTTGAGTCATAGTGGCTTAACAGATATGCAAAAATTTTGCAGAAAAATAGACCTTTCTCTCGCCATTTTATAAAGACTGATTTTCAAATATGGTCTTCGTCACGATATATGAAGCCACTAGCCTCGTTGCCAGACACTTTCCATAGTGGCTTTGTCCAGCCAGACACTTTTTATAATGCAAAACTGTACTTTTTCGTAAAGCCAAATACTTTTTCATAAACTGAAAGTTTTTTACGGCAAGCAAAATTTCAAAAGATTTTGTATTCGAATTTCAGCATAAAATTGCTTCGATGTTCTTTGAAGTTTATAAGGATTAAAAGGGCCGATTTCACCAACTCGACTTAGGCTAAAACTTAGTTGCAGCTTAAGTTAGCACAGATTTGAGGCTAAGTTTTTTTTCGGTTTCACCAACTTAGTTACTAAACCCATTGGACATACAAAACCCTATCAGCTGCTTTATACATAGTAGTATTTTTGGCTACGTTTTAAATACACGCCAGCCAGTGAATTCACCCAATAGCAGGGTTGCTATATTTGCATAATGAAATAAGTATCAACACTGCCATTTAATTCGACTCAAAATTTGTAGTACAGCACACTGTTGGAAGTCGAGAATAAGCCAGCTGACAGGTAGGCTAAATTGTGACTCAGCTAAGCATTGGTGGTGAAACAGAAAGATTAAAAAATTTGACTTGACTAAGTTAAGTCGAGTTGGTGCAATGGGCCCAAAGTGTCTGGCTAATCAAAGCCACTATTGAAAGTGTCTGGCAATGAGGCTAGTGGGTTCCTATATCGTGACGAAGACCATATATGTAAATCAGTCTTTATAAAATGACGAGAGAAAGGTCTATTTTTCTGACGAAATTTCAACTTTATAAAATGACGAATGTCTGGCAGTTACGGGCTCTTGCCCTATAATAAATTAGTCAAACAATTTTTTTCAAAATTGATTCATTAAGAAAATTAAAATTACTCCACTCATTTAAGAGTTTGGCCCCGGAGTTTGAGATAAGACTTGGAATTGCATTCGCCTTTATTTCGGCATTATGTTAATGATATTGTAACGAATTTAGTTTAAGGTACTTCACAACTAATTGCGTGTTTCATCAAACTGATTACTGATTACTCAGCTTTCTCTGCTTTTATAATCTCTGTTGCCTTCTCCGCATATTTCTAAAAATATCTAGACATTTCTCCCTCTAGAATCTTCTACATGATTACCAGCTATATCGTGTGTATTTGTAGTTACAGCCTCTCGAATAGGCATATGCGTGTGTATATGTGAGTACTACTTTGGCTGATGATTACATGTATTTATGAGAATCTCTCCGTTCCCTTTCATGTACGTGTGATTGAATGGTTTTCGTAGTTACAGTAGTTTCGCTTAATGTTACTAATATTCGTCACACTGCCCACCTAAGACGAATCATCCCGATCTGAAAAAATTCCTGATCTAAACGGTGCCAGCCTTTCCAAATGAACCACTTTCATTTAAGTTCGTGGTTTGCCAATGGTTTGTATGCGGTAAACTTCATCATTGATCGGTTTTAAAACTTTGTATGTGCCTTCTCAATTACACTGCAATTTCTGGGAGAAACCTTTTTTCCGTTGTGGGTTGTATAACTGCTCCAAATCTCCTTCCCGAAAACCTTAAGAATTAATTGCATTATCTTATCTGGCTTTCATCTTGTCACTCATAATCTTCGTTCATTGCCTTCCAAGTTCGTGTATTTCTCTCATATCTTCTTCCAAGGATTCTTGACACTCCGCATCGGCATCTGTCCCAAACTTCAAATCAGCTGGTAGTCGATAGTCATTGCCAAAAACTACCTTTGCGGGAGTGTGGCCGGTTGTCTCATGCACTGCCGATCCGCAAGCCATCAATAAATTTGATATGTGTATCCCACTCGGTATGGAACTTGTTGACTACTTTCCTTAAGTGTTCCTCCAATGTTCTATTGAATCGTTCCACCATACCATCAGACTGAGGATGCAATGCAGTTGTCCGTGTTTTTCGAATGCCCAATTTCTTACACATTTCTTGAAACACCGCTGAGTTGAAATTCCAGCCTTGGTCAGAATATAACTCCAATGGTACACCATAGCTTGCAACCCAATCGTTTGTAACCACTTCTGCTACTGTTTCCGCTTCTTCATTTGGGATTGGGTATACCTCTGGCCATTTACTGAAATAATCCATAACCACCAGTACGTATTTGTTTCCGCGGTTGCTAGTAGGAAATGGACCTGCGACATCCATGGCGATCCTTTCAAATGGTGCACCTGAAATATACTGTTTTATATGGGCATGACTTCGTGTTTTGGGCCCTTTGGCTCTGCTGCAAACCTCGCAGTTCGCAATCCACTCAGTGACCGACTGATGGCAACCAACCCAATAGAATCTCTGTTTAATCTTCTCGAGCGTCTTCGTGATTCCAAGATGACCTCCGCTTGGACCATTATGCAGCTCGCTGAGCACGTCAGGAATCCTTTTCCTGGGAACAACTATCAGTTTCTTCTTGCATTGACCACCCTCACTGTCCCATACTCGATGCAAGCAACCGGATATCAATTATAACTGTTCCACTGTGCCCAATATGACTTCGCAATGGGACATATCCTCTCTATTTGGTCTTTCGTTTCGTTCGAGCCCTTGCATAACATGTGACAGATCTGTATCTTCTAGCTGACACTTCCTTACTTACTTACTTAATTGGCGCTTAACCGTCTAAACGGTTATGGCCGTCCAACAAGGCGCGCCAGTCGCTCCTTCGCTCCGCCAACCGGCGCCAATTGGTCACACCAAGGGAGTTTAAATCGTTTTCCACCTGGTCCTTCCAACGGAGTGGGGGCCGCCCTCTACCTCTGCTTCCATAGGCGGGTTCCGATAGAAACACTTTCTTGGCCGGAGCATCATCTTTCATTCGCATAACATGGCCTAGCCAGCGCAGCCGCTGCGTTTTAATTCGCTGGACTATGTTGATGTCTGCGTATAGCTCGTACAGCTCATCATTAAATCTTCTTCGGTACTCGCCATCGCCAACGCGTAGAGGTCCATAAATCTTTCGAAGAACTTTTCTCTCGAACACTCCCAAAGCCGCTTCCTCTGCTGTTGTCATGGTCCATGCTTCTGCCCCATATAGCAGGACGGGTACGATAAGTGACTTGTAGAGTATGATTTTCGTTCGCCGAGAGAGGACTTTACTTTTCAATTGCCTACCTAGTCCAAAGTAGCATTTATTGGCAAGATTGATTCTTCGCTGGATTTCAGTGCTGATGTTGTTGCTAATGTTGATGCTGGTTCCCAAATAAACGAAGTCTTTTACTATTTCGAAATTATGGCTGCCAACAGTAGCGTGGTTGCCAAGGCGCATATGCGCTGACTCTTTGCTCGATGACAGCAGGTACTTCGTTTTGTCCTCATTCACCATCAAACCCATCTTTACCGCTTCTTTTTCCAGCTTGGAGTAAGCAGAACTAACAGCGCGGGTGTTTAGGCCGATGATATCAATGTCATCAGCATATGCCAGTGCTGACACTTCCTTAGTTGTTCCTTATCCCATTCATCCGTACATGTTATAATCATTAGCGGTACATCTATAAAGTCTTCTTTAGCCTCGGCTTTTGAACAGTGTTTACATTCCAAACTACATGGTCTTCATAACATTGCATCAGAATTTCCGTGGGTATTACCTTCTCGTAGCTCAATGGAAAAGTCATAGCTTTAGAGTCTCTCGATCTACCGTGCCAATTGACCTTCCGGATTACGGAACTGCAGGAGCCATTTCAACGCTGCGTGATCTGTCCTGACGCGGAATCGCTGCCCTTAGAGGTACTTGTGAAAATGTTGAAAGCACTCAACCAATGCCAACAGCTCTCTACGTGTAACGCAATAGTTCCTCTCTGGTTTTCCATTTGAAGGGCTGTAATCAGGGATGGAATATAATAATTATTTTTTTTTTTCGGTGTCGAAAAAGTCCTGGTCATAAAATTGTCCTAGGTGAAAATGTTTGAGTTTCCCGATGTCCCTATAGCAATATCATGTCGAATCATGCATCCTTTTTATTTTTCGAATTTTTTCTTTTTGGATAAGGGACGGTTCTTTCCCCCCTTTGTCAGGTTCAGATGATCGCTGCCTCTTTCCTCTCGGGGCACTGTCTCTTTGGCCCATGCCAACAGATCGTTCTCGTTGTTGGTTGGGTTAACGTTAGTTCTTTGTCCGGACTGGTTGACTGCTCCTCTACAGAGCGCACTGACTGCATACTGTCATCGCTATTCGCGTCCGAATCATCACTGATAGCGATTTCTTCCTCCAGAGCTAGCAACGCAATCGCTTTTTACTTCTCATCCTTACTTACTTTAGAAGTTTTTGAGTTTATCTTGGTCGTACGACCACCTGTCCAACAAAGCGGGCTCAGCGGTCTAATGTTAAAAGTGGGGATAAAAAACGTCCGCAACAACAGCGCCCCTTGCTGTGGTAAGGCCATCATTATTAGGCTCCGTTCTAAAAATTCCCCCTTGCTGCAATTCATCCAATAGCGATCGTGCCTAGCACCATGGACTAGGGGGTTGGAGAGATCTCAATTTTACCTTGTTTAATATTATAAAAAGCGATAAGTATTTCAATGAGTACACCGAGAGAAAAAAACACATTTAAACCAAATACTTTCAGCTCTTGTAAAATTGTGAGGGAAAAGTATTTGCCACAAAAAGAAAATCTTTAAAGCAAGAATATCGCCTTTATTTCAATGACTTTTTCGTTATTGAGTTAACAGCTTCGATCTTCGCATAACAGTTGATACGCAACTAAAAATACACAAAAGTAAAACTGTTGCCAACAAATGTAAACTTTTTGGATGAAACATTTTTATACTCAGTTGAGCAGAGCTCACAGAGTATATTAACTTTGATTGGATAACGGTTGGTTGTACAGGTATAAAGGAATGGACAATGGGCGTGTCACCGCCCACTTTTAAAAGAAGGTAATTTAAAAGTTTTGCAAGCTGTAATTTGGCAGTCGTTGAAGATATCATGATGAAATTCGGCAGAAACGTTACTAATATTACTATATATGTGTTAAATAAAAATTAGCAAAATCGGATGAAGAACACGCCCACTTTTTAAAAAAAATTTTTTTAAAAGTCAAATTTTATCAAAAAATGTAATATCTTTACTGTATATAAGTAAATTAAGTCAACATTCAACTCCAGTAATGATATGATGTAACAAAATACAAAAATAAAAGAAAATTTAAAAATGGGCGTGGCTCCGCCCATTTTCATTTAGTTTGTCTAGAATACTTTTAATGCCATAAGTCGAACAAAAATGTACCAATCCTTTTTAAATTTGGTAGGGGCATAGATTCTATGACGGTAACTGTTTTCTGTGAAAATGGGCGAAATCGGTTGAAGCCACGCCCAGTTTTTATACACAGTCCACCGTATGTCCTTCCGCTCGACCGTTAACACGATAACTTGAGCAAAAACCGATATATCTTTACTAAACTTAGTCCACGTACTTATCTGGACTCACTTTATCTTGGTATGAAAAATCGCCGAAATCCGACTATAACCACGCCTACTTTTTTGATATCGAAAATTGCGAGAAATGAAAAAAATGCCATAATTCTATACCAAATACGAAAAAAGGGATGAAACATGGTACGGTAATTTGATTGGTTTATTGACGCAAAATATAACTTTAGAAAAAACTTTGTAAAATAGGTGTGACACCTACCATATTAAGTAGAAGAAAAGGAAAAAGTTCTACAGGGCGAAATCAACAGCCCTTGGAATCTTGGCAGGAATACTGTTCGTGGTATTGCATATATAAATAAATTAGCGGTACCCGACAGATGATTTTCTGGATCACCCTGGTCCACATTTTGGTCGATATCGCGAAAACGCCTTCACATATACATCTAAGAGCCACTCGCTTTTAAAACCCTGATTAATACCTTTAATTTGATACCCATATCGTACAAACACATTCTAGAGTCACCCCCGGCCCACCTTTATGGCGACATCTCGAAAAGGCGTTCACCTATAAAACTAAGGATTACTCCCTTTTAAAATACTCATTACCACCTTTCATTTGATACCCATATCGTACAAACACATTCTATAGTCACCCCTGGCCCACCTTAATGGCGATATCTCGAAAAGGCGTCCACCTATAGAACTAAGACCCACTCCCTCTTAAAATGCTTAGTAACACCTTTCGTGTGATACCCATAACGTGCAAACATTCTAGAGTCACCCTTGGTCCACCTTTGTGGCGATATCTCGAAAAGGTGTCCACCTATACACCGAAGGCCCACTCGCTTTTAAAATGCTCATTAACACCTTTCATTTGATTCCCATATCGTACAAACACATTCTAGAGTCAGCCCTGGTCCACATTTATGGCGATATCTCGAAAACGCCTTCACATATACAACTAAGGCACAATCCCTCTTAAAATACTCATTAACACCTTTCATTTGATACCTATATCGTACAAACAAATTCTAGAGTCAGCCCTGGTCCACCTTTATGGCGATATCCCTAAATGGCGTTCATCCATAGAGCTATGGCCTACTCTCTCTTAAAATACTCTTTAATACCTTCCATTTGATACTCATGTCATACAACCACATACCAGGGTTACCCTAGGTTCATTTTCCTACATGGTGATTTTCCCTTATTTTGTCTCCATAGCACACTGAGTATGTAATGTTCGGTTACACCAGAACTTAGCCTTCCTTACTTGTTACTGTTGAATTTTAGTTTCAAAGGCTTGATGGCTTGGTTGATTTAAAAGTAAATCTTTGTGCCAACAACGTAATTAACGAGAAGTAACGGTACTTCTGAAAGTAAAATTGTTAAGACAACTGCATTAGTAATTGAAGTTACTGCAGAATTTGTTGATTAAAATAAAGACGCATCATTTCTTTAGCAATTGTTTTATGAAACGGACGCTCCTTTAAACTTTGCTATTATGGAATCCAATGTTATAAAGGCGTGTGATGAAATTTGTGAAAATTTATGTGAAAATCAAGAAATTCCAATATCTGGCATTTCTCATGTAGAACTTGAAAGTGATGTGTTATATTTATACTTGGAATGGGGATTTTCTAGCAACGCCATACAAATTTAGTCTGAGTGTTCAATAAAATCCATGGAGATATTAAAAATGATGCACACTCATGATATTCATGATATTTTTAACAGCAGAGCCGTCACCGCCGAACAAATTTAATTTAGATAAATGCTTCAAAAGTGGCGCCAGAAAAATAACGTAAGTATATATCATTTTCCTATTTTCAATGACCAGTATAACATAACCTCCATGGACATAACCCTCTAAATTTTTGTTTGAGAATTGTGCCCAAAATCTTCATGTGAAATGTGTTCTTGGAGGTTATATTCCATAATTTTTAATGTATCACTAATAAACATGAGTACGCATTTTTTTATATGAGCTTTTATCGTGCTGTGGAAGTGACAGAACATTGTCAAACATTGTAACGGATTGGTTATCGTCATCTTCGTCTTCGTTGCAGCAAAGAACAGGACACGAGAATTTAAATATCGGAGCAATCTTTTTGAAAACGATAGCTGGAAGAGAAATTATCTCGAAGTATAAGCTGAGGAACATATTGGATGAATCCGATCAGACGGCTTTAGTGCGAATCGTCGTGGATCACTTTTCGTTTAATGAAATAAAAATGGATCCTAAAGTTATGGTAATATTGTCTGAAGCAATAGTTGAGCTATTTCCAACGGAGAGTGCATCAACATACTATATACCGAGAAGCAGTAAACGAAATCCTTCCGGAAGAATATATGATCGGTATTTCAATACACTTTGCAAACGAAAAGGATTTAAAAATTCCGCCACTTCATCAAAAAAAATTAAGCCTTGCGAGAAAAATATTAGCCCTATTGCCTATGTTTCTCAAAATAATTCTGAATTTGTTGCAACAAAAAATGGCTAGCGCACAACATACCTAGCGACAAAATAACACCGTGGAGGGAGACCTCATATTTACGAATGCAAGAAAACAAAAACTCACTTGACGAAACTCTAGAGGCTTGGCCTAGGTATAAAGACCCAGATGGATATGAATTAATTGATATTGATTTTGAGACACTTTATCCTGGAAAAACCAATTTGATGTTTGAAAAAGTCGAAGAAATGGAACAAAAATTAACTGCAGTGTTTTTCCCATCCTTCATAAAAGATAAATTGAATTTAATGTATTATCAATAAATGCAGTCAAAAGATATAAATATAAGTATGTGTTCTTTATATAACATGTCCTCACAAATTTAACACCATATCATTTTCTAGATTCAAAGCACTTTAATTTGTTCAATTTACTACACTCAATACTACCTCAGCGAATTAGTAAGATATCCAAACCATCATTATCTGATGTTCAAAACGATATTATAGTATATTTAGTAAATTTAAATAATTTCAAACAAAAAGAAGACGAAATGAAAGACTGTGCGATCCAAGAAAAGTTAAAAATACTGCAAAAAGGTTTTGTAATTGGTGATTCAATCGAAAACCTGTCAGAGGTCTATGTCTATTTGAACGGATTACGCTACAAGGTACCTTACTTCGCGCTCTGGACCTGGTAATAAAAATATGTTTCATTTTTAATTTGGAATATTCAGCAAAGAGCAAATATGTGTAGATTTTTTTACAAGAATTTAAATTTGAAATCCCTTCTAAAGAGAAAATTCCTAAATTGCAAAATATTTTTTGCAAACTAAATAATGTCCATTTATAAGTTCTTAATAAAAAAATACACCAACGCTCATGAATGCTTCATTTGTAATAATTCTTGCAAGTTGTCAAAAAATTTAATTTTTCATCTAAATGAGGAACACAAAACTCCAATAACTTATCAATACTTATGTATGTAAATATAACAAATGTAACAAATACTTCCAAAATTTTTATAAATTTAAGAATCACATTAAAAAGCATGATGACATTGAAAACACTTCTGAGGAAATGTGTCCATCTAAAAGTATAATATCCAAACTAGTGTCAGCAAGCTGGTAACCCTACTGACGAAAAAGGCAATGAACAACAAGATGGCTGCCAGTCAGTCAATTGCGAGAACTAAAATAGAACGCGTCCGAACTGGAGAGCCAGCGTGGAATTTATGAAATTTATACAATAAACGTTTTATTAAACTGTAAATATATTTATATCAATTATTTCACTAGAACTCAAGAGGTCTCCTGACACTAGTTACAGTTAATGAAATGGCCACGGTTTCAGTTATCGAACCCCCAACTTACTTAGTGGCATCAAACGTAACTGAAAATATTGATGTATCTAATATTAAGAACTCAATAGATAAACTTGCAATTAAATTTGCGTTAAGACTTCATGCAAAAACTAATATAGCGAGAAAAAATGTTAGCGTGCTTCAAAATGATATTAGGGATATGTTTTCTCCAATATTTGAAGCTTATGAGAATTTTCTACAATACATCGATACTAAACAAAGAAGTATATTTGAAGACCTAACATCTTTAGCCAGAGATCCCTTCAAAAATATATGCTCCGAATACAAACTGTTTAATTAAGCAAATGCGGCCGCTGCAAGTTTTCAAACGTGCCAAAATATTTACAATTAGCAATGAGTTGGATGAGATGTTTGTACGAGGAAACGCGACGTTGAAGGAAAATGTGATTATAGACAGCATTTGCGATATATTTCAATTAAAAATGTATTTCGAATCACCAAATATTTTGCAAAGCACCTTTGAAAACATAGATAATATCAAATCTTTAAATCGTTTAAATCATTTAATTATGGGTGAGCTTTGGAAGCGGACTTGGCAATAAAATCGTTTTTCCAATATTTCTTTACTTAGATGCATTTCAAATCAACGACACTCTCGGATATCACCAGACTTCAGTTTGTGGCATACATATATTATTCAATTCCAGTAGTTCCCCAATATCAGCGGACACATCTTAGTTATATTTTCGTTGCGGGTTTCGTAAATTCGAAAGATTTAAAACATTTTGGTGACGATGCTACGTTCAAAGAACTAGTTGAAGTTCTCGAAGATCTTGCTCAGAATGGAGTTAATATCTATATATATAAAAAGAAGTGTACATTTTGATTGTCACTCCATAACTCGAAAACTGAAATTTTTAGGAAAGATACAGGAAGGAGAGATGATGGTTAGTTGATTTTGAAATCCCAAATCGGTTTAGCCATTCTTGAGTTATGATTTTTTTAGAAAAAATTCAAAATTAATTCAAATTATTACAAGTTAATTTCATTGACAGCATACAAATGTTAAACAGATGAACCTATGCAAATGCAAAGGTTTATCAATCACTTTCTTCTGATGGTAACTATTGTTCACGCCTGACTTTCCAACATATCTTCGTTAAGTTAATAATTTGCATACATACAAACACACACTCCTCTAATCATCGCACGCATTCATGCTTTTGTTGTACAACGTACCGTCACCGTCTTCGCTTTTGTTTTTCGCTTTTTTTTTATCATTTTGCTATTATCGCATATTCCTCAATGCACTGCACTCCCACTCACTCCCACTCCCACTGTACTCCCACTCCCACTGCAGCAACATAATGCACACCCACCTGCACTAATATTACCTTGCCTATATACTCTTCGCACTCATCGCTTATTTTGTCAAGATTAAATAGCAGGACTTTTCCATGGAAAATTCCTAAACAAATTCTGCTGCCTAAATTTAATTTTTTCTTAGCATGTAAGATCATTGAATTTGTAATCGTCAAAGAGTTGCGACAAAATAAAGCCATATAAAAACCAAATTTCCTTTACCTATTTATTTGGCATATACAGAGATGTAGAAACCGATTTGCTGATTTCATTGGAAATGTATAATGAGGCATTGATAGCGATTGAAGATATGTGCCTTACGATTGCAAATAAAGGATTAGGGCAATTAGGTTTGTCACCACCCAATCGTCCAATGCATAATTTATTTGATCGAGAATTGCAACGAGAACAACAGTATGATCCCAATGAATTGCAAATATTTTTGAATTTGAATGTTCCTAAATTAAATGACCATCAAAAACATGTCTATGATACCATCATCCAAGCGGTACAAAATGAAGTCGGTGGATTATATTTTTTGGATGCGCCTGATGGTACGGGAAAAACATTTGTGATATCACTAATTTTGGCAGCCATTCGATCGCAACGAAAAATTGCATTGGCACTTGCTTCGTCGGGAATCGCTGCTACTCTATTGGATGGTGGACGAACAGTGCACTCTGCATTAAAATTGCCGTTGAAAGTGCAGGCATGCTTATATTTATTGATTGATCACTTTAAAATTTAATCGATATTAATTAAAATGTAATTATTTTCAAAT
Source organism: Eurosta solidaginis (assembly GCF_040869045.1). NCBI lineage: Eukaryota > Metazoa > Arthropoda > Insecta > Diptera > Tephritidae > Eurosta > Eurosta solidaginis. Next base: position 259,673,225 of record NC_090321.1, read on the forward strand.
TAAGAGGTGATTGAACATCCCACGTGCAATATTTCAAGAAATTCTGCGATGGCAAAAGTTTTGCAACAAGCAGCAATTATTCTATTGGATGAATGTACAATGATGCATAAAAAATCGCTGTAAGCATTACACCGTACAATGCAAGATCTACGTCAGAATCAAGAAATTTTTGGTGGTGCATTAATATTATTTTCAGGGGATTTTTGCCTGTGGTTCCACGATCAACACCGGCGGATGAGATCAACGCATGTTTAAAGTCTTCTCTTCTGTGGCGACATGTGCAAAAATTGACATTGAACATAAATATGCGCGTTCAATTCCACAACGACCAATCTGCAGATCGGTTCTCGAAGCAATTGTTAGATATTGGCAATGGAAAAGTTCGATTCGATAATACAAATGGATTGATTACATTGCCGAACAATTTCTGTACCATTCTCCAATAAACAGAAGAGTTGATTGAAAGTGTGTTTCCAAATATTGTTCAAAATTACAGGAATCACAATTGGTTGAGAGAACGAGCAATACTGGCACCAAAAAATTTGCACGTCAATGCAATCAATTATCAGATTCAAGAAAAATTGCCACGTGCAGTGACATCATATAAATCTGTTGATAGCGAAATGAATGCAGATGATGCAGTGAATTATCCAATTGAATTTTTGAATTCATTGGAACCACCTGGTATGCCACCGCATTATTTGAATTTAAAGGTTGGCTCATCAATTATTTTACTGCGGAATTTAAATGCACCAAAACTGTGCAATGGCACAAGATTAGTAGTAAAAAATTTGATGCCGAATTTAATTGAAGCGACAATATTGACCGGAAGAGTGAAATTGTACTCATACCACGTATTCCACTGATTCCAAAACACATGCCATATGAATTTAAGCGTTTGCAATTCCCAGTGCGTCTATCATTTGTCATGTCCATCAATAAGGCACAAGGACAAACGCTTCAAATATGCGGATGAAATTTGGAGGAACCGTGCTTTTCACGTGGACAGCTATACGTGGCCTGCTCAAGAGTTGGAACTCCAAATTGTTTGTTTGTGCTCGCTTCCAATGGGCAAACTAAAAATATTGTATATCCAAATGTTTTGGATTGACATTAATAATTTTGAAATACAATGCATTCATTTCATAAAAAAATGTATAATCTTTCATTTCTTTTTTTGGTTGGTTGCTACGAAGTGCAACGGGGTGCCTGGTTAAGTATAATGAAATAGTTATAACAATTCGTTTTTATCTAGGACAAATATTGGGGGATAACTTAGGATTGAATGAAACTCTGGGTTTTCGTACTAGTTTCAACAGCAAGTATTATTGCAGAATTTGTACAGGAATAAAAGAAGATTGCCAGGTTGAGTATGTAGAGAAAATTGAAATATTCCGACTCTAAGTATATATTTAACAGAACTGGACTCGCTTCGAGATGACAGTGACGAAATATCATGTATAAAGGAATGTTCAATCTGGAATAACTTATCGCATTTTCATATAGTAGACAACAGAAGCCGTCGATATAATGCATGATATTTTTTCGGGGTATAATTTGCCAAACATTTTGGATCATTTTATATATAAACAAGTAAGGAAGGCTAAGTTCGGGTGTAACCGAACATTACATACTCAGTTGAGAGCTGTGGAGACAAAGTAAGGAAAATCACCATGTTGTAAAAAGAACCTAGGGTAACCCTGGAATGTGTTTGTATGATATGTGTATCAAATGGAAGGTATTAAAGAGTATTTTAAGAGGAAGTGGGCCATAGTTCTACACATGGACGCCATTTAGGGATATCGCCATAAAGGTGGACCAGGCCTGACTCTAGAATTTGTTTGTACGAAATGGGTATCAAATGAAATGTGTTAATGATAATTTTAAAAGGGAGTGGGCCTTAGTTCTATAGGTGGACGCCTTTTCGGAATATCGTTATAAAAGTGGACCAGGGTTGACTCTAGAATGCGTTTGTACAATATGGGTATCAAACAAAAGGTGTTAATAAGTGTTTCGATGGGTGGACGCCTTTTCGGGATACCGCCATAAACGTGGACCAGGGGTGACTCTAGAATGCGTTTGTACAATATGGGTATCAAATGAAAGGTGTTAATGAGTATTTTAAAAGGGCGTGGTCCTTAGTTCTATAGGTGGACGCCTTTTCGAGATATCGCCATAAAGGTGGACCAGGGGTGACTCTAGAATTTGGATCAGATACGTCGACGATGTGTTTTGCATAATTAAAAAACAAGAACTTCAACACACATTGGACACAATAAACAACAAATACGACAGTATAAAATTCACAGTTGAAGTGGAAGATGAACAAAACTCCATAAATTTCTTAGACTTGAAATGCACAAGAGTGAACAATAAAATTGACTATGCGGTTTATCGAAAACCCACCTCAACTAACCGTTTAATCACAAGTGATTCTTTCTGCCCCTATCAAACCAAAATAGCTGCATTTCATTCATTGGTTTATCGCCTTGTGAATTTACCACTCTCCGTAATCAATTATAAAAACGAGTATACAAAAATTATTGATCTCGCAACTACCAATGGCTTTGACAAGAAACTCATCGATAAACTAATAAAAAAACATTCCAACTTACACTACAAAAACAATTTAACTACTCTCTTCGCTCAAAATAAAGAAATTAAAACAAACAAATTAGCACGCATACCATTTAGTTATTTTCCTGCTATCACCAATAATTTAACGAACATATTTGAAAAGAATGAAATGAAAATCGTATATACAAACAACAACAAATTGAAAAACATTTTGGGCTCCACAAAAGATACTGTCCCAATGCTTGAGCGTAGCGGCATTTACCAAATTAGCTGCCTGGGTTGCGATGCAAAATATGTTGGACAAACTAGAAGGCAAATCTCTGTTCGTTTCAAAGAACACGAAAAGCACGCCAACAATAAACAAATTCATCGGTCTGCAGTAGCAGCGCATATTCACACGACAAATGACGACAGCTCAACAAAGCACAGCATCGGCACTGTAGAAAAGAGTCTTCATTTAATAAAAGCGGTGCACAACAACAGAAAGTTAGACGCTTACGAATCTCTCTACATCACAAAAACCAAGATTGCCATGAATGCTGACAACGGGAACATAAATTCCTCTCTTTTTTCTTTAGTTTAATACATACATATGTGCGTTGTTTTGTAATTGATATAATATTGCTAATATTTTCTATTTTGTTTATATTCTTGACTCCTTTGTTTTAGTAGCGCGTCGCTGATGATGGACAGCAGGTCTGTCCGAAATGCATTTGTTGTGCCAAATAAAAAATATATGTTGTTAGTGTATCAGTGTGTTTTTTATTTGACAAACTTATTTTGTAGTCAATAAAGGAAATTGGAGAAAAATCATTTTACGTGTTGTCAGACTACAAACCTTAGGTTCGGCTATTTTAATAAATAAATAGTTCTCACACAGTTTATGACTCTAGAATTTGTTTGTACGATATGGGTATCAAATGAAAGGTGTTAATGAGTATTTTAAAAGGGAGTGGGCCTTAGTTCTATAGGTGGATGCCTTTTCGAGATATCGCCATAAAGGTGAGCCAGGGGTGACTAGAATTTTGTTGTACGATATAGGTATCAAATGAAAGGTGTTAATGAGTATTTTAAAAAGGAGTGGGCCTTAGTTCTATATGTGGACGCCTTTTCGAGATATCGCCATAAACGTGGACCAGGGGTGACTCTAGAATGTGTTTGTACGATATGGGTATCACATTAAAGGTATTAATGAGGGTTTTAAAAGGGAGTGGGCCTTAGTTCTATAGGTGGATGCCTTTTCGAGATATCGCCATAAAGGTTGAGCCAGGGGTGACAAGAATATTGTTGTACGATATAGGTATCAAATGAAAGGTGTTAATGAGTATTTTAAAAAGGATTGGGCCTTAGTTCTATATGTGGACGCCTTTTCGAGATATCGCCATAAAGGTGGACCAGTGGTGACTCTAGAATTTGTTTGTACGATATGGGTATCAAATGAAAGGTGTTAATGAGTATTTTAAAAGGGAGTGGGCCTTAGTTCTATAGGTGGATGCCTTTTCGAGATATCGCCATAAAGGTGAGCCAGGGGTGACTAGAATTTTGTTGTACGATATAGGTATCAAATGAAAGGCGTTAATGAGTATTTTAAAAAGGAGTGGGCCTTAGTTCTATATGTGGACGCCTTTTCGAGATATCGCCATAAACGTGGACCAGGGGTGACTCTAGAATGTGTTTGTACGATATGGGTATCACATTAAAGGTATTAATGAGGATTTTAAAAGGGAGTGGCCCTTAGTTGTATATTTGAAGGCGTTTTCGAGATATCTACCAAAATGTGGACCAGGGTGATCCAGAACATCATCTGTCGGGTACCGCTAATTTATTTATATATGTAATACCACGAACAGTATTCCTTCCAAGATTCCAAGGGCTTTTGATTTCACCCTGCAGAACTTTTTCATTTTCTTCTACTTAATATGGTAGGTGTCACAACCATTTTACAAAGTTTTTTCTAAAGTTACATTTTGCGTCAATAAACCAATCCAATTACCATGTTTCATCCCTCTTTTCGTATTTGGTATAGAATTGTGGCATTTTTTTCATTTTTCGTAATTTTCGATATCGAAAAAGTGGCCGTGGTCATAGTCGGATTTCGTTCGTTTTTCATACCAAGATAAAATGAGTTCAAGTAAGCACGTGAACTAAGTTCAGTAAAAATATGTCGATTTTTGCTCAAGTTATCATGTTAACGGCCATGCGGAAGGACAGACGGTCGACTGTGTATAAAAAATGGGCGTGGCTTCAACCGATTTCGCCCATTTTCACAGAAAACAGTTAACGTCATAATATCTATGCCCCTACCAAATTTCAAAAGGATTGGTAAATTTTTGTTCGACTTATGGCATTAAAAGTATCATAGACAAATTAAATGAAAAGGGCGGAGCCACGCCCATTTTGAAATTTTCTTTTATTTTTGTATTTTGTTGCACCATATCATTACTGGAGTTGAATGCTGACATAATTTACTTATATACTGTAAAGATATTAAATTTTTTGTTAAAATTTTACTTAAAAAATTTTTTTTTAAAAGTGGGCGTGGTCCTTCTCCGATTTTGCTAATTTTTATTAGGCGTACATATAGTAATAGGAGTAACGTTCCTCGCAAATTTCATCATGATATCTTCAACGACTGCCAAATTACAGCTTGGAAATTTTTAAATTACCTTCTTTTAAAAGTGGGCGGTGCCACGCCCATTGTCCAAAATTTTACTAGTTTTCTATTCTGCGTCATAAGTTCAACCCATCTACCAAGTTTCATCGTTTTAGCTTTCTTTGGTAATGAATTATCGCACTTTTTCGGTTTTTCGAAATTTTCGATATCGAAAAAGTGGGCGTGGTTATGGTCCGATTTCGTTCATTTTAAATAGCGATCTGAGATGAGTGCTCAGAAACCTATATAGTCGTGTTAACGGACGGACGGACGGACGGACGGACATGGCTCAATCAAATTTTTTTCGATCCTGTTTATTTTGATATATGGAAGTCTATATCTATCTCGATTCCTTTATACCTGTACAGTCAACCGTTATCCAATCAAACTTAATATACTCTGTGAGCTTTGCTCAACTGAGTATAAAAAAAATAATTTACTATAGAGGCATTCAACTACAGAAAGCAACCTGAGCATATAGGAAATGTAAGTCCTCCAATTAATACGAAGCAAATACAGCAAGGTAATGTAAAAATGAATGCTGCTGAAATGAAATTATTTCTGCACACAATGCTTTTAGTTGGGGGACTTAGTTGAAAGCAGTGATACAGTGTATACATTTTTGATAACTTTTGTAAAAATTGTCGATCTCCTAATGTTAGATGAATTTGACGAACCATTATTAGAAAAACTAACTTCTTTAATTTCAGAACACCATACGTTTTTTGTGGAATGCTTCAAGGAGAAACTAAAGACAAAACATCATTTTATGGTCAATTATCCCACCATTATAAGGCAGTTAGGACAATTGAAACATATTTGGAGCTTTAGATTTGAAAAAAAACATCAGATCTTTAAAAAATATGCTCATTTAGTTATCTCGCGTATAAACATTGGCTACAAAATAATGTCTTCAGTTTTTTAATAATTTGATCGAAAAGAGTTTTTTTGTAAAAGATTTTTCAAAACTAAATAATATTTTAAATGTTGATCTGACAAAACTTCCTTATTATCAAAGTATATGTACATCTTTGGGAATAGGATATGAAGTTGCGAGTTTATTTTACAGAGGTATTTTGTATAAGAAACATTTTTACGTGAAATTAAATAACAATAATAATAATCCTTAAAATTTGTTACCAATCTGTTGACGAAATTTATTTGATTGGGCAAGAAATGAATGCAATATTTTCAGAAGAGTTTCAGTCATATATAATTTCCGAAACTTGCGAATGCTATTATTTTAAAAGCATTGCATTTTTTTCATTTCCTATAAAACCATTCGTCTTAAATAATCAACAGAAAGTTTTAAGATTTTAGTAACTATTGAATGTATGAAACAAACCATGAAATTAATGAATTTTTGTAATAATTATTTTTAAGTTTCCGATTATAAAATAAGCGTATATTATTTAATTTGCTACATTGTATGCATATGTATATTCACATTCAAAACGTTTAAATAAAAAACCATTTTAACCGAAAAATAATCACTTGAGTTTACGTAAAAATTTTTCTTACTGTAGAGCAGAAATATTGCGCCTTATTTCTAACAATTTTCACTTTTCTCGCAACAAATTAAGTATTTGAATTAAATAATAATAACTTTCCGTCAAAGGTGTTCGTTCTTGAGACCTCAAAAGCTAAGTATTTAATTCAAGAGTTTCACATTTTTGTAGCAACGACGTCCACTGTTAGCTTAAATGAATAGTATTTGAAACAACAGGGTATACACTTTTAATTTAAATGCGAAAGTTATTGTGTTAAGAACAAATTTTGTTAAAAAATCAATAGTCTTTTCGTTCTTGCATCAAATACGCGTTGTTGCAAATACCTATAAAATTGTTGAATCTACAGTTTTTTTTTTCTCTGTGTAGGGAAGGATATTCATTTTTCGTCAACTCATAATTGGTGAAATAGAAATAAATTTATGAGTTTGGTTGAAGTCAGTAAAGAAAGTAACAACTTAATTTATCACACTTTCAATGAATATAACCAAAACTTTTAATTAAATCGCAATCATCAACATTTCTTGGTAGATAACACCATAAAAATATCGACATTTCGACTGCTGAGTGGAATTTCACCCTATCTCAGCCACCGTTTCGAAAACGGGCATTTATACAAAAAATTCTGTAATGGGGCTTTCAGCCGAGATAGGGCGATGTCCGATATGTCAGATATGTAATACCCCGATATTGCTACAACAATATGTGGAAATGAGTTTTTAATTGACGAAGTATTTTGATTGTAGCAGCTTAAGTTTTATAATAAAAAATTATAATTTATGTACATTTCCTAATCGAAAAGAAAAACGAAAACATTTTTATTTATTCATTTATTTATTTAAGTATTACGTACATTTTATTACATTATATGACATCATTTGCTTTATAACAACACTTACGAACATCCCGTTTTTGTTTCTATAAAATTTCGAGCAATACTTCCTTTAGATAAATCTGTATAAAAATGTGACGACAATATCAAAAAACCTGCTGCCACAGCACAAAGAGCTCTGTCCTTAACGCCCGGTGATCCTTTATCTACTCTATCTGCACCATGTCCACAAATCATTGTTTCTTCTAATCTATTCATTCGCCAAGGTTCAAAAGGCTCACAATGGCTACTTTCTGCTATAATGTCTACAGAAGAACTGATTTTATTATTACAGTCAATACTACTAACTTCGATATTCGTGGTCGGTTTTATTATTGTTTGGCAAAGTTGTATTATTCCTACTTCATCTGGGTTAAAGGGATTCACTTTAACTATACCTATACCCAAATCACAGTATCCCGTTACTTTTTCATGAATAAAAGAAATCGGATCGCGAACTTCCCCTTGCCAAGCTCTAACTGTGAGCTTTCCCATTGTTCTTATCGATATGCATCCTACATCTGTAACCACGTATTCTGTAGTGATCAATGATCCACTGCAATATTTAATTTTGTCTAGATATATTGCCACTACATATGATTTATCCTCTGTATTCACAGAACTGCTAGAACTGCTAGAACTGCCATCTCCGGTGCGAAATTCCACATTCGCGTAGGTCAAAGGGAAACTAAGCGTGACCAAGAGGAGTCCGAAATAATTTCTTAAACTCATTTTAAATTATAACTTTCTGAGACGATTGTTAAATGTTGACTAAATCAAGACAAGTTTTGTGGGCACTATTTATACATTAATGGATTGTGTGAATAACAAATAGGTAGAAACTTCTAGATTCAGGAAATGGGCACAAATCAAATATTTGGCTGTTTTGAAAAGAACATTTCCTTGTGATTTGTTTAGATATTTGCACAGCTTAATTATGCTGTTGAACTGAGAAAGGCTATGTGATATAATGTTTGTATTTTTAATGAATAAACACAGAAAAGTACAAAAGCTACACTAATTAGTTTTATCTGTTTCGAAACTGCTAATCTATATATATAAAATTCAAATTATGTATGTATGTATGTTTGTATGTAGGTATAGATCGAGTTGCGTCCTACACGGATGGACCGATCACAACCAAATTTGCACATCCCACTAGAAACCTTCCAAGGATGGTCATAGGCTAAAAATAATATCGATATATAAAAGGAGCGTGGCACCTCCCATACAAAATGAATATTTGGTACTACATAACTCTGAAGGTATTCATACTAGAACATTGAAATTCAGTAAGAAGTTATATGAGGTCAATCCCTAACACCCCCAAGAAAATGTAGGGTGGGGGAGAAGGGCGGGTGGCACCTCCCATATAAATGTAATTTATCATACTGCATAGGAGCTATATGAGGTTAAGTCCTAACACCTCCAGTAAAATGTGGAATTGGGGAAAGGGGGCGTGGTACCTTCCCTACAAATGTGATTTTTCATAACTATGGTTGCCGTACAAACTTAGGTTATTATAACAGCTAAAGTTTGACTACAGAGTTGTTTGGCTGTTATTCCTTTTGGATGTTATTCCGCCGTTAAATTTTTTTGTTAACTTCAGTCAATCCACATCTATCTATATACATATATATAAAGTTAAAATTATGAATGTTTGTATGTAGGTATAAATCGGGTTGCGCCCTAAATAGATCGGCCGATCACAACTAAGTTTGAATCACCTACCAGAAACCTTCCAAAGATGGTCATAGGCTAAACATAACTTCAATATAAACAAGGAAGTTCGGGTGTAATCGAACATTACATACTCAGCTGAGAGCTTTGGAGACAAAATAAGGGAAAATCACCATGTAGGGAAATGAACCTAGGGTAACTCTGGAATGTGTTTGTATGACATGTGTATCAAATGGAAGGTATTAAAGAGTATTTTAAAACGGAGTGGGCCATAGTTCTATAGGTGGACGCCTTTTCGAGATATCGCCATAAAGGTGGACCAGGGGTAACTCTAGAATGTGTTTGTACGAAATGGATATCAAATGAAAGGTGTTAATGAGTATTTTAAAAGAGAGTGGCCCTCAGTTGTATGTGTGAATGCGTTTTCAAGAGCTAAACATCCAAAAGGAATAACAGCCAAACAACTCTGTAGTCAAACTTTAGCTGTTATAATAACCTAAGTTTGTACGGCAGCCATAGTTCTCAAAAATCCCATTTTAAGAAGGTGCCACATCCACTTTTCCCCAATTCCATATTTTACTGGAGATGTTAGGACATAACCTCATATAGCTCCTTACCAATTTTCATTATCCTACCATTACTACATCCAGAGATATGCAGTATGATAAATTCCATTTATATGGGAGGTGCCACACCCCCTTCTCCCCCACCCGACATTTTCTTGGGGGTGTTAGGGATTGACCTCATATAACTCCTTACTGAATTTCAATGTTCTAGCATGAATACCTTCAGAGTTATGTAGTACTAAATATTCATTTTGCTTGGGAGGTGTCACGCCCCTTTTATATATCGGTATTATTTTTAGCCTATAACCATCCTTGGAAGGTTTCTAGTAGGTTGTGCAAATTTGGTTGTGATCGGTCAATCCGTGTAGGACGCAACTCGTTCTATATATACATACACACATACATAATTTGTATTTTATATATGGGGTATTCCATGCCATTTCGACCAATTTTGAACCCCACCCCTTTAGAATTGGCTGAAAGTTTTTCTTCTTTTTCTAGCTTACGAAAGACGTTTTTCAGAATTTTTTCAAATTTTATCATCCAACTCAAAAAAGTTATGAATTTAAAAAAAAACACCGTTTTTGTTTTCAAAATGCTATAACTTTTTCAAAAATTGATCGTTTGGGATTTTTTTTTTCTTAAATGTGTTTTTAAATTTACTTTTCGGAAAAAATACAAACAAATTTTTTAAGTTTTTTTTTTCATTTTTTTTCAGTTTTTCGAAATTTTTCGAATTCGAACCATAATATATAAAGAAAAGAATACTTAAAAATCATTTTCTTACATTTTTTTGTTATATAAATAAAATTAATAAAAAAAAAAAATATTTAAAAAAATCGGCCCACTCCGGCATTAGTGGGGATGATTGCAGAATTGATTGAAGTTTTTTATGAGAAAAAAAAAAATGGCGAAATTCGAATAATCTCGAAAAACTGAAAAATTAAAAAAAAAACTTAAAAAAAACAAGTAAGGAAGGCTAAGTTCGGGTGTAACCGAACATAACATACTCAGTTGAGAGCTATGGAGACAAAATAAGGAAAATCAATCTGGGGTAACCCTGGAATGTGGTTGTATAACATGTGTATCAAATGAAAGGTATTAAAGTGTATTTTAAGAGAGAGTAGGCCATAGTTCTATGGATGAACGCCATTTAGGGATATCGCCATAAAGGTAGACCAGGGCTGACTCTAGAATTTGTTTGTACGATATGGGTATCAAATGAAAGGTGTTACTGAGCATTTTAAGAGGGAGTGGGCCTTAGGTCTATCGGTGGACGCCTTTTCGAGATGTCCCCATTAAGGTGGACCAGGGGTGATTCTATAATGTGTTTGTACGATATGGGTATCAAATGAAAGCTGTTAATGAGTATTTTGAAAAGGAGTGATCCTTAGTTCCATAGGTGGACGCCGTTTCGAGATATCGCCATAAAGGTGGACCAGGGGTGTCTCTAGAATGTGTTTGTACGATATGGGAATCAAATGAAAGGTGTTACTGAGCATTTTAAGAGGGAGTGGGCATTAGGTCTATAGGTGGACGCCTTTTCGAGATATCGCCATTAGGGTGGGCCAGGGGTGACTCTAGAATGTTTGTACGGTATGGGTATCAAACGAAAGGTGTTACTGAGCATTTGAAGAGGGAGTGGGCATGAGGTCTATAGGTGGACGCCTTTTCGAGATATCGTCATTAGGGTGGGCCAGGGGTGACTCTAGAATGTGTTTGTACGATATGTGCATCAAACGAAAGGTGTTACTGAGCATTTTAAGAGGGAGTGGGCATTAGGTCTATAGGTGAACGCCCTTTCGAGATATCGCCATTAGGGTGGGCCAGGGGTGACTCTAGAATGTTTGTACGATATGGGTATCAAACGAAAGGTGTTACTGAGCATTTTAAGAGGGAGTGGGCATTAGGTCTATAGGTGGACGCCTTTTCGAGATATCGCCATTGGGGTGGGCCAGCGGTGACTCTAGAATGTGTTTGTACGATATGGGTATCAAATGAAAGGTGGTAAGGAGTATTTTAAAAGGGAGTAATCCTTAGTTCTATAGGTGGACGCCTTTTTGAGATATCGCCATAAAGGTGGACCAAGGGTGACTCTAGAATGTTTGTACGATATGGGTATCAAACGAAAGGTGTTACTGAGCATTTTAAGAGGGAGTGGGCATTAGGTCTATAGGTGGACGCCTTTTCGAGATATCGCCATTAGGTTGGGCCAGGGTGACTCTAGAATGTGTTTGTACGATATGGGTATCAAATGAAAGGTGGTAATGAGTATTTTAAAAGGGAGTAATCCTTAGTTCTATAGGTGGACGCCTTTTCGAGATATCGCCATAAAGCTGGACCAAGGGTGACTCTAGAATGTTTGTACGGTATGGGTATCAAACGAAAGGTGTTACTGAGCATTTTAAGAGGGAGTGGGCATTAGGTCTATATGTGGACGCCTTTTCGAGATATCGCCATTAGGGTGGGCCAGGGTGACTCTAGAATGTGTTTGTACGATATGGGTATCAAATGAAAGGTGGTAATGAGTATTTTAAAAGGGAGTAATCCTTAGTTCTATAGGTGGACGCCTTTTCGAGATATCGCCATTAGGGTGGGCCAGGTGTGACTCTAGAATGTTTGTACGATATGGGTATCAAACGAAAGGTGTTACTGAGCATTTTAAGAGGGAGTGGGCATTAGGTCTATAGGTGGACGCCTTTTCGAGATATCGCCATTAGGGTGGGACAGGGGTGACTCTAGAATGTTTGTACGATATGGGTATCAAAGGAAAGGTGTTACTGAGCATTTTAAGAGGGAGTGGACATTAGGTCTATAGGTGGACGCCTTTTCGAGATATCGCCATTAGGGTGGGCCGGGGGTGACTCTAGAATGTTTGTACGATATGGGTATCAAACGAAAGGTGTTACTGAGCATTTTAAGAGGGAGTGGACATTAGGTCTATAGGTGGACGCCTTTTCGAGATATCGCCATTAGGGTGGGCCAGGGTGACTCTAGAATGTGTGTTGTACGATATGGGTATCAAATGAAAGGTGGTAATGAGTATTTTAAAAGGGAGTAATCCTTAGTTCTATAGGTGGACGCCTTTTCGAAATATCGCCATTAGGGTGGGCCAGGTATGACTCTAGAATGTTTGTACGATATGGGTATCAAACGAAAGCTGTTACTGAGCATTTTAAGAAGGAGTGGGCATTAGGTCTATAGGTGGACGCCTTTTCGAGATATCGCCATTAGGGTGGGCCAGGGGTGACTCTAGAATGTTTGTACGATATGGGTATCAAACGAAAGGTGTTACTGAGCATTTTAAGAGGGAGTGGACACTAGGTCTATAGGTGGACGCCTTTTCGAGATATCGCCATTAGGGTGGGCCAGGGGTGACTCTAGAATGTTTGTACGATATGGGTATCAAACGAAAGGTGTTACTGAGCATTTTAAGAGGGAGGGGGCATTAGGTCTATAGGTGGACGCCTTTTCGAGATATCGCCATTAGGGTGGGACAGGGGTGACTCTGGTATGTTTTTGTACGATATGGATATCAAATTAAAGGTATTAATGAGTGTTTTAAAAGCGAGTGGCCCTTAGATGTATATGTGAAGGCGTTCTCGCGATATCGACCAAAATGTGGACCAGGTGATCCAGAAAATCATCTGTCGAGTACTGCTAATTTATTTATATATGCAATACCACTAACAGTATTCCTGCCAAGATTCCAAGGGCTGTTGATTTCGCCTTGTAGAACTTTTTCATTTTCTTCTACTTAATATGGTAGGTGTCACACCCATTTTACAAAGTTTTTTCTAAAGTTATATTTTGCGTCAATAAACCAATCCAGTTACCATGTTTCATCACTTTTTTCGTATTTGGTATAGAATTATGGCATTTTTTTCATTTGTCGTAATTTTCGATATCGATAAAGTGGGCGTGGTTATGGTCAGATTTCGCCCATTTTTTATACCAAGAAAAAGTGAGCTCAGGTAAGTACGTGGGCTAAGTTTAGTAAAGATATATCGGATTTTGCTCAAGTTATTGTGTTAATGGCCGAGCGGAAGGACAGACGGTGGACTGTGTATAAAAACTGGGCGTGGCTTCCACCGATTTCGCCCATTTTCACAGAGAACAGTTACCGTCATAGAATCTATGCTCTTACCAAATTTGAGAAGGATTGGTAAATTTTTGTTCGACTTATGGCAATAAAAGTATTCTAGACAAACTAAATGAAAATGGGCGGAGCCACGCCCATTTTGAAATTTTCTTTTATTTTTGTATTTTGTTGCATCATATCATTACTGCAGTTGAATTTTGACTTAATTTACTTATATACAGTAAAGATATTAAATTTTTTGTTAAAATTTGAATTAAAAAAATTTTTTTTTTAAAAAGTGGGCGTGTTCTTCATCCAATTTTGCTAATTTTTATTTAGCACATATAGAGTAATAGTAGTAACGTTCCTGCCAAATTTCATTATGATATCTTCAACGACTGCCAAATTACAGCTTGCAAAACTTTTAAATTACCTTCTTGTAAAAGTGGGCGGTGCCACGCCCATTGTCCAAAATCTTACTAATTTTCTATTCTGCGTCATAACGTCAACCCATCTACCAAGTTTCGTCGCTTTATCTGTCTTTTGTAATGAGTTATCGCACTTTTTCGGTTTTTCGAAATTTTCGATATCGAAAAAGTGGGCGTGGTTATAGTCCAATATCGTTCATTTTAAATAGCGATCTGAGATGAGTGCTCAGGAACCTACATACCAAATTTCATCAAGATACCTCAAAATTTACTCAAGTTATCGTGTTAACGGACGGACGGACGGACGGACGGACGGACGGACGGACGGACGGACGGACGGACGGACGGACATGGCTCAATCAAATTTTTTTTCGATCCTGATTATTTTGATATATGGAAGTCTATATCTATCTCGATTCCTTTATATATGTACAACCAACCGTTATCCAATCAAACTTAATATACTCTGTGAGCTCTGCTCAACTGAGTATAAAAAGTTGGTATTTTTGGATACGCCTGGAGGAACCGGAAAAAAACATTTCTGATTAATTTGATATTAATTGATGTAAGAGCAAAAAGAGAAATCACTATGGCAGTTGCTTTCTCAAATACCGCGGATACCTTTTGTGTGTTGGACGTACAACTCCGCATTTAAATGGCCACTGTCTGCAAACATCTGATACACCGATGTGCAACATAAGCAAACGGTCAGGCCAAAGTGAGGGTGTGCGATGTGTGCGCCATGACTCATAAACAGTCGCTGCAAGTTTTAGACCAAACCCCTAAGAATTTAAAGTGTAATGACCATCCCAAAGGTGGTACTTTCCTCTTACTTGCTGGAACAGCCGCAGTTGAAATAAATACGTGATTTTTCGTCTATAGACGGCTTTACGTACAAAAATTTTCTCTCTTTAGAAATATGAGAGGACAATTTGGCGGAAACACTTCAGCAGCAGCTTTTGCTAAATAACTTCCTGAAATTAATTATGGCAAAATTCCTATTCCTTTACTAAGAGATTTGATTTCTTTTCCTGCAAGTTTTTGAGAAATTATGACATCACCTCAAGCTTTAATAGCTAATGTTCCTTCCAAATATTGAATCTATCTTTACAAACTGAAAATGATTTTGAGAAAAGGCATTTTAGGTACCTCAAAGTGAGGATGTTAATATCACTAGAACCAAGACAACTTTAACTCTATTAACACAGTCGTAGAAGAGTCCCAAGCTGTGCATATCCGATTGAGTTTATTTGCTCTTTTGAGCCATCAGAAATTTCTCCTCATCGATTGATCCTTAAAAAAACGGCCCATAATATCATAATATTTATGATTCGTTATTTTGATTCTCCACGCTTATATAGTGGGACCAGGCTTTTAATCAAAACACTTTTACGAATGTCATTGAAGCAATTCATTTTATCCGAAAATTTTCAAAACAAAAAAGTTTAAAACCAAGGATTCCATTGATACCGATAGATTTGTCTTTTACATGTTAAATGCCTCAAATTTCCTATCCCCTGAAGCTCAAGGACGATCATTAGCTGCGATTCAAGGGATTGATGAGCGCAATACAAACGTTTATAGCTTCAGGGCTTCTGCAACTCAATTGTCAACCTCACTTACGCGAAGGGAATCCTGGTACAAATATGAATATATCATACAACAACAGTCATTAGCTGTAGCAGAAGTCAATCTTACCAACTCATGTTTTATCAATGGCCAAGTTACGTGTAGCCTGCATATTTTTATAGAACCGTGAGGTAAAACCCACGAGCATAATCTAGTTAATTATAATGCTGTTTATACATTAGTGGATTGTGTGAATAACAAATAAATAGAAACTTCTAGTTTCAGGAAATGGGCACAAATCAAATATTTGTCTGTTTTGAAAAGAGCATTTCCTTGTGATTTGTTTAGATATTTGCACAGCTTAATTGTGCTATTGAATTGAGAAAGGCTATGTGATATATTGTTTGTATTTTTAGTGAATAAACACAGAAAAGTACAAAAGCTACACTAATTAGTTTTATCTGTTTGTATTTTTAATGAACAAACACAGAGAAATACAAAAGGCTGTTTCGAAACTGCTAATTTGTCTACTTCCCTACAAATTGGCCGGACGGGACCTACATGTTTAATGCCGACTCCGAACGGCATCTGCAAGGCAGATGAGTTTTCACTGAGAGCTTTTCATGGCAGAAATACACCGGAGCGCTTGCCAAACGCTGCCGAGGGGCGACTCCGCTTAGGAAAATTTTCTTCTACTTGAAAAACCTTATTTCTAAAATTTTGATGTTGCTTTGCCCGGGGTGTGAACCCAGAGCATACGGTGTGGTAGGCGGAGCACGCTACCATCACATCACGGTGGCCGAGCAGCAACATTGCTCGAAGTTAAAAGAGCTGACATCATCAAGATCCTGTGTTAAGTGTTAATGAGACGTTAATGGGTTGCGGACTTACAAAGTCTGTTCATCCTTTCCATATTCGTAAAATTCAGTGATTTCTATAGCAATTTCACACAGAGGGTTAATGAAATAATTAGGTCGCATTAAGGTGACAGACACACTATAGCAAACAACAAATATAATATAATTTTAATCTTAATATATAAAAAACACGTGTCACACAATTGAGGCCAATGGACTCCTAAACTACTAAACCGATTTTGAATTTGTTTTGCATCCCGTGTGTAGTTTGATCTAACCTGAAATATAGGATAGGTCTCTAGGGTCTGGAGATATAGGCCAAAACGTGGACCAGGGTACCCATAGAGTGTTTGTATAGAATATGGATATCAAATGAAAGCTGTTGATGAGTGCTTTAGTAGGGGGTAATTTCCATACCCCTGGGTGACTTGGGTCTCGAGATATAGGCCAAAACGTGGACCCGGGTACCCCTGGAATGTGTTTATACAATATGGATATCAAATGAAAGCTGTTGATGTGTGCTTTAGTAGAGGGTAATTTTCATTCCCCTGGGTGACTAGGGTCTCGATATATAGGCCAAAACGTGGACCTGGGTACCCCTAGAATGTGTGTATAGAATATGGATATAAAATGAAAGCTGTTGATGACTGCATTAGTGGAGGGTAATTTTCATACACCTGGGTGACTAGGGTCTCGAGATATAGGCCAAAACGTGGACCCGGGCACCCCTAGAATGTGTTTATACAATATGGATATCAAATGAAAGCTGTTGATGAGTGCTTTAGTACAGAGTAATATATTATCCAGAGACGGACTGGGACTGGGATTAGGACTAGGACTGGGACTGAGACTCGGAATGGGACTGGGACTGGGACTGGAATAAAATACATACCACCTTCTGGGACAGACAATAAGGGATGCAGAAGAATGAGAAGAAATTGAGAGAAGAGAAAAGAGAGGAGAAGGAGATTGAGAAAGAGATAGAATGAGTCGAAGATGGAGATAGATGAAGCGAAAAAGACGGAGGGAGGAGTGAATAAAAGGATTAGGAAAAAGTGCAGAGGAGGGAGGGCAGAGTCAGACGGAATAAGCTAATTAAAATATATGCAGATTGGCCAAATTTAGGGCAGGACAACGTCTGCCGGGTCTTCTAGTATATATATATATATATATATATATATATATATATATATATATATATAATTAACCAGCTTATGCTCGTGGGTTTTACCCCACGTTTCTATAAAAATATGCAGGCTACGCGTAAGTGGCCATGGATAAAACATGAGTTGGAAAGATTGGCTTCCATTACAGCTAATTTTATATATTAAATAATTTATACCTCATTTATTGGCAATTTATTACCACACAAAAAAATTTAAAGCCGCATCGGGTTCCGACAAAAGTGAGTGTCTGCTAGCATAAAGGCCGCGGCACCATGAAATTTTTAATATACATAGATGTGTTTTACACAAGCTTATGCATTCCAGTAACATCGCCACAATCAACCAAGATGTTGCGTTTATAAATATGAAGGAACTTCAGACTTGGCGATTGAAGGTTATTTCGCCTTGCCTATTCACATTCAAAAATTTGCGAATCACTGTTATAAACATTCTCACTATACAAGAAATATACTTTCTAACATATTTTGTATCCTATTCATCTGTTAAATTGCAGTTTTCAACTGTGAAAAATGTTAGAAAAGTTACCAACGAGTGGGAAGAATAATTTTACTTGCAAAGTGTGCCAGCACCCTTAGCAAAAGAAAATGTTAAATTCTTCTTCTTATGCTTTGCTTGCAACAAAAGTTTGCAAGTTGACTACTTTTTCTTGTCAGATGGCGCCACTGTCGCTCAATCTACCGTTCCCCATAAAAATATGTGTAATCTACTCATAATGCATAAGATTGAGTAAAACGCATCTATATGAAAAACTGCTTATATGACGGGCTTTAAGTGTCAAGCCAGCACACATTTCGCGAATACACGTATTTAATTTAATTTATTTGGATTAAAGTCGACACAGACACAATGCGGTCGACTACTAAGATATATAAAACATAAAATTAATGTTACAATTAAAAATAATTAAATTCAACCATACATATGAAAGAAAGTAAAAAATATCAGGCCCGCCGTGACAGTATTGAATTATGCAACTTGGAAAACGAACATTCAAAACTGATGCAGTTATACAATTTGTTGTAGTGCGAACACTTGCTTCGCAGTGGATTATTTTTGGCAAAATTTTGCCGGAAAAGTGATAAATAAAAAGGCACAAAGTGCCTAGACGTTCTACCAGGAACAGCAAAATTTAGTCGACTAATAATGAGCTTGTGAATGAACATTACCCCGAGTAAAGTTCTGCGATTTTCTAAAGTTGGCAAATGTATAAGGAGAAGCCTATTTCTATATGGTGGCAAATGCACACTAGAATTCCAGTTAAGACAACATAGTGCAAATATAATGAATTGCTTCTGTACTGACTCAATACGCTTTATAAAGTTTTGATACGCTGGCCACCAGACACACGAACAACACGTACCAACGATGTGTAGAGGGTCTTAGTCAGATACGGATCATTAAACTCGTTAGCCCATCGCTTCACAAAACCGAGTACACCCGTTGCTTTGCTTACCATTAATTAAATATGCGTTGTTTAAGTGACTTGCGTTCAATTAAATAGGCAAAGGTTCCGTGACTTGCGTTCACCTAACCACCCATCTGTGACTTGCGTTCACTTCACTAGTTATGACTTGCGTTCATACAACCCTGGCGGTAGAGTAGACTGGAGTTGCCATACAGTGATTCCAGTCAACAGTGTTGGAATTGCTTTCCATCACTAATCCATGTTATAAATACAAGTGCAATGCATTAACTCTTTCTCTTGTTTACGTGGAACACTGAATACCTATCATCAACCAATATCATCTACGTTTATAAAGTTTGCATCGGATCATCAATTCCGGAGCGAGTACGAACGTCATCACCCACGCCACATCCAACTCCAGGAGAAAGGAAAAGGAAGTATTATCCCAAAACCGTAAGTTATATCTTTCAATATAAAATCATCCGAGGTAGCACTTGCGCTCCGGTAATCCCATAACTCAATCTAACCCTTGCGCGGTCTTCACCACCCTCGCGTGAGATTGGTTCTCGAACCCCACCTAGCCCTTGCGCGGTCGCAAGACGGATCAAAATCCCGAATTATACTATTCAACTTAACGACTCAAGTTTCATTTCATCAAATTATCTTCCTATTGTGGAATTATCTTTTACATCATCATATTTGCTGTGTGAAATATCAGCCTTTAATTTTCAATTGTTAGGTTTAAGCATTAAATTCAATAAATGAATTAGAGTTGAATTCAAATCCATTTGCGTCAATGCATTACACATGCGTATTAAAAGTCAGTTTAGGATCAAAAAGAACGCCCAGATCACTTACGACAGATATACGCTCCAAAGGCGTGCTGTTTAACGTATACGATGGCAAACTTGACTTCACTCGGTGAAATGTCATTAGTTTGCACTTCGAGCAATTCAAAACTAGTAAATTTCCAGTACACCAGCATTGATATGAGTCCAAGTCTGCCTGAAAAAACTCCACACGGGAAGACTCCGAAGGCAAGTATGAGTAACAAAGTTTAACATCATCCGCATACACAAGAGGTCGGGAATGTATGAGAGTTTGTGGAAAGTCATTTATAAACAAGGTAAAAAGTAACGAACCCAAATGACTACCCTGAGGCACACCAGACGTTACATCAAACAACGTAGAAATACTGTTTTTAAACAAAACTTGTTGAGTCCGATTCGCGAGATAGCTTTTGAGCCATGCAAGTAAATGCTTCGGAAATCCAAGTAAATCAAGTTTGTAAACTAAAAGCTCATGATTGACAGAGTCAAACGCTTTACTGAAGTCGTTATAGATCACATCCGTTTGCCTATTGTTAAAAAATCCATCCATTACAAAAGAAGTAAACTCTAGCAAGTTGGTAGGTTGATCTACGCGGCACAAAACCATGCTGGCAGGGCGATAATATGGAGCTACACATGTGTTGAAGTTGACATGTAATTATTCGCTCAAATGTTTTAGGAATAGCTGAAAGCTTAGCTATACCTCTATAGTTCTCGATACTAGACCTACTACCTTTTTTGTGCAAAGGTGTAATAAATGATTTCTTCCAAATCAATGGAAAACATATGAACATACATATGTACAATTTACATGTTAGCGCGCATACTTGCTACAAATGGTTCAAGTAATGCGTAAATTTAGTTGCATGTGTTTACACAAAAGGAAACGTGTGCTACTATAACTGTTTATAAAATACATTTCGCTCTTCTATCATTCGAAAATCAGGGAGAACTTTGTATTTCGTATTAGTACTTTCCTGCTTGCGCGCAGGATTTCTGATAACGGGTACATATGAACATATGTGCTTTAGGGTGCGCCGAAAAAAAATTTTCTACTTCTATCCTCTCAAATGTTTCTATTTGATGTAAAAATAAAATCCTCACCAAAGTTTGGTCCTATTACTCCACCCTGTAGGGTACCCAAAAAAAACGGCGTTTTTGCCTAGTTTTGTACAAGACACAGGTTACAAAAAGGGTTAATGATTATTATACTCAGTTGAGCAGAGCTCACAGAGTATATTAAGTTTGATTGGATAACGGTTGGTTGTACATATATAAAGGAATCGAGATAGATATAGACTTCCATATATCAAAATAATCAGGATCGAAAAGAAATTTGATTGAGCCATGTCCGTCCGTCCGTCCGTCCGTCCGTTAACACGATAACTTGAGTAAATTTTGAGGTATCTTGATGAAATTTGGAATGTAGGTTCCTGAGCACTCATCTCAGATCGCTATTTAAAATGAACGATATCGGACTATAACCACGCCCACTTTTTCGATATCGAAAATTTCGAAAAACCGAAAAATTGCGATAATTCATTACAGAAGAGAGATAAAGCGACGAAATTTGGTAGATGAGTTGAACTTATGACGCAAAATAGAAAATTAGTAAAATCTTGAACAATGGGCGTGGCACTGCCCACTTTTAAAAGAAGGTAATTTAAAACTTTTGCAAGCTGTAATTTGGCAGTCTTTGAAGATATCATGATGAAATTTGGCAGAAACGTTACTCCTATTACTATATGTACGCTTGATAAAAATTAGCAAAATCGGAGAAGGTCCACGCCCACTTTTTAAAAAAAATTTTTTTTAAAGTAAAATTTTAACAAAAAATTTAATATCTTTACAGTATATAAGTAAATTATGTCAACATTCAATTTCAGTAATGATATAGTGCAACAAAATACAAAAAAAAAGAAAATTTCAAAATGGGCGTGGCTCCGCCCTTTTTCATTTAATTTGTCTAGGATACTTCTAACGCCATAAGTCGAACAAAAATTAACAAATCCTTTTGAAATTTTGTAGGGGCATAGACTTTATGACGATAACTCTTTTCTGTGAAAATGGGCGAAATCGGTTGATGCCACGCCCAGTTTTTATACACAGTCTTCCGTCTGTCCTTCCGCATGGCCGTTAACACGATAACTTGAGCAAAAATCGACATATCTTTAATGAACTTAGTTCACGTGCTTACTTGAACTCACTTTATCTTGGTATGAAAAACGAACGAAATCCGACTATGACCACGCCCACTTTTTCGATATCGAAAATTACGAAAAATGAAAAAAATGCCATAATTATATACCAAATACGAAAAAAGGGATGAAACATGGTAAGGTAATTGGACTGTTTTATTGACGCGAAATATAACTTTAGAAAAAACTTTATAAAATGGTTGTGACACCTACCATATTAAGTAGAAGAAAATGAAAAAGTTCTGCAGGGCGAAATAAAAAACCCTTAAAATCTTAGCAGGTATTTCATATATAAATAAATTAGCGGTATCCAACAGATGATGTTCTGGGTCACCCTGGTCCACATTTTGATCGATATCTCGAAAACGCCTTCACATATACAACTACCATCACTCCCTTTTAAAACTCTCATTAATACCTTTAATTTGATACCCATATCGTACAAACGCATTCTAGAGTCAACCCTGATCCACCTTTATGGCTATATCCCTAAATGGCGTCCACCTGTAGAACTAAGGCCCACTTCCTCATAAAATATTCTTTAATGCCTTTCATTTGATACGCATGTCATACAAACACATTCCAGGGTTTCCCTCGGTTCATTTGCCTACATGGTTATTTCCCTTATGTTGCCATAGCTCTCAACTGAGTATGTAATGTTCGGTTACACCCGAACTTAACCTTCCTTACTTGTTTTTTTTTCTAATCATATTATTTAAAAACTCTCCTAAGATATTGAGAACTTAATTACGAATTTTTTCGAAAAGTTATAGCTATTTGAATTTATGCATAATCATTTCTATACACATTTCAATTTCGTCAAAGAACATAACTTCAAATAGCCATGACTTTTGAAAAAAAATCGTAATGAAGATCTCCATATATTAAAGAGTGTTTTTAAATGATATGATTAGAAAAAAGAAGTAAGGAAGGCTCGGAAGGTTCGGGTGTAACCGAACATTACATACTCAGCTGAGGGCTTTGGAGACAAAATAAGGGAAAATCACCAGGTAGGAAAATGAACCTAGGATAACCCTGGAATGTGTTGTATAACACTGGTATCAAATGGAAGGTAATAAAGAGTATTTTAAAAGGTAGCGGGCCATAGTTCTATAGGTGGCCGCCATTTCGGGATATCGCCATAAAGGTGGACCAGGCGTGACTCTAGAATGCGTTTGTACGATATGGGTATCAAATGAAAGGTTTTAGTGAGTATTTTAAAAGAGCGTGGGCCTTAGTTCTATAGGTGGATGCCTTTTCGAGATATCGCCATAAAGGTGGGCCAGGGGTGAATCTAGAATTTTTTTGTACGATATGGGTATCAAATGAAAGGTGTTAATGAGTATTTTAAAAAGGCGTGGGCCTTAGTTCTATAGGTGGACGCCTTTTCGAGATATCGACATAAAGGTGGACCAGGGGTGACTCTAGAATTTGTTTGTACGATATGGGTATCAAATGAAAGGTGTTAATGAGTATTTTAAAAAGGAGTGGGCCTTATTCCTATATGTGAACCCTTTTCGAGATGTCGCCATAAACGTGGACCAGGAGTGACTCTAGAATGTGTTTGTACGATATGGGTATCAAATTAAAGGTATTAATGAGGGTTTTAAAAGGGAGTGGCCCTTAGTTGTATATGTGAAGGCGTTTTCGAGATATCTACCAAAATGTGGACCAGGGTGATCCAGAACATCATCTGTCGGGTACCGCTAGTTTATTTATATATGTAATACCACGTACAGTATTCCTTCCAAGATTCCAAGGGCTTTTGATTTCGCCCTGCAAAACTTTTTCATTTTCTTCTACTTAATATGGTAGGTGTCACACCCATTTTTCCAAGTTTTTTTCTAAAGGTATATTTTGCGTCAATAAACCAATACAATTACCATGTTTCATCCATTTTTTCGTATTTGGTATATAATTATGGCATTTTTTTCATTTTTTGTAATTTTCGATATCGAAAAAGTGGACGTGGTCATAGTCGGATTTCGGCAATTTTTTATACCAATACAAAGTGAGTTCAGATAAGTACGTGGACTGAGTTTAGTAAAGATATATCGATTTTTGCTCAAGTTATCGTGTTAACGGCCGAGCGGAAGGACAGACGGTCGACTGTGTATAAAAACTGAGCGTGGCTTCAACCGATTTCGACCTTTTTCACAGAAAACAGTTACCGTCCTAGAAGCTAAGCCTCTACCAAATTTCACAAGGATTGGTTAATTTTTGTTCGACTTATGGCATTACAAGCATCCTAGACAAATTAAATGAAAAAGGGCGGAGCCACGCCCATTTTGAAATTTTCTTTTATTTTTGTATTTTGTTGCACCATATCATTACTGGAGTTGAATGTTGGCATAATTTACTTATATGCTGTAAAGACATTAACTTTTCTTTTAAAATTTGAATTTAAAAAAAAAGTTTTTTAAAAAGTGGGCGTGGTCGTTCTCCGATTTTGCTAATTCTTATTGAGCAGACATAAAGTAGTTCCTGCAAAATTTCATCATGATATCTTCACCGACTGCCAAATTACAGCTTGCAAAACTTCTAAACTACCTTCATTTAAAAGTGGGCGGTGCCACGCCCGTTGTCCAATATTTTACTAGTTTTCTATTCTGCGTCATAAGCTCAACTCACCTACCAAGTTTCATCGCTTAATGCGTATTTGGTAATGAATTATCGCACTTTTTCAATTTTTCGAAATTTTCGATATCGAAAAAGTGGGCGTGGTTATTGTCCGATATCGTTCATTTTAAATAGCGATCTGAGATGAGTGCCAAGGAACCTACGTACCAAATTTCATCAAGATACCTCAAAGTTATCGTGTTAACGGACAGACGGACGGACGGACGGACGGACATGACTAAATCGAATTTTTTTTCGATACTGATGATTTTGATATATGGAAGTCTATATCTATCTCGATTCCTTTATACCTGTACAACCAACCGTTATGCAATCAAAGTTAATATACTCTGTGAGCTCTGCTCAACCGAGTATAAAAAAAACCATTCTAGTACAAATGATTTATTAGCAGTATCCATTATTTTGAGCGGATTTTGTTATTGGAATTGATAACAATAAAAGTTTTTTACTTACACGTTTTTGCGAGCTTTTAATAAATTTAAAATAATGCTTGTACGTTTGCATTTAATCGTGAATACCCTTACTATAAACAATTTCAAACTTACATGCATAGCAACGCACAACAACTCATACAAAGAAGACCGTGTGTAGGTTCATAAACAACAAGAGTTCGTACGTTTTGTAGGCAATTTGGACATATGAGTTCTTGAGCACGGGGACCAACCGGGGGTGCTTGCAAACCAACAACAATGCGCATATTGAATGGGTGGCGGTATGTGTACGATGGAGCATAGTTTCGTAAGTGAAGCATTTGGTTTGTTATCGGTGGTATTGCCAACATTGATGGTGTCATTTCAAAAGCGGGTGGTGGGGGAGCTGGTGCTGATGGTGGTAGTTGTGATGGTCTTGACGGCGTAATTACATTGTTTTCGTTATCTGCAGATATCGTGGCAGATGACATTACTTGTTTCATTGGATTTTTATAATTTCGTTTTATATATTTTTAATATGATTGTTCGTAATTTTATATTAACGAAGATTATAAATATCAAGTTCCAAACTTATCAAATTGTTCAAATTTTTGTTGACGCACTTAAAGATAGTGATAAGGGAGTTCGTTGGGCCTGTTTGAAATGTAAACAAACTAAGATTGATCTTTTCAAAGTTTTCAAACAGGCTCGCGATGGATTCTCTGAAATAGGCAGAGAAATTGACGCACTGTCCAAGAAATTTATCCAGTATGAAAACTTATTTAAGTCCTTCAATTATTCGAAAGATCTAACTAACGTAAACATTCCACATAGAAATTGTAATCCTACCAGTGCTCCCTCTAGTGCCCCGACACTCAATACCGTTGCTGAAGTTCCTGCACCCTTAGTTACTTCACTCTCAACTATCGAATTAATAAATTTGGCATCCCCAAGTCCCTTACCAGCTCAGCCATCTTCATCCAAAGGTTCTTTAACAAAACCCAAAAAAAATCCCACAAAAAGTAATCAGGATACACAAAACCCTTCTACGGAATCCGAACCGCCGACTAACAATCTTATTGTTGTCCCTGTTAAAAAATCTGTTTTTGTGTCAAGATTTGATAAAGATACTACAGAAGAGGACCTAAAGCCGTACATCATCGCTAAGCTTAAATTTGAAAACGTGACAGTTCGAAAATTCAATTTTAACTATCCTAGATATATTTCGTCTTTTAGGATTGATGTATCCGCACAACATTTTGATACTATATTAAATAATTCTTTTTGGCCGCCTGGTGCTTTTGTGCGGGAATTCGAACGTAGGCGTAATACTAATATTTCAAATATTGCTACCCTTCCGCATAACAGAATTGGAGGTACAGTTTTGCTTGCGGTACATTCTTTTGTACCTTCAGCTGAGGTTAATTTACCCATTATTGATTCTACAGAATTCAAATGCATTAGAATCAAGCTCGGAATGGGTCGTGTCTATATCGCCGTCTGCTATATCCCACCATCTTCTGATCCTTCGGTGTATATGGATCATATTTCCCTGCTCAAAAGTGTTAATTCAATGTTGAAGCCCATTGATTCGATGATAGTCCTGGGTGACTTTAATATCCCGCACGTATTATGGACTATATCTGACCAGGATATTGTACCTATTTCTTCAAAACTCGTCAACAACGAATTTTTAGCCGAAATAACTGAACTTTGCCTTAAATAGATAAATATAATTCCTAACATGTTCGGGAGGACCCTTGATTTGGTATTTGTTGACGATATATCAAAATGTACTCCAAGCCGGGGTGAACTTCTTACTGTACCTTACCATCCTTCCCTGGAAATAGCATACGAATTCGAAAGAAACTCTCCGAGTAGCATTGTTACTAAATACGACTCTAATTTCAGATTTTACTTTGCGAAGGCTAATTTTAGTAAACTTAATCAAACTTTATCTACGGTGACCTGGCCCAAATACGGTGTAGATATTGACAAAAATGTTTTTGACTTTTATACCACCATTTACGGTATTTTGGAAAAACACGTACCTACGCGAAAACGTGTGTCTACCGAACCAGCCCAAATATGGTTCACTAAAGAGCTAAGGTATAAAAAAACAAGTAAGAACGGGACTGTCTTCGGCTGTGCCGAAGACTTCATACCTTTTATGAATGGGGCTGAACAATAATCTTATCCCGTTCGTAATCTCCGAATAATCGGATGTATAAGATAAGAAATATATAGTGAACAGATCTACATACCTTAACGATTTTTAAGATAAATATAAAATAAAAAACAGGTAGGTAATTTGTGTGAGGATGCAAAGTTTCAGGTTTTTTGTGGTCTGCGTGTAAAAACTATGACTACGAATCACGTATTTCAACAATATATGACGTAAACGTAACTATTTGATGAAATTTGATGAAATTTGAAGCGTCTAGCTGTTAAAAAGGGGCAGAAATTGCGCAAAGTTTCTTACCTGAACAATCGGTTGTATGAGATATATATTATATATACCACCGATCTCAACGATTTTTTCAGACAACAATATATGTTATACACGTAAGCATTTGGTGAAATTTGAAGCTTCTAGCTGTTAAAATGGGGCCGAAATCGTAAAAAAATATATATATACTATATATATATACTATATATACCATCATATATATATTATATATATCACCGATCTCTATGCTTTTTTGACAAAACAATACATACTATATACGTAAACAATCGGTGGAATTTGAAGCTTATAGCTGTTAAAATGGGGTAGAAATTGCGAAAAGTTTCTTATCTGAACAATCGGTTGTATGAGATATATACTATATAAACAACCGATGTCTATGATTTTTTCAGACAACAATATATGCTATATACGTAAGCAGTCAGTGAAATTTGAAGCTTATAGCTGTCAAAATGGGGTAGAAATCGCGAAAAGTTTCTTATCTGAACAATCGGTTGTATGAGATATATACTATATATACAACCGATCTCTATGATTTTTTCAGACAACAATATATGCTATATACGTAAGCAATCGGTGAAATTTGAAGCTTATAGCTGTTAAAATGGGGTAGAAATTGCGAAAAGTTTCTTATCTGAACAATCGGTTGTATGAGATATATATTATATATACAACCGATCTCTATAATTTTTTCAGACAACAATATATGCTATTTACGTAAGTATTCGGTGAAGTTTGAAGCTTCTAGCTGTTAAAATGGGGCAGTAATTACGAAAAGTTCCTTATCTGAACAATCGGTTGTGGGGGATATATACTATATATACGACCGATCTCATAAATTTTTTCAGGCAACAATATGTGCAATATACGAAAGTATATGGTGAAGTTTGAAGCTTCAATTCGTTAAATTGGGTAAGATATTACAAAAATCCTCTTTTTCTGAAAAATCGGTTGTATGGAGGATATATGCTATAGTGGTCCGATCCGGTCGGTTCCGACAAATGTCTAATCGGACACCCAAATACACCCGCTCACCAAATTTTATCAAGATATCTCAAAAATTGAGGGACTAGTTTGCATACAAACAAACAGACGGACAGACGGACAGACGGACATGGCTAAATCAACTCAGCTCTTCAACCTGATTATTTCGGTATACTTAATGAGGGGGTCTATCTATTTTCCTTTAAGGACTTACAATTTTCGGTTTCGTGACGAAATTAATATACCATTTCATTTTCATGAAAGGTATAAAAATCAGAAAATCGCGCTCCTTCAAATTATTCAAAAAGTCTGGCTCTCGCTCCCATTACTTTCACTACTCTATTTTCCGTCATAAATATTTTGTATTAAACAAAAAGTGCTATAATACGTACATCTGTAAGATGAAAAGGAGAATAACTTGCAATCCGAAAGCCTTCTATGATTTCGTGAATTCTAGACGTAGGGTTAAAGGTTCCCTCTGCTTTAAAATACCAGGATGATTTGTCTAGCGACGATAAAGATATTGCTTCTTTGCACAATTTTTCAAGTCCATTTCAACTTGACTCACTTAATACAATTAATATTCCAGAAATATCTCCAGATGAAGTTTTTCATATTTAACGTCTTTG
Source organism: Eurosta solidaginis (assembly GCF_040869045.1). Taxonomy (NCBI): domain Eukaryota; kingdom Metazoa; phylum Arthropoda; class Insecta; order Diptera; family Tephritidae; genus Eurosta; species Eurosta solidaginis. Next base: position 259,702,765 of record NC_090321.1, read on the forward strand.
AAAGAATCTTACAAGTACGGTCCTGATTTAATTCCCACTTGTTTTCTTAAAATATGCACTAAACACATTTATCAGCCTCTAACTGATTTATTCAATCTGTCCCTAAAACGTGGAATCTTTCCTTCCTTGGAAGGAATCTTTTTTCATACCCCTTCACAAAAGTGGTAGTAGGTCGTGTGTAGAAAACTGTCGAGGAATAGCAAAGTTGTCGGCCATCCCAAAGTTGTTTGAAGCTATCGTTACCAATCAGCTAACATTTTCCATTTCTACTTTAATTGCAGAACCGCAACACGGATTCTGTAAAGGCAAATCTACCATTACTAATTTACTTGAACTGACAACTCATGTTTCTAATGGATTTAGAGAAAATCTTCACATCGATGTTATTTATACTGATTTCAGTAAAGCATTTGACAAAGTATCCCACTCCTTACTTATCTTCAAGTTGGATAGGCTTGGCTTCCAACCCGGCCTCACCCAGTGGATCTCGTCGTATCTCTGCGGTCGAACGCAAAAAGTTATTTTTAAAAATACTTTTTCAAATGTCATCGATGTTCCCTCTGGCGTCCCACAAGGCAGTCACCTTAGTCCAATTCTGTTCTTGCTATTTATTAATGATACCTATAGTACAGATTCTGTACCACTATAAAATATTCCAAAATCTTAATGTATGATGTAAAACTTTTTAGGTCTTGTGCGTCTATCGAAGAACGCCCCTTGCTTCAAGCGGATTTAAACTGCCTAGTTACTCGGTGCAACGTAAATTCAATACCGCTGAACCTCAATAAAGGCAAATACATGTGTCTCTCTCGAAGATCTTTGCCAGCAGCCTCTTACGTAACAAATAATTTTTGTCTTCTATCAGTAAACTATTTTGTGGACTTGGGAGTAACGATAGATGCTAAACTTAGTTTCAACCTTCATATTAATGTTACAGTCAATAAGGCTAGAGGTGTTCTTTCATTCGTGACACGGTCGTCCAAAGAATTTAGTGACCCTTATGCAACTAAAGCTTTTTTCATCACTTTAGTTAACCGATACTAGAATACGGAGCAATAGTCTGGAATCCACAATATCCAGTTCATGCAGATAGACTTGAATCAATACAAAAGCAATTTCTTCTTTTCTGTTTAAGTTATTTTCAGTGGAACTCTGCTTATAATCTTCCACCTTATACTAGTCGGTTGAAGCTTATCAAACTTCCAACTCTTGCAAGTCGTAGAGAAATGCTAGACGTTATATTTATGGCTAAACTCCTGAATGGATTGATTTCTAGTCCAATTCTTTTGAATGAAGTAAACTTTAACGTCCCATCACGGGTGCCAAGATATTACAAACCCCTTCATTTGAGGCAGTGCAGAACTAATTTCGAATTAAATGAACCTTTTCGGTGTTTGTGTCATGATTTTAACACTCATTCTAATTCATTTGATATAACGGATTCACTTTTTACCATAAAGAAAACTGTCTTATCCTATCTTAACTCTTAACAAAAAAAAAAAAAAATCAAATAAACTAAAAATTTTCACTTATTTAACAATGCAATGATTTTTATTCTGTAGCTGAGCAGTTGGGCGGCCACCGTGGTGTGATGGTAGGGTGCTCCGCCTACCATACCGTATGCCCTGGGTTCGAACCCCGGGCAAAGCAATTTCAAAATTTTAGAAATAAGGTTTTTCAATTACAAGAAAATTTTTCTAAGCGGGGTCGCCCCTCGGCAGTGTTTGGCAAGCGCTCCGAGTGTACTTGTGCCATGAAAAGCTCTCAGTGAAAACTTATCTGCCTTGCAGATGCCGTTCGGAGTCGGCATAAAACATGTAGGTCCCGTCCGGCCAATTTGTAGGGAAAATCACGAGGAGCACGACGCAAATTGCAAGAGAAGCTCGGCCTTAGATCTCTTCGGAGGTTATCGTGCCTTACATTTATTTTATTTTTAGCTGAGCAGTTTTAGAACTCGACGCTTAACAAACCTTCGCCTATCAAAAACTCGGCAAAAACAAATCCGTGCGTCATGCGGATGCGCCCCTCGCGCCGGTCGGGCGGGCTTTGGAGGGTATTAATCCGTAGGGTATTATTATTATTATTATATTCTTAATTTGCTGTTGTTATTGTTGTAGCAACAAAAAGGTTGCGCTACACAACCTCTTGAATCATTTGATATTTTAGTCGACCTCTGACAACAGGCATACCTGCCGCGCATATATTGTAAGCCCCCTAAATAAAATTTTTTTTTCTATTCTAAATTTCGCAGCAACATGCGTTTTTAAAAGAAATTCTGAAATAGGTTACATAACAACTTAGATATATCTCCAAAATTTCCTCTAAAGTACTTAAGGCCCAAACCCATTCAATTTTAACGTCGTTTTGGCGCTGGCGTCACTTTGAAATAACGCTCATTGAAAGTTTGCTTGCCACAATAAATTTAAAGCAATGATTAAAGTTAAATTTTTTGCCATAATGCATGGCTCAATTACATATATGGTTGGCTCATTTCATCAGCTGATTTAATTTTTTTCATTCCACTGGTATAATTACTTACTTAATTGGCGCTTAACCGTTTAAACTGGTATAGGGATTGTCAAAAGGAGATGGCAAACGTAAAATGCAACCAACACATTGACAATAAATTACTGCCATGGTGGTCAATTGTTTGTAAAAAAATGTTTCACATCACTTTCAGTTATATTTTTAGTAAATGGACCTAATTTAGCGCATTATTTTCCCACAACACACAATAATTGCAAAGTTTTATGTTTTCTCTCCATTCCATTCGTAGATTTTGACAATCTGAACAAAGGTACGTTGTTGCTGTAGAGATGAGCCAATTATATAGTTGAACGATCGTTATGAAGAGAAATTTGCAAAAACAAATTTCTTAACACGAAGAGATTTTTTTTTTAAATTAAGTTTACTGTAGTTGAAAATAGAAACAAATTTTAAGAATTTGAGAAAATTTCAAGGTTTGATTAGCAACGAACGCAAAACCTAAGGTTTTGAATACCTTTGGACTTTACTTTACTCCGACATGAAGGGTCTGACAAAGTTGGCATAGTCATAACGCCATAGTCATAATCATATATTTTTACTTATCCATATCAATTGGCATCAGCTATTGGTGGCTTAATCAAAAAATCGTGAAATTTTCATAAAAAAGAAGAAAACGCAAAAAATTATAAACATATACCACAAAAAAAAGTCTCTCAGTCAAAACGTGTCCAAAACAATAAATAAAATCTACAAAAAGTTAATAAATTCTCCAACTCAAATATTTTTAGGTTATGGATATGGCGGAAAACCAAAAACCAATTGGTTGGCTATGGTATGTTTATGGCTAGGGCGTTATGGTATGGCACTATTGACCAATTACATTGATTTCATAAGGTTGGTTGGATCAGCTGCTTTATATGAATATGGATGCGCCAAGTTTAAACGGCCCTTTACTTTGGCGTTGCCGTTGCCTTGACTGTGGATTAAGAATATAGCTATGAAGACGTGTTAAAGTCAGCTGTTGATGCAATTCAAGCGCCAAAATGATGCAAACGTCGAATGTGTTCGGGCGTTAACATCTCAGGGGCCTAACAACAAATTCAAAATTTTACAGTAAAATCAAACAACATTTTATTTTCACATTTATTACATACAGATGTGGCTTTTGAAAAGTGGCTTTAGAAAGTGGCATTACTCCGTTTGCTGGTTTTAAAACTTTAGCTTTCCTACTGGGGGAGTTTTTTAATATATCTACCATAACAAAAATCTGTGAAAAATACAGCTCGAAAAATCGACTGAATGCGTTTCAAAAAATTATGTATAAGTCATGTAAAAGTCGATGGTGATCTCTTTATATTAACACCTCGATCGCCGTTGTTCAGCGTGCTTGTCTATCATACCTAAAGTCCCAGGCTTATGAGCGAAATTTATTTAATCCAACTTCAAGTTGCAAGCGTGCGATAACGAAAACCGGATAATATTTTTTTGCTATTGCCCAACTAGCACACTGAAGAAGAATCAAAAAGCTTAAAGCTCATTTTTATCGAAATAAAGCTTTTCTAAGTTAGCTGCGGAAACAGCGTTGACAGATTGACGACGCCGTCGTCATTTTGACGATTTTCAACTAGAATGACGGTTGGACGATTTTGTAATGAAAAATGACGATTTCAGCCTGCCTTCTATGTCAGATTTATTTTAAATATTCAAACACCAAGAAATAGATCCAATAATGTTGATTTTAGATGGACACTACAGGAATAAATATTGAAGTGATCAACTTAGCTCGTGAAACCGGAGTGGTGATGATATCATTGCCTCCGCATTCCACTCATAAAATGCAGCCGCTAGACAGAGCATTCATGAGCCCACTCAACACTTATTACAGTAACGAATGAAATCGTTTTATGAGAGAAAATGGACGAAAATTTACTAAATTCGATTTAGTTGGTCTCTTTTCCAAAGCGTATTATAAGGTTCGGACTGGCCAGGTTGCAGTTAACGGTTTCAGATGTACTGGTATTCGATCGAAATATTTTTACTGATGCAGACTATATTGCTGCAAATGATATGTATGAGCACGTAACTGCCGAAAACTCTAAAGTTTCCGAGCAAAATAATGCAACTTCGGAGACTGGATGTAGTCTTACTTCACCGACATCTAATACAAATCGAGTGACTTCTCCAGAACCTGTGGCGTCAACCAGTAAAGGAGTCGTTTCACCATAGTCGTTTTTAATATTGCCAAAGATTAGAAGCCATTTGCTACCGGAAGAGGAAGAAAGTCAAAAGCGACAGTATTAACAAAATCACCGTATAAGAATCAGTTCGAAGAAAGCATTCGGAAGATCCGGGAAAAAGTGAAGCCAAAAATTAAAAAAGAAAAGAAACCTTCAAAAAACCAGCAACTAAAGCTAGAAGAATTAACCAGTGACTCCCAAGTAAGCGTCGTCTAGGCAGAATCGAACCAAGGGGATTTTGTTGAAATGCCTCCAGACGGAGCAACTTGCTCCTTTTGCGAAAAGTTATGGAAGGACGACAGAAATATATCAGAATGGAGTGCTTGTTTACAGTGCGTTACGGTTTGAGCTTATAACGTCTGCATTCCCAAAAAAAATCCAATTTTTATTTGCGAGACTTGCACAAATTGAAGTTTTTAAGCAATTTTGATATTTCCAATAACTAATTCATTTTTAATATCAACGAGCCAAGGAGGCATTTTATTTTATCTTATGAGAAGCTATTTATCTTTTATTAATAAAATTGGTAAATTTTAAAAGAAGTTATTTAATATTTTATTTAGTATTCGGGTTAAATGGTATATTATACCAAATTAGCCTACGTTTGCGTACCACATTATCCGCCAATTTTTGGGGAAGCGGCATTTCGGGCTCACCCGAATTTCGTTTTATAAATTGTACACTGTTGGTGGACTACAACATTTGATAAAGTACGCTATATATGATATTTCACAACACAAAATATGACGAAAAAGAGGTGAATTGGAATTTTGGTTAGGCCAAAATTACCAAAAAACTAAAGGCAATACCACAAATGCCGCAGTTCCTCTATTTTGAAGACATTTCTAAGGTTCCTCCAGAAGTTTTTTGGAAAACTACTTTTACTATCAAAAGAGCTGAACCTAATACGCTTTTTCTAATGTATGTGCATTCGTTGCAGATCTAATGTGCTTGCCGCACTTTTCAGCGAATGTTGTACGAATATTTTCTAAAATAAATTTAAACAAAACAAAAATCCGAAACCGTCTGGAATCTGATATATTAAAAGGAATATTGCTAGCCTAAGATTATTTAAAATTGAATAACTTAATATTGAACCGCAAATAAATGTGCTAAAAAAATTAATGCGAGCTCAAAGAAAAAATTAATAATTGTTAAAATGAATGAAAACAAGTTATGTTTTATTAATGTAATGTATGTAATACAAAATTTATCTTTTAAGACGTTTTTGTTATTTATAAAATAAAACGAAATTAATTGAAAACGATTTTATATATTGTATGTGGCAACAAAAAATACCAATCAAAAACAATTTTCAGAAAAGCGCTTTTATAGTTAATATTGTTGAATTAAATCTGGCGATCTCATTTTGGTTTCCGGCGGATACAATCGTACGTCCCCTGGTAATAACCCAACTTCGTTCTAACTCAACTTTGGTTGTTATTGGTTGTTGCCATAGATATGACGATTTTTGACGATTTTTTGGGCGGCGTCTGACGACTTGGAAAAAAAATATATGGCAACGCTGAGCGGAAATGAAGGACTTCAAATTATATACAAGTGCAAAACTTTATTTCGGGAAGTGTACTTTACTCCACACATAAATATGAGGTATGACTTCTGTACAAACACATAGGAATAATATGAAACAGATTAAAAACTGGATTCAGCACTTATGTAAGCGCGTGTGAAGTTAAACTTCTTTGGCATTATTAAACTGTGCTGATCCGGAAATAAACAGATTCTACAAGCTGCCAGATCACTGTAGCGGTTTTCAGGCGGAAGTAGTAGCTGTAACCAAAGCCGTAGACACACTGGAATAAAATAGCTTACACTGCAGCCGTGTCAAATTTTATATTGACAGATAGGCAGCATTTAAGCAATAGTCTTCCAGAACACAACTTCTAAAAGGGTGTTAGAGTGTAAACAATCCCTGGATATAATACGGACTGGAAGATGCATATATTTTTAATGGGTTCCAGCGCATATGGGAATAAATGGGAATGAAAAAAAGGATGAACTCGCTAAAAAGGGCGTGTCCCTCGAAGCTTGGTCCGTAAACGTCCCAATTGGATTGGGCGAGATTATGAGAAGGTGAAAGGTGCACATGATCGACAAAGCGGGAAAGGCGTGGACCCAAGCGCGAGCGGCAAAGTGACGAAGATTATGTAGAGGTCGTAGAACTTTAGACTAACGAAGCTACTCCAATAATTAAATAGAGAGGACTTTGAACTCATGACGGGTTTTCTGACTGGACACTAACTCTGGTATCCCCTGGCCTTTAAGTAATGTTTCGTCAGTTATAGCAGATGAAGGAAGTGCGGGTTGGAGGAGGAAAAGATGGAGTACATTTTGCGCACGTGCCCTGCGTTTTCCAGGCTGAGACTCCAGCTATTAGCAATGATACAGTTGTCAGAACTAGAAGCATCAAGTGGCATATGTCCTATAAAGCTTCTAGTATTTGCGAAGATGACGGAGTTATTTTACAGCAAAGGTCCTGGTTTTTCAGTTTGGTCGTTAAACAAACGTCTGGTAACACTACGGACTCATTCAGTCTATGTGAGGTTCTCATAAACTGGTCAGTTCAACCTAGCCTAACTTAACCTTAGCATCATTAAACTGGTCAAATAGCTACCTTTATACTAAATTTCAGGCAAACCGGACTGCGAATGAAATTCGTTAGAAAATATCGGTCCCTGGTCCACTTACCGGAAAAAAACTTCACAGGAGCACTCTCCGGGTCGCTGTGAAGCTATCCAGCAAATTTAAATAAAATCAGCGCAGTGTAGATCCTTCTTTATATGTATATGTAGATAGATTAAATCTTGTTAGTGCACTAACATAAGCATATATGTACATACATATACATACATACCGAAAAATTGAACTTTAATTTAAGAAATATAAGGAAACATTTACAATTTTTAACGAAATAATATTTTTCAAGAGATGTATGCATTCTTAACCATTACCTACCTTAACACGCGTACATATATACATATGTATTTCAGGCTGATATGAAATAAAAATACATACATAAATCCTTTAAATATACACCCAAAGTTAAGGCCGGCGAAGGCCACGTAAGCGCACAATTACTATGGTTTTTAGAGCGTTAGAACGTCAGTATTTATTATGAATATATTTTGATAAAAGCGAAATTGTATAGTAATTTTGTTGTAGTTGTGAGCTGAAGGCTAGAAAATCATCACGTGTTAAAGAGCCCTAATGCCAAGCAACACATCTTGGGTAACCTTTGCCCGTTTGCTTCATTCAAATCACGTACTGACGAGTTCTGCTACTTTCTTTAGCACCTCGTATTCATTCAAGAAAAAAAGCAATTTAACAAAAAAAATTATGCGACGTCTTCACTAACCAAAAAAAGCACAGCAGCAGTGCTAGAATATGAGTCATTGTTGAGGGAATTGGAACCACTTCAGTCACAATAATGGCACCACAATGTGGACATCTCATTCGTATAGGATCTGGTCCTAGACCTGACATTGATTTGGTTTGTTAAAAATAACTTTCAATTTCACAACAATATTTATGCTTTCACAACGTTTTTTTTGTTTGTTTTATTTTTCACACTTTATAGCGTTTTTTCGTTTGCCAAAGTTAAAAGCTCACCGCGAAACATTTCTAAACTTTAAAAATTCGTACACAAATAAAAGTACTAGTTCAATTTCATTGACTTTTGAAATTTTGAAAACAAAAAGTCAAAGCAAGCAAATAATTACAAGGTGGTAAGAAAAAAAAAAAAAACAAAAGAAATTTATTTCAATTTCCTATTCATCCCACTAAGGCTGAAAGGCCGCACTAGAGCAGGAGGCTTGGCATAAGGATGCGCAAATGGCAGAACATATTGTGACGAATATTAACAACACTAAGGGATACTATCATCTCTAAGCCGATATTGAGCAGTGACTTGTATGCACATAACCAAATTAATCATTATATCTACACATATGTTCATACAAGCAGCGGAGAGCAACTCACAAACACATGCGTTTATCTGAGATACTCCTAAAAGTAGGCAATAATTTGAGCAAGTATCACTCACGTATACACGCGCATATGAGAAGCTGTACACGTACATCTGTAGTTATAATTTTATAGCTGTTAACTAAGTAAATTCTGGAAACGCCTAGAAGTATGGAACAGGGAAATCGAAGAGTATAAAATAGCGCAATGTGAGCAATCAGAATGTATTTGATTTAAGCACGCTGTCTGTCGAGAAGTAGTAGTGTTATTATGAAGTACTTTAATAAAGGCCATTTTGCATTATTGAATAGTGGAGTTATTTATTCAACAATTAAGTGATACGAACGTTAGTAGAAGGTTGCAAATAAGAGGAATTACACTAAATTCGTTACAATATTATACTGTTACGAATATTAGCAAAACTAAGGGGTGCTGATATCTCTAAGCCGATGCTAAGCAGTGACGTGAATTCACATCAATAATTCAATCATTATGTATCTACATAAACGAAACAATAATTGCGTCTACACATATGTACCATGTACGTATACGAGCAGCGGAGAGTCAATACACAAACACATGCATATATCTGAGATACTCCCGAAAGTATGCAATAAGAGAAGCTATAAAATCGTGCAATTGTAGTTACAGCTGAGAAGTTTGAGAGCTGATGGCAACTAGTAGATTCTGGAAGCGCCTAGAACATGTGAACGTTGAAATCAGAGAGTATAAAAGGCAGCAAATGTAGAGGCGCTGGAATTCAGTTTGAGTTGAGCTATCAAGCAGTTATTGATTAAGCACGCAATCTGGCGGGCAATAGTAGAGTTTCATTTGAACTATCAATCAGTTTGGTTGTTAAGCAAGCTAGTTGCAAAGTATAAGTGTTATTGTGAAGTACTTTAATAAAGGCCATTTTTCCATTATTCAATATTGGAGTTATTTATTCAACAGTTTAGCGATACGAACTTAGCAAAAGGGCAAATAAGAAAATTTGCAGTAAAATCGTTACAATATATACCGATGGTTCCAAATTAATGGAAGGGTTCCGGTCTGCTGTTAACTGTGCCAATACAGAAATAAGTAGATTATATAGGCTACAAGATTACTCATCTTTCAGGCGAAAATTATAGTCGTGAAGAAAGCATTAGGAATGCTCGAGGAAGCGTGCTTAAGCTGCAGTCGCGTCAATATTTATATAGATATATATATTGATAGTCAGGCGGCGATAAAAGCAATAATGTCAAATAGACTTTCATCAGTAAGTGTTTTGAAATGCATAGAAACATAGATGTGACTTCGTTCAGTCCGACTCATACATCTATACTGGGTTTCCAGTCATAAAGGGATAGAAGGTGTAGAAAAGGTCGATGAGTTGGCAAAGTAAGGTGCAGTACGCGAATCTTTTGGGAGAAATCAAAAGGTGGCACGTTTTGCTTACTTCTGCGAGGAATTCAATTTGTAAAGGCTGTCAAATATTTCATGCCACACAAGTCTCCCTCTTCCTCTGGTTTCACAAGCAGGTTCCGATAAAAAAAAACTTTCTTAGCCGGAGCGTCATCTTTCATTCGCATAACATGGTTTAGCCAGAGTAGTCGCTGCGTTTTAGTTCGCTTGACTATGGTCAAAGGTACTTTTATTCCGAAGGGCGGTAAGGACTTCAGACCAATCAGTATCTTTTCGTTTCTCCTAAAACTGTTGGAGCAGCTTATTCATTTTTACATACATGACAGGGTAACAGGCGGCGTCGCAGCATGCCTATTGTAAACGCAAGTCAATGGAAACGGCTTTCCATTCGATTGTAAAGTACAATTGTTTAGGGTTATCTGGACTCAGTGACTAGGTGAGTTAAGTCGTGTACACTGACATTCAACCCTGGGAACAGAGCTGGCTCACAACACATTTCATTGTGGCAATACTGTCGGTTGTTTCTGATAGGGTTAAGTATTTGGAGGATATGGTTGTCAGTCGATTTTGCTCTATGGCTTAATGGTCTGGTGGAAGCATTTAATATGATCAGTATTTCCAAAATGTTAGTGGGGTTTTACCTCGGGGGTTTCTACCTCGTTTATTCCACGATTTCGACCAACTTTAATTCTATGGCAGACAAGAGAGATTATTGTGTGGCAACAATGTCCCTTGTGCAAGCATCAGAACAGTCATCCTCTCAAGACATCCTCTCAAGAGAGAAGTGGAAAATGGTTGACTGATGGGTTGCATTTAAATGGATCCAACCTGTCTGGTTTCGACATAAGCCGAAAGTTTGAGCTGCCTGGTGCTTCACAGGGAATTCAATATCTACTCTGATAGCCAAGCTGCTATTAAAGCTTTGTGTTTGGGTGCGATCAAAGGTGGTATGGGACCGCCCGACCTCGCTTGCGATTGTGTTGAGAAATTTTAAGATTAAGACCATCTGGGTCGTGGGTCATAGCAAATATCCCTGGCAATTATCACGCGGATCACCTAGTACGCATGGGTACAACTGACCCAATATATATATCTATTTAAAAAGAACTGCTTACATTTTTTTTTGAGATTTCGATCTGATTCTTGAACCACGTTTACACATACACTAATCTACAACTAAATGCCATAATTTCAACCATTTTTTTTAATTTTTTTGATATTTCGATCTGATTCTTGAACCACGTTTACAAACACTAATCTACAACTAGATGAATAGCTGTCAAAATTTCACGTTTCTCTTTCACTTCGTGCTTCCATTTAGAAATGGCTCCTTAGAGATGGTTCTAGATCTAGGATAAAAATCGGCATTTTTAAAACTTGGTGATAATTACCGGTTATGGGAGAAACATTTATATGGGAAATCCTGTTACTTAATTACTGATTAGGAGTTAGGTTCGAAAATTCAGAAGATCTCGTTATATGTAAACTTGGTCCTGAACAGCCTTGAAATGGATACTAAGATAATAACGAAATGGTCCAGAATAGTACCGAAAAATGTTTAAATGCAATCCCGAAGTTATCCGTAGGTAACCCAAAAATAGTCACAAAATAGTCCCGAAATAATCTCGAAAGCAAACCCAAATTATCCGGATATAAAACTGAAACTGTCACGAGGTAGTCTCAAAATGATTGCGATATTATTCATAAGCAACGACGAAAACTGATCCGATACTATCCTCGAGAAAATCCCGAACACAATCCCGAAAGGGTACCGAAATCGAGTTAAAATATTTTTGAATTCGACTTGAACAAATCACTGAAGCAATTTAGAAACGGTAAACTTCGTCCTGAAATAATCTTTGTGAAATTAGTACAGTGTCGAAATGGGCCTAAATAGTCACAAAGTTATCAGGTAAATCATGCCGAAATAGTCGCAAAATTACCCAAACCTGGTGGAAAATTAGGGAAGGAGTATGACATTCTTCTCCTGGGTATGTATAGCCGATATATTTCACAGTTTAAAAATTATACCTCACCTTAATATATACTCGCAACATATTTAAGCAAAATATTTTACTCATGCAGTGCTCTTCACAATCCCACACAGTCTCCATTTCTACATTTCATTTCAAATAATATTTCTGCTCTCAAATAAACGCTTTGCTTCAGCTGATCTCCTCACCGCCAGTATCTTTTGATCAACAAAGAGTAACAGATACGATACATCTTTTGCGGATTATTTCAAGTTTCTCGTTATAAAAATAAATGCAGATTTTTAAAAAATTATGAAGAATTGATTGTTGTTTCGCCAAAAAAGTGAATCCCTCAAAAATGGACTCATATATAGAAATGATTGAGGTTAATTTGAATTCTCCAAATACACCGACCACACCAAGCACAATGGATAAACATTTTGATCAGGCAACAGGCGCTATTCAAAAAAATTCACCTGTTGTTAATGCGCGCGAACGAGGTGATCGGGGCAAAGTGTTGGAGGAGGTCTTAATGCGACATAAACGCGCCCATCCTACTGAAGATGATAGCAAACCTCATTTACGTTACTTTGCTGTGGGTCCAAGCACCTATCAGATACGGTGTCCGCTATGCAAGCAACGCGCCGATACAGAGACTGTGCAAATAAGCGGCATTCTGGGACAGCTAAGTTGTTTGCTTTCAGCGTTATCCTGGTGCGTATGAGTTATTTCTTTTGTTTTAATTAAAGTGTGTTGCGCGAACCTAAGCCATCTTTTACACGTGACGTTTGGTTAACGCTCAACCAAGTTAATTGCTGGTTTAACGACAAATAAAGAAATTTACACGTCGAGCAGCCTCAAGTTATATTAATTTATTTATTAGTTTATGCATTTTTGTTTATTTTTTTCACAGCTGTTTCCCCATTTTCACGCTGTCATTCGTGTATGTGTGCTTGCAGAGTCGGTTGAAAAGTAAACGAATGTTTTGCAATAAGTGTGGAGGCCACTTGGGCTTTTTTTGGCGGCCAACTTAAATAAATAAGTATTTAAATTTTGTTTTTTTTATTTATATATTGTTATAGTATACTGATGAATAAAATGGTATTTTTTGATATATGTACATATGTACATGCTTCTTTATATTATAAAACAAGTAAGGAAGGCTAAGTTCGGGTGTAACCGATAATTACATACTCAGCTGCCAAATTACGGCTTGCAAAACTTCTAAATTACCTTCCTTTAAAAGTGGGAGGTGCCACGCCCATTGTCCAAAATTTTACTAATTTCTATTCTGCGTCATAAGCCACCTACCAAGTTTCATCGCTTTATCCGTCTTTGGTAATGAATTATCGCACTTTTTCGGTTTTTCGATATCGAAAAAGTGGGCGTGGTTATAGTCCGATTTCGCTCATTTTAAATACCGATCTGAGATGAGTGCCCAGGAACTTACATACCAAAATTCATTAAGATATCTCAAAATGTACTCAAGTCATCGTGTTTACGGCAGACGGACGTTTTTACAACAGTTTTTTGAAAAAAAAAAAATTTTTTTTTGGGTTTTGGGGAGTGTTTTGGTCGAAAAATTGACCCTTTGCCCATATCCGTCCGTCCGTCTGCCCGTTAACATGATAACTTGAGTAAATATTGTGATATCTTCACCAAATTTGGTACACAAGCTTATCCCAGAATAGATTGGTGTTAAAAATGAGCGAAATCGGATGATAGCAACGCCCACTTTTTATATATATAGCATTTTGGAAACACAAAAAACCTGATTATTTAGTAAATAATACACTTAGAATGTCGAAATTTGACGTGTGGACTGATACTGAGACTCTTGATAAAAATCTGAAAAAAATTTTTTTAAATGGGCGTGGCCTTTACTATAAGGAATGCTTTGAAGAAAAAATTTACGAAATCGGTTAAGGACCACGCCCACTTTTATATAAAAGATTTTTAAAAGGGTCGTGGCGAACAAAATAAGCTATATCTTTGCAAAAAAGAGCTTTATATCAATGGTATTTCATTTCCCAAGTGGATTATAACAATAAATAAGAAAAACTGTCCGTTTTATGACTAAGCAATTTTCTATTTTTCGGAAGCCATAACTCGAAGAAAAATAACGGATCGTAATAAAATTGGGTACACAAATTTTCCCTATAGCCGGAAATATGTGTAGAAAAAATGGACGAGAGCGGTTAAAGACCACGCCCACTTTTATATAAAAGATTTTTAAAACGGTCGTATACGAAAATAATAAGCTATATCTTAGCGAAAAAGAGTTTTGTATCAATAGAAATCTACTTTCGAAATTAAATTATGACATTAAATTGGAAAACACTAAAATTTTTGAAAATGAGTGTCGTAATGAAATTGTGTACATATATTTTCCTTATAGCAGAAAATATTTCTAGTAAAAATGGACGGGATCGGTTAAAGACCACGACAACTGAGATATAAAATAAGTTTAAAAGGGTTGTAGACTAGAATAGTAAGCTATATATAACTTAGCAAATAATAGTTTTGAATCAATGATATTTCACTTATCAAGATTTATTGTAAGAGGAAATGGGGAGACATTTTTTTTTAAACGGGCGGTGCCACGTGTTATGTAGAAAAGTAATTTATCTGAAATGAAATGTACAATTAAAGTTCACTCTGAGTATATGATGTTCGGTTACACCCGAACTTAGACACCTTTACTTGTTTTTATTTATATTTTTATTATTCATATTCCCATAAGTTGTATTCCTCTACGAGTTCGCATTTCATTCGTTTTTACATACTCGTATGTATTCAAATTCGTGTTAGCATTCGTATTAATTTAGAACACGTTTTAACAAAAATTTTATGATATGTCGATCAACAAGTATTCCAACACCAAAAACACAATCATATTAGGGTAGGCCTGCAATTTATGATATAGAAGGATCTATGGAAAAGTGCGTATGAAAAAAGTGTATACATTCAAAACTCATATTAAAAGAATATAGCCCCAAGTCCCAAAATTATAAACTTGGTCTCTTAATTCGACCATAACCAGATGTTTAAAAGTGTTTCCTCGTAGTTACTCTAAATTTGAGTATCGGCTAACTCGAATACCCATAAAACATTGAGTAAGTTGCTAAAAGCCGATATAAATACTTCACTATACCCATGTATCTACCTATGCATATGTTTTTAAATAATGAGTCTACCAAAAATTTTGAAACATTTGCAGCTGCAGAGACCGAAAATTCGAATTACGGAAATCTGTTAATGTCTGTTAATATATGCATAGCCTTGTCACAAATCTCGAAATTGTAAGTCCTTCAAGGAGAAGAAATAGACACACCCATAAGTATACCCAAATAATATGGAAGAAGAGCTGAGTTGATTCAGCCATGTAGCATGGGTGGCCGATTGATCATTTTTCGTAACCGACTTGATCGGACCACTAAAGCATATATCCCCCAATACAACAGTTTTTGCGAAAAAAAGGGTTTGTGTTAACTTCATGTTTTCCGATCAATTTACGTTTATTGTTAAATTAAAATTAGGCTTTTTGACCAATTTGGTTTAAAGTGCAAGTTACAAGAGGGTTTGTGTTATTTATTCCTCATTTTAAAAGCTAGAAGGTTGAGATTTCACAGGATGATTATATAAGACGCATATTTTTGTCTGAAAAAATTGTCAATATCGTTCAAGGTCGGTTTTATAACTACTATATAACCGACACAACCAATTTTTCAGATAAAATGTTTAATGTAATTCCTTCCTCATTTAAACATCTAGAAGCTTAAAATTTCACAGAATATTCACATATGAGGCATACATTGTTGATGTACATACATTGGAACGATTTTCGGTCACCCCTTGTCAAATTTGATTTGGTGGCAAACCGGTTTTAGTCTGCGCTATCTTCAGTGTCGATTTTTGTCTGATCTGAAAAAATCCTTAAGATCGATCGTATACATAATATAAGTATATCCCATACAATAGATTGATGAGATTCTATGAATTTTTAAAAATATCATCACATTATTGTTTAACTATATTCATGAAAGGTATGAGATCCCGTGCTTACTTGTTTTTATGTGTGCTATTTTAATTATTTACAGTTTATCAATAAATTAACAGATGTGCTTTCACTATAAAAGTTTTAAAATTTTTCCCCAATTAAATATTCGAAATTTTTTAACAAAATTTCGTTAAATAAATTGACAGGTGCATGGCTTCTACTCTCTCGACAGATTATTTATTTATTTTTTTATTTATTTATTTATTTATTTGTAGTCATACGTTACGAGAGTTTACTTACAGACTAATGACAAAACTTTGGATTTTTTTTTCGTGCTTAGTATAAATAATAAATGTTAAGTTATCAATATAAATATTGCACGATTATACAATTACAACATTAATCAAAACTTACAAGTAGTGAAGCTACAAATTTGGCTTTAGAGCTAAATAAATCAGAGGAAAAAGAACCCGATGGAGGATTAAGTTCCCTTAAAGCTCTATAGATAGGTGCATTGCTACCATAAGTACTTCTGACTTGTTTTAAGGAAAAAAGATCGTTATTCCTAAGACAACGCTGCGGGACATGGAAAAATATACGTTCAAGTAAAAGACGGCAATCTATTATACCATTTATAATGTCGAACACTGTAGAGAGGGAGAGAATAGTTCTTCTGGAGTTTAACGATTTCAGGTTGATTAATTTGCATCTGGCAATATATGGTGGAAGTGGGTCTATTAAATTTAATGAGCGTAGAGCATAGTGCAAAAACACCTTTTGAACACGTTCAAGTCGTTTGATATGACAATCAGAATATGGTCTCCAAATGAAGACCCCATATTCAAGTTTGGAGCGAACAAGTGACGTGTATAAGAGCTTCAGCGTACACTCAGAAAACAATTTCTCCCGATTGAAGAAAAATGGGAATGAAATGGCACTTAAGAAATTTTTTCCTCATTCGTATTGCCAAATTTCTTCAAAATGAGGAAAAATTCTTCAAATTGAGGAATTTTTCCTCATTTTGAAGAAATTTTGGCCATGCGAAGAGGAAAAAATTTCTTAAGTGCCATTTCATTCGAGTTTTTTCTGAGTGTATACGGATCACTAACTTCCGAACTAAACCGACGAATGAAAGCAAGCATAGCATACGATTTACCTATAGTGCTATTCATATGGCTCAAGAATGAAAACTTAGCATCGAAAATAACACCAAGGTCGGATATTTCATTCAGGGTGGATAGATTAGAGTTGCCAATGGAATAGGAGGTGGGAATAGAGGAACGAGACTTCGCAAACGACACATGGAAACATTTACTAACATTAAGAAGAAGTCGATTTTTTTCACACCACAAAACAACGTTGTTTAAATCGTTCTGAATCCTAGATGAATCAGACAGAGAACGAACAGAGGAATAAATTTTAAGATTGTCAGCGTATAGCAGAAAATTGGAGAAGGTAAAACACTCACAAATATCATTAATAAAAATGATAAAGAGTAAGGGTCCCAGAATGCTACCTTGAGGCACACCAGAGGAGGCAATAAAGTTATAAGATGATAAATTGTCAACAACTACAATGCAGTGCCGAGAAGAAAGGTACGATTTTATCCAAGATAGAAAAGTAGAGTGAAAGCCCAGATTCTCCAACTTTTCAACTAAAAGTGTGTGACTGACTTTGTCAAAGGCTTTGGAAAAGTCAGTACAAATAGTGTCAATTTGCAGGTGATCATTAAAAGCAGATGTACAGAATTCAGAAAACACGGCAAGGTTGGTAATCGTGGATCGACCAGACATGAAGCCATGTTGGTTGATAGAAATATATGTATCTCTTGATGGAAAAAAACATATTTTGCTTGACAATATATTCAAACAATTTAGATACGGTTGACAATTTTGAAATTGGCCTGTAGTTGGCAATATCATTTTTATTACCTTTTTTGAAAACAGGCGTGATAGAGGTAAATTTCCAGGCATCAATAAAAACACCCTAATGAAGTGATTTATTAAAAATTATCATAAGAGAATAAGCAGTTTTTGAAAAGGTAACATGAGAATTAATTATATTATATAATTTTACCCAAATAAGTCGGTAAGAGCTTTTTTAACTTTTCAAAAAAATGGTAATAAACTGGTCCACCCTACTGAACTCATATGGCTATTGACTGCACGTTCTCTTTTAAGAACCAATTATGTCTGCAGAACCATCTGTAAAAATACATTTTAACACAGCTGTTGCTTTAGTGCAAAGATGTTCTCTCCCAGACAATGCCAACGACAAACAGTGAAGTGTTTTGAAGGAGAATTCCTAAAAAATTAAACATTTAGGGTATTAATTTAACCTCTTAAAAATCACTTGTCTCCAGCATACTTTGTTTTTGTAAATTTTGCTGCAAATATAACATGAATATTCAAATTGTTTCAATTAGAAAATCCTATACATTTTAAATTTTTTAGCACGTTCATTTGGAAAATGGAAAAAAATTTTTCGACGCGAAATTCGATAATTAAAAAAGGGTGTCTAAGATCGGATGTAACCGACAAAGAGCTTTTATCGTATAGTTTATTTAACTTAAGCTTTTTCACACTAAGTACTCTCAGAAGTAAGAAAGCATTGATATAAAAGTATTTTTCTCAGAGATAAACCTATCAAATTCGCTTTATAAAAGTGGGCGTGGCCTTACTAGACTTAAATTTTTGGCAGCAATATTTTGGGTTACAAAATTGTGTATAATTATTGATAGTTCGATATATTACTACCTCGAGAGTGGGAGTGAGTGTGAGGAATGGAGTGCGAGTGGGGGTGAAAGTGATACTGAGCCTGAGAGTAAGAGTTTGAGTGGGAGTTAGAATGGGTCTGAGAGTAAGATGGGATGAAGTGGCAGTGGGAGTGGTACTGAGAATAGGAAGTAAAAATTGGTTGGGGAATGTGTTTGGAAGTGGAAGAAAGAAGAAAAATGAAAACGTAATCGAGATCAAAGAACTAATAGACAGGAATAACAAGAATAAGTGGAGGAATGGATGAAATAGAGAGTAAAAGGGGGAAGCAGGAGCCACTTTTCAAATGTAGGAAAACCAATTCGGGCAGGACAAAGTCTTTTGTTCTTTTCTTATTTGTAAGCATTTATTAAGCTTAAATACTGGTAAAAACAATTGTCATTCGTCGTATCATTTTTTTACGTAGTGAGTACGAAGCAAAAAAGTTATATACTTACAGGCTATTGCGACGGTTCCATTACAAAAACGCCACAGGTTAACTCTGATTGAAAACAGTAGTACCTACCATTGAAACTTGCTGCTCCTCTTTCTTTCGGAGAACCCTTTTTCTCTGTTTTCCAAAAATTTAAGCTTGGGAAGGAAGTAGCTATTTTTCAGGATTTAATTTTTCACCACTCTACCTGCATTCGTTGCCGAATCATTGTATTTTGCGAGGCATACCTACTGTGCCCAGCTGCCAGAAAGAAAGCGTCACAATTTAAACAAGTAAGGAAGGCTAAGTTCGGGTGTAACCGAACATTACATACTCAGTTGAGAGCTATGGAGACAAAATAAGGGAAAATCACCTCGTAGTAAAATGAACCTAGGGTAACCCTGGAATGTGTTTGTATGACATGTGTATCAAATGGAAGGTATTAAAGAGTATTTTAAGAGGGAGTGTGCCATAGTTCTATAGATGGACACCATTTAGGGATATCGCCATAACGGTGGACCAGGGCTGACACTAGAATTTGTTTGTACGATATGGGTATCAAATGAAAGGTGTTAATGAGTATTTTAAAAGGGAGTGGGCCTAAGTTCTATAGGTGGACGCCTTTTCGAGATATCGCCATGAAGGTGGACCAGGGGTGACTCTAGAATTTGTTTATACGATATAGGTATCAAATGAAAGGCGTTAATGAGTATTTTAAAAGGGAGTGGGCCTAAGTTCTATAGCAAGACGCCTTTTCGAGATATCACCATAAAGGTGGACCAGGGGTGACTCTAGAATTTGTTTGTACGAAATGGGTATCAAATGAAAGGTGTTAATGAGTATTTTAAAAGGGAGTGGGCCTGAGTTCTATAGGTGGACGCCTTTTCGAGATATCGCCATAAAGGTGGACCAGGGGTGACTCTAGAATTAGTTTGTACGATATGGGTATCAAATGAAAGGCGTTAATGAGTATTTTAAAAGGGAGTGGGCCTAAGTTCTATAGGAGGACGCTTTTTCGAGATATCACCATAAAGGTGGACCAGGGGTGACTCTAGAATTTGTTTGTACGATATGGGTATCAAATGAAAGGTGTTGATGAGTATTTTAAAAGGGAGTGGGCCTAAGTTCTATAGATGGACGCCTTCTCGAGATTTCGCCATAAACGTGGACCAGGGGTGACTCTAGAATTGTTTGTACGATATGGGTATCAAATGAAAGGTGTTAATGAGTATTTTAAAAGGGAGTGGGCCTGAGTTCTATAGGTGGACGCCTTTTCGAGATATCGCCTTAAAGGTGGACCAGGGGTGACTCTAGAATTTGTTTGTACGATATGGGTATCAAATGAAAGGTGTTAATGAGTATTTTAAAAGGGAGTGGGCCTGAGATCTATAGGTGGACGCCTTTTCGAGATATCGCCATAAAGGTGGACCAGGGGTGACTCTACAATTTGTTTGCACGATATGGGTATCAAATGAAAGGCGTTAATGAGTATTTTAAAAGGGAGTGGGCCTAAGTTCTATAGCAAGACGCCTTTTCGAGATATCACCATAAAGGTGGACCAGGGGTGACTCTAGAATTTGTTTGTACGAAATGGGTATCAAATGAAAGGTGTTAATGAGTATTTTAAAAGGGAGTGGGCCTGAGTTCTATAGGTGGACGCCTTTTCGAGATATCGCCATAAAGGTGGACCAGGGGTGACTCTACAATTTGTTTGTACGATATGGGTATCAAATGAAAGGTGTTAATGAGTATTTTAAAAGGGAGTGGGCCTGAGTTCTATAGGTGGACGCCTTTTCGAGATATCGCCTTAAAGGTGGACCAGGGGTGACTCTAGAATTAGTATGTACGATATGGGTATCAAATGAAAGGCGTTAATGAGTATTTTAAAAGGGAGTGGGCCTAAGTTCTATAGGAGGACGCCTTTTCGAGATATCGCCATAAAGGTGGACCAGGGGTGACTCTAGAATTAGTTTGTACGATATAGGTATCAAATGAAAGGCGTTAATGAGTATTTTAAAAGGGAGTGGGCCTAAGTTCTATAGGAAGACGCCTTTTCGAGATATCACCATAAAGGTGAACCAGGGGTGACTCTAGGATTTGTTTGTACGATATGGGTATCAAATGAAAGGTGTTAATGATTATTTTAAAAGGGAGTGGGCCTGAGTTCTATAGGTGGACGCCTTTTCGAGATATCGCCATAAAGGTGGACCAGGGGTGACTCTAGAATTTGTTTGTACGATATGGGTATCAAATGAAAGGTGTTAATGAGTATTTTAAAAGGGAGTGGGCCTGAGTTCTATAGGTGGACGCCTTTTCGAGATATCGTCATAAAGGTGGACCAGGGGTGACTCTACAATTTGTTTGCACGATATGGGTATCAAATGAAAGGTGTTAATGAGTATTTTAAAAGGGAGTGGGCCTGAGTTCTATAGGTGGACGCCTTTTCGAGATATCGCCATAAAGGTGGACCAAGGGTGACTCTAGAATTAGTTTGTACGATATGGGTATCAATTGAAAGGCGTTAATGAGTATTTTAAAAGGGAGTGGGCCTAAATTCTATAGGAAGACGCCTTTTCGAGATATCACCATAAAGGTGGACCAGGGGTGACTCTAGAATTTGTTTGTACGATATGGGTATCAAATGAAAGGCGTTAATGAGTATTTTAAAAGGGATTGGGCCTGAGTTCTATAGGTGGACGCCTTTTCGAGATATCGCCATAAAGGTGGACCAGGGGTGACTCTAGAATTAGTTTGTACGATATAGGTATCAAATGAAAGGCGTTAATGAGTATTTTAAAAGGGAGTGGGCCTAAGTTCTATAGGAAGACGCCTTTTCGAGATATCACCATAAAGGTGGACCAGGGGTGACTCTAGAATTTGTTTGTACGATATGGGTATCAAATGAAAGGTGTTAATGAGTATTTTAAAAGGGAGTGGGCCTGAGTTCTATAGGTGGACGCCTTTTCGAGATATCGCCATAAAGGTGGACCAGGGGTGACTCTAGAATTAGTTTGTACGATATGGGTATCAAATGAAAGGCGTTAATGAGTATTTTAAAAGGGAGTGGGCCTAAGTTCTATAGGAGGACGCCTTTTCGAGATATCACCATAAAGGTGGACCAGGGGTGACTCTAGAATTTGTTTGTACGATATGGTTACAAATGAAAGGTGTTAATGAGTATTTTAAAAGGGAGTGGGCCTGAGTTCTATAGGTGGACGCCTTTTCGAGATATCGCCATAAAGGTGGACCAGGGGTGACTCTAGAATTAGTTTGTACGATATGGGTATCAAATGAAAGGCGTCAATGAGTATTTTAAAAGGGAGTGGGCCTGAGTTCTATAGGTGGACGCCTTTTCGAGATATCGCCATAAAGGTGGACCAGGGGTGACTCTAGAATTAGTTTGTACGATATAGGTATCAAATGAAAGGCGTTAATGAGTATTTTAAAAGGGAGTGGGCCTAAGTTCTATAGGAAGACGCCTTTTCGATATATCACCATAAAGGTGGACCGGGGTGACTCTAGAATTTGTTTGTACGATATGGGTATCAAATGAAAGGTGTTAATGAGTATTTTAAAAGGGAGTGGGCCTGAGTTCTATAGGTGAACGCCTTTTCGAGATATCGCCATAAAGGTGGACCAGGGGTACTCTAGAATTAGTTTGTACGATATGGATATCAAATGAAAGGCGTTAATGAGTATTTTAAAAGGGAGTGGGCCTAGGTTCTATAGGAGGACGCCTTTTCGAGATATCACCATAAAGGTGGACCAGGGGTGACTCTAGAATTTGTTTGTACGATATGGGTATCAAATGAAAGGTGTTGATGAGTATTTTAAAAGGGAGTGGGCCTAAGTTCTATAGGTGGACGCCTTCTCGAGATTTCACCATAAACGTGGACCAGAGGTGACTCTAGAATTTGTTTGTACGATATGGGTATCAAATGAAAGGTGTTAATGAGTATTTTAAAAGGGAGTGGGCCTAAGTTCTATAGGTGAACGCCTTTTCGAGATATCGCCATAAAGGTGGACCAGGGGTGACTCTAGAATTTGTTTGTACGATATGGGTATCAAATGAAAGGAGTTAATGAGTATTTTAAAAGGGAGTGGGCCTTAGTTCTATGGGTGGACGCCTTTTCGAGATATCGCCATAAACGTGGACATGGGGTGACTCTAGAATGCGTTTGTACGATATGGGTATCAAATGAAAGGCGTTAATGAGTATTTTAAAAGAGAGTGGCCTAAGTTCTATAGGACGACGTCTTTTCGAGATATCACCATAAAGGTGGACCAGGGGTGACTCTAGAATTTGTTTGTACGATATGGGTATCAAATGAAAGGTGTTAATGAGTATTTTAAAAGGGAGTGGGCCTAAGTTCTATAGGTGTACGCCTTTTCGAGATATCGCCATAAAGGTGGACAAGGGTGACTCTAGAATTTGTTTGTACGATATGGGTACCAAATGAAAGGCGTTAATGAGTATTTTAAAAGGGAGTGGGCCTTAGTTAATGAGTATTTTAAAAGGGAGTGGGCCTTAGTTCTATGGGTGGACGCCTTTTCGAGATATCACCATAAACGTGGACCAGGGGTGACTCTAGAATGCGCTTGTACGATATGGGTATCAAATGAAAGGCGTTAATGAGTATTTTAAAAGAGAGTGGCCTAAGTTCTATAGGACGACGCCTTTTCGAGATATCGCCATAAAGGTGGACAAGGGGTGACTCTAGAATTTGTTTGTACGATATGAGTATCAAATGAAAGGTGTTAATGAGTATTTTAAAAGGGAGTGGGCCTTAGTTCTATGAGTGGACGCCTTTTCGAGATATCGCCATAAACGTGGACCAGGGGTGACTTTAGAATGCGTTTGTACAATATGGGTATCAAACGAAAGGTGTTAATGAGTATTTTAAAAGGGAGTGGACCTTAGTTATATGGGTGGACACCTTTTCGAGATATCGCCATAAAGGTGGACCAGGGGTGACTCTAGAATGCGTTTGTACGATATGGGTATAAAATGAAAGGCGTTAATGAGTATTTGAAAAGAGAGTGGCCTAAGTTCTATAGGACGACGTCTTTTCGAGATATCAACATAAAGATGGATCAGGGGTGACTCTAGAATTTGTTTGTACGATATGGGTATCAAATGAAAGGTGTTAATGAGTATTTTAAAAGGGAGTGGGCCTAAGTTCTATAGGTGGACGCCTTTTCGAGATATCGCCATAAAGGTGGACCAGGGGTGACTCTAGAATTTGTTTGTACGATATGGGTATCAAATGAAAAGTCTTAATGGGTATTTTAAAAGGGAGTGGGCCTTAGTTATATAGGTGGACGCCTTTTCTAGATATCGCCATAAAGGTGGACCAGGGGTGACTATAGAATTTGTTTGTACGATATGGGTATCAAATGAAAAGTGTTAATGGGTATTTTACAAGGGAGTGGGCCTTAGTTCTATAGGTGGACGCCTTTTCTAGATATCGCCATAAAGGTGGACCAGGGGTGACTCTAGAATTTTTTTGTATGATATGGGTATCAAATGAAAGGTGTTAATGAGTATTTTAAAAGGAAGTGGGCCTTAGTTCTATGGGTGGACGCCTTTTCGAGATATCGCCATAAACGTGGACCAGGGGTGACTTTAGAATGCGTTTGTACAATATGGGTATCAAACGAAAGGTGTTAATGAGTATTTTAAAAGCGAATGCGCCTTAGTTCTATTTGTGGACGCCTTTTCGGGATATCAACATAAACGTGGACCAGGGGTGACTCTAGAATTTGTTTGTACGATATGGGTATCAAATAAAAAGTGATAATGAGTATTTTAAAAGGGAGTGGGCCTTAGTTCTATAGGTGGACACCTTTTCGAGATATCGCCATAAAGGTGGACCAGGGGTGACTCTAGAATTTGTTTGTACGATATGGGTATCAAATGAAAGGTCTTAATGAGTATTTTAAAAGGGAGTGCGTCTTAGTTCTATAGGTGGACGCCTTTTCGAGATATCGCCATAAGGGTGGACCCGGGTGACCCAGAACATCATGTGTCGGATACCGCTAATTCATTTATATATGTAATACCACGAACAGTATTCCTTCCAAGATTCCAAGGGCTTTTGATTTCGCCCTGCAAAACTTTTTCGTTTTCTTCTACTTAATATGGTGTCACACCCATTTTACAAAGTTTTTTTACAAAGTTATATTTTGCCTCAATTACCATGTTTCATCCCTTTTTTCGTATTTGGTATATTATTATGGCATTTTCAATTGTTTTTGTTGTTATTGTTCTGGCATTGAGCTCGAATGGAACCTTGAATCATTTATCAATAGCCCGATAAAAACAAAAATAATTGTTAATAAACCATGAGCACTTGGGAATGTCAAAAAAAGTAATTGACAATAAACAAAAATCCAGCATTATCAGTTATTTGCACCAGATGGCGCAACACTGAATAAATATAGTTGGTAAAAAGGAATAGAAGTAGCAAATTTGCCAGTCAAACAAACCACCGCTGTGTAGCTAAATGGTTAGCGCAGCATGCCTAAAGCGTACTGATGATGAAGGCTTAGCACCCTTCGAAATGGATCTATCTGCGCAGCTATGGCAGGTTGTCTGAACAATTTTCTACTTACTATTCCAAAAACAAAATACAATTTTTCAAATTTAGAAAAATTAAAAAATAACAAATATTATCATTAGAAAAAAATTATTGTTCTGGCCTTGAGCTCGAATCGAACCTTGAATCATTATGGCATTTTTTTCATTTTTAGTAATTTTCGATATCAGAAAAGTGGGCGTGGTCATAGTCGGATTTCTGCCATTTTTTGCACCAATATAAAGTAAGTTCAGATAAGTACGTGAACTGAGTTTAGTAAAGATACATCGATTTTTGCTCAAGTTATCGTGTTAACGGCAGAGCGAAAGGACAGACGGTCGACTGTGTATAAAAACTTAGCGTGGCTTCAACCGATTTCGCCCTTTTTCACAGAAAACAGTTATCGTGCTAGAATCTAAACCTCTACCAAATTTCACAAGGATTGGTAATGTTTTGTTGGACATATGGCATTAAAAGTATCCTATATTTTATTGCACCATATCATTACTGGTTGAATGTTGACATAATTTACTTATATACTGTAAAAATATTAACTTTTCTTTTAAAATTTGACTTAAAAAAAAAAATTTTTTTTAAAAGTGGGCGTGGTCGTTTTCCGATTTTGCTAATTTTTATTAAGCATACATACAAAAAGGATAAATATAATAAGAGCCGTCACTCCTTATTTTTTAGGCATTTACTCGATGTAAACTGTGAGGTAGTCGCTACTTTTGTTTAATGAGGGACATTTTTGAATTGCCTTCCATTTATCCATGCGGTGTTGTCACTTTATGCAAGCGTGTTTTTTGGAAAGAGAATTAAATAATTAATTAAATACGGTCGGAAAAATAAACACAAATACCCCATGATAATGTATAGAAGACATTTATAAACATCTCGCCCAAAAAAAAAGTAGCGACTACCTTATAGTTTACATCGAGTAAATGCCTAAAAAATAACGAGTGACGGCTCTTATTGTATTTATCCTCTTTGATACATATAGTAATAAGAGTAACGTTCCTGCCAAATTTCATCATGATATCTTCTACAACTGCCAAATTACAGCTTGTAAAACTTCTAATTTACCTTCTTTAAAAGTGGGCGGTGCCACGCCCATTGTCCAAAATTTTACTGGTTTTCTATTCTGCTTTATAAGTTCAACTCACCTACCAAGTTTCATCGCTTTATCCTTATTTGGTAATGAATTATCGCACTTTCGATTTTTCGAAATTTTCGATATCGAAAAAGTGGGCGTGGTTGTAGTCCGATATCGTTCATTTTAAATAGCGATCGGAGATGAGTGCCCAGGAACCTACACACCAAATTTCATCAAGATACCTCAAAATTTACTCAAGTTATCATGTTAACGGTCGGACGGACGGACATGGCTCAATCGAATTTTTTTTCGACACTGATTTTGATATATGGAAGTCTATATCTATCTCGATTCCTTTATACCTACACAACCAACCGTTATCCAATCAAAGTTAATATACTCTGTGAGCTCTGCTCAACTGAGTATAAAAATGACCATAGTTAAGTGCAAACAGCTCATATAATACATAGATTTTGCTAAGTAAAATATCTCGTCCCGTAGCAATGTTGTATTGGGTAATGAGCTTGCCTCGAACACCAAATATTCTAGGTTTGATTACTAGGAAAGGTGGCAACAAAATTTAAAAGCTTAAGAAAAGAAAATTTAAAAAAATGTAGGTGCGTTAACCTCCGAAGCGATTTTAGGCCAAATTTTTCTTCCAATTTGCGTCGTGCTCCTGTTTAATTTTTCCTACAAATTGGCGGGACGGGACCTACTTGTTTTATGCCGACTCAGAACGGCATCTGTAAGGCTGAGAATATACTTGGAGTGATTGCCAAACACTGCCGAAGGGCGACCCCGCTTAGAAAAATTTTCTTCTAATAGAAAAAACTTGTTTCTAAAATTTTGATGTTGCTTTGGCCGGGGAGTGAACCCAGGATCTTCACACCACGGCGATCGCCGTGAAGATTTGCTCATAATTAAAAGGAAACCGAGGCCTCAACCTCATCATAGTAAAATGCTAGCCAAATTATTGTTCTAGTGTTAAATATAAATATAAATGTTTGTATATCAAAATTGTTTATAGCTACAACAGAAAAGGCAATCCAAGGTACTAAAGTATCGACATAACGCAAAGGCAGCGTCAACGTGAGCATCAACGGCAACTCACAGCAGTGCCAACAAGAAAGAGCTCCCACTTTCAATTTTTTCCTCAGTTGATCTCTTTACTTTGACGATATACAAAGCGAATATTCGAGTTTTAGGTTTTGTCTTAATGCTACATCTATTATTCGCGATGTGATTGTTCAGAAAAAGGAAAAACAAAACAAAAATGATAAATTAAATAAAAAAAAAACAAGTTCTTAAAAAATTTTTAAATTCAAATTTGTGAAAGTGCCAAACAATTTTTTTTGCAGCAGCCCACTCGCACGCGTTCTTGTCTACGCGTGTTATATATTTTTTTTTTGCTTTGTATCCACCAAATATAATTCTTGAAGATGACCAATACACCATCAACTGTTGTTGTTACAATTGACAGCAATGATGCCGCCTTAGAAGATGTACAGCCAATGTTGGCCTGGAATGTTGGTCATTTGCTGGAGGTGCCGGTTGATATACAATGTCCGGCTTGCGACAAGAAATGTACGACTCGTCTGGAGCATCAAGCGGTGACGTTTTTGCAGAAATTGATTGGTGTGATAAATTACTGTTTGTGCTGGTAAGTGAGTGGAAGTGAGAAGGAAAAAAAATAAACTTTTTCGGGTTTTGTTTTTGTTAGTATTAAGTGGCACAGATCATGGTTCAACCATGGCGGAACGATACAAGGTGGCAGCATGGCGACATACCTACAAACAAATAAAAATTCCATGTACTTTGTTTTTGTAAATTCGATGGACAAATGTCAAATAGTACTGCGCCGGAAGTTGATATATCAAATCAAATAAAAAAAGTTTATAATCAGCTGTCCCATGCTGCCACCTTGTATCGTTCCGCCATGGGTTCAACTATATGGTTGGCTCATCTGTAAAGCAACAAGTCTGTTCAAATTGTCAAAATCTGTGTATTGGTGTTGGTGCGAAGGGTATGGAATGGAAACATAAAACTTAGCAGTTTTTGCATGTGTAAGAAAATGTTGCCAATGTGTTGGTTTCATTTTGAGTTTGCCATCTCCTTTTGACAATCCCATCGGCCATGCAATGAAATAAATAAAATCAGCTGATAAGATGAACCAACCATATAAATGAACCATAGCACAGATTTTCCAGCAGATTGCTTGATATGAAATGTAGTTGGTTGAAAGACTAGTATCTACTTAATCATTTTACTACGGCAAAATGCAAGGGCAGGCACTTCCTAGAATGTGCATTCGATACATGTAACTTTTTATTCATGCAACCCGAGGAGTATTTCGACGCTTAACGTAACAAACTTTATTGGAAAATCTTTGTAAGGCCACGCCAGGTGCGCTTGTTATTATTGTACAAACGGGAAGGACCATCCCAGAGGATTTATGGGGGCGTGACCAGTGTAGTCAATACATTGCCGGAAACTCGTTTAGTTATTGGTGTAGCGATAAAAACACCCCCCAAAAGGGGTTGAACCTTCTAGATCATCTCGTCTCCACCCCCTACTTCCATAAGGAACATGGGGTCGCCAGAGCCTCGGCAGCTAAAAGGACACAATTCGCCGCTGGTAGATGAGGTTGACAATTGTTTTGGAGAAACTATAAATTGCGCTGGCCACCCCTTGAAAGGATTGCGCTACACAACCCCTTGCATCATTTGGGTATGTTAGTTGCCTCTTGCGACAGGTGTACCTGCCGCGGGGAGAATCCGTTTGCCACTAGTCGTATTCGTCTCACCTTGGTAATCTGTTCTCGACAACTCCAGTCAACAGGTTCACCTAGCGTAAACTGATTTTTAACGTAGAATACGCTCGAAGGGATGTCCATCAATGAAGCAATCTAATGCCGGGTCTCCCTGCCTACCTTACTCCTCTCATTCGAGTGCCCACCTGATGTAATCAGCAAAGAACGATGGGTTCATGGCCGTTGCAATAAGTCAGACTGCGAAGTTTATTGAAATTTTCTTTAAACTCTTTCGCGCGCCTCATGCCGTCAACTAAGGTTCCGGTAGCCTTAGAATGAAGTTGGGAACCTCAATGCAGAGTCAAGCATATAAGTATCGAATAACAAAATGGTCAAATAAGAGCAGAGTTTGAAAGCTGTTACAGTAGCTGTAGGGTTGTTCTTAGGTACGCTCTGACATGTGATAATATTCGAAAGCATGCTCTTTCCTATCCAAGCATGGTCATAAGGGCCCTGTGACCTCGAAATCATACTGGTTGGTATAAAACAAGTCCGTTGAGTTGATTGGTTGTAGAGAGCTTTTTGCTTAACTTATGTCCATTTTGGAACCTTTCTTTGCCATCTTAAATGCAAATTCATTCTCTTCAATGTCGCTGTTCACAAGGACTCCGCAAATGTAGACATTGGAATGCATTGGACGCCAGCTAGCCTCGACCCTCAGCACGATATCCGACTTTATCATGTGAAATTGCGCAGAGGGCGGCCTGGCTGTCGAGAATGATCGTTACATTATTGTCTGGGACCGTCCTGTCCTCAAAACATTCGAGTAATGGCGTTATCGTTGAAACAACAACCACAACAGCAACCAAAGCCTCAAAATCCATACAATACCATAGCCTCAACCGCAACCTTCCATTCTTCTGCCGAATATGAAGAGTGTCGCAGGATCTGAACCACATATTCACGTGACACATGAAACCAGCTCCTCCAAATACATTGGAATTGTGGTCCGATCCTGTTGAAAAATTGCGTTTTCTAGAACTATGATGACCTACTCGTCTTTGAGGTAGGATAAAAGGGATCGTTTTAGACGTAGCTCCATAAGTTTGTTACATTTTTTCATTGCCTCTTCTCGGAATCGACACCGGTTCCTTAATTTGTCAAATGATGATTGGGGATAACTTTCGCAGAGATTTAATTCAGCTAATGACCAGTAAACCTATATGATCTGGAAGTTCGCACACAATCTGATGGGACACAATGAACCTGTGGCTATCGCACGATCCGAGATCCTAACTTAATTAAAAATGCGAGGCCGCCTCTGAGCGGCAAAAACCAAGGAACAAAAAATACAAGAAAAGCAAGACGTCAAAAGGCTGCAATCGAAACAAACTGCAAATGATTCCCAACCTGACTCTCAAACATGTTCTCTGGGAGCACAAGCCAACCCGCCGGAATGCAGGAGCAGTAGGAGCATATCTCTCCGCCGCCTGCGGAGCTATTCAAATACGGGGGCGAGGAGTTGGTAAGGCGCATACATCAGCTTCTTTGCAAAATAAGGTTGGAAGAGTGCATGTGCGACAGTGAGAATCAAAGTTCCCCAGTACACAAGAAAGGTGATCCTGAAAAATGTGCGGAATCAGCCTTTTTAATATCGCATATAAGGTCCTGTCAAGTGTTTTGTGCGAAAGATTGATGCCTACCGTGAATTGGCTGATTGGAACCTTCAGTGCAGGTTAAGATCTGGTAAACCTTCTATCCACCAGATTTCCACAACGCGCCAAATCTTAGAAAAAGCCCGAGAAAAAAGAATTGCCACATATCACATCTTCGAGATTCACGGATATCTACGCGTTGGCGTTGGCAAGTACCGAAGACGACTTAAGGATGAACTATACGCAGACATAAACATAGTCGAGCGAATTAAAACGCAGCGGCTGCGATGGCTAGGCCATGTTATGCGAATGAGAGATGACGCTCCAGCTAAGAAAGTACTTGATTGGAAGCCGCCTATGGAAGCAGAGAAAGAGGGCAGCCCTCACACCGCTGGAAGGACCAGATTTAACTTCCATTAGTGTGATCAATGAGCACCAGTTAACCCAGAAAAGAGGCAACTGGCGCACTTGGTTTGACGGCAATAACCGTTTAAACGGCTAAACATCAATTAAGTAAATAAGTCAGTACTTCGAGCTATTTCATCGATACGTCAACTTGAAGGATTGTCATAAATATTTTCTAACGGAAGGCCTAGTAAACTAGCCCCCTTAACAAGACTGGATCAATGGAGGGTTTGATATTTCAGCCTTAGCTACCTGTGAGTTTAGCAAAGTGCAGCACTAACAGCGTTTTTATCAAAGGGCAATATTAATTGCATTGATCTAATAATTTTCAGCTCGCAAATTAGTTCAGACCTTGAACTTTAGATAAATAAAAGAAGGATTCCATCACATATTTACTTCTACGTTTTCAGCCTTTAACTACTCGATCTCCTAACGACCAAGAGCCCCAATTTCGTTTACTGCAAGCAGTCTTTTATCTCTCCATGTAACTATACATGCTTTATATAAGTCGTTGGTTGAGAGTTATTCTGGAACTTTTGTTATTCCATAGATGTACTCATGCTTACAATATCTAAAGGGAATCTCATTGTTTTATTTTCTGCTCCAATTATTACAAAAATTGACTTATTTACATTACTCTTTATGTTTTTGTTTGTATTATTTTCAGCCATCCTATACGCTGGAACGGCCGATATGACGTCAATCACTACTGCAGCGAATGTGGTTGTTACATTGGCCGTTATATAACGCTGAGTTGGTATAAGAGACAATTGTTCAAAATGCAACGATCGGATGTTGTAATTGAAAATAAGTGGCAACGTTTTCGTAAAGTTGAAAAAGAAGCACTTGACAATCAAATTTTGGAAAAACATCAAGCTACGCAGCAAATGAAATCAAGGAAGTAGAAGAATGAGGCAAACGCTTGAGGTTTTATGAGAAAATAACTAGAACTTAAAAAAAAAACAAATGTTACACCTAGAAGTACAATAAAGTTTATTAAATATTTATTAAAATTATATATTTTTTATTTATTCAGTGCACAACAAAGTGTGATCTCTTTCAAACGAGTTAGTTTGACAGGCACGCGTAGTGGGAGAAATGCCCAGCCTGGCGGTGCCATATTAACAACTTACAGTAAGCAGCCTAATGACTACATAATATCTAGAATTGCGCTGATACAACCGGACCGTAAGATCTCTCAGATTTGAGATTGTAACTACTGCTGCAGTAATGAGTAATAATAATAATTTAGCTTTAACTCTAACGCACTAAAAAACTCCTCTCAATCTCTCTACCAAATTCATGCGATCTTGCAATTACTCTTTCACTCACACGACGATGATCAGTCATCACTAATTAACGATGTGTCAGTTACGCCTGCCACCCACAGGCAAACGCTGCTTTACAATCTAATTGCTACTAGTCCGCTGCCATTGCTCTCAAGCGCAACAAGCGCAGATATTTATTGAAACTATATTTTTAGTTCGCGCCAAAATTACGACATATAAGCGATATGGAAGCTATCGACGAGGAAGCGCCACAACTCTTTACAGTCAAATTGATACCTGCAAAATCTGTGGAGGAGCGTAAGCGAAATATTGTGGCGAATGTTGTGTTGGAAGGTCACACCTCAATGGTGCCATATATAGATGATGATAACAGTGGAACTAAAAAGGCAAAAGTGGAAAAGCTTGGAGCAACATTGCCTGCAAAAGGGGTACAAAAGCGTTTACGTTTCTATTCTGTCGGTCCACGTACTTATCGCACCAAATGTCCACTATGCTTGGAGTATGGTGATGCGGCTGTGATGCGAGCAGCAGGACTAAAGGATGCCACCTGTTGCTTGTCGACACTATCGTGGTGAGTGTATAATTGGTGTTAATTGAAATAGAACACAGCATAAAGAAGAAGCAAATGAAATGAAATTATTTTAAATGAAAAGCATAACAATAAATAAAACAAAGGAAATAAAATTCAATCAATTTGATAAAAAGGAGGTGGATGAAATTAAATTTAAATTAATGAAATTATATGATATTTTTGAGATGATTATGGGATCATGTGATGGTAGTTGAAATGATATGAAAGAACGAAATTAGTAATAAAATAAAATTGATAGCTGTGACGTATAATCAAATATGTTATGATATAATATTATGCATATGATTCGATGATATAATATGATTCGAAAATATATGTGATGTGGTATTTGATACAATCATGTGATATAAAAACATATGATATGAATGCATTGGATTGGATGAAATGAAGCCAAATTATGAGTTTGATTTAGGTTAGGTTGAGTAATGGCTGTTCCGGATGAAGAACAGTCGCTTAGTTGTCGCTTGAGTGAAAATGGTTTATTGTCGATGATCGTAACACGTAATACGGGCCCGGATCCAAAAAAACTTTAAATTCTTTTCAGATCAAAACTATCTACTAAGCTCAAGGGATCCAGGGATTCTAAGTTAAAACTCAGTTCCACCACTCCTGAGCTCAAAAATTATATCCCAACTTGGCAGTATTATTGTTTTTTTTTTATTATTAGCTGCCTCGACTTTTTAGTAAATCAGGTAAGGACATTGTTAAATTCACCTCCAACGTATGTAAGCGCACCCAAAATAAATGCACTGAAAGAAAAAGACCGGTAAAATCAACCGAAATACGGGTCAATTCAACCGAAATTTCTGTAAATTTTTATCCATCGCAACAAGATGTTGAATCAACTGCGCACAATCCGTTGATTCGTAATTGACCGTTTTAGTAGTCAAATGAACAAAAAAAGTTGTTGCGACAGCTTTGTACGAAAGTACCTATGTTGCGGCATTTGCAAGGCAGATGAGTTTTCACTGAGATCTTTTCATGGTAGAAATACACTCGGAGTGCATGCCGAACAGTGCCGAGGCGTGACCCCGCTTAAGAAAATTTTATTTTAATTGTAAAACCTTATTTCTAAAATTTGTATGTTGCTTTGTCCGGGGTGTGAACCCGAGGTCTTCGGTGTGGTAGGCGGAGCACGCTACCATACACCACGGCGGCCTTCATATACATATGTAATATGTGCATACATATAGTACACAGCATCCATAAGTACAAAGTAGAGAGCGCAGTGAGCGTAAAATTCTCTTTGAAATTTGCTCATGTATTGGCTGTTGATCGCTGTTGAAATGACCAGTGAGATCAGTTGTGTTAACAAAAAAATCAGTTAGATTGATTAGGAATCTGTAAATTTTACAGAATTTTGTTAACTTAAGAGCGATAATTTCTCTTCTGTTGAAATTACTAAATTAATTTTTTCGCTTGACAAAGAACTCGGTCCAATTGACCATAATTCGATCAATTTCACCGAATCTCCGTTAAGTCAAGAACAACAGAACCAATTTGTTGATTTTACTTGCACCATTTTTTTCACTTTGGCTTTCGTGAATCTCCGCTGTGATGCCTCCGAGAAAACCTGTCCCTATGTACAGATAAATCCATCTCATCACGAGAAATTATATGGTCTGATTTTTGAAGTTGCGCTAAAATACTAGCATCCAACACACGGTGCTTGTAGACGTTGAAAGAAGATGTGCCCTAGGTAAACGCGACGAAATGGTGTGTACTGAAATAAAAAGAGTTAAGATTAAATAAGTTCAATTGATACTGCAATACGCGATTGACATGATATGATATCATATGATATATATGACATGATATGAAATAAAGATGTCTGATATGAAGTCAAGTAAAATTAATTAAGAAGTTTAAATTAACACCCGTATGCTGAATGCCAGTTGCTATAGTTAAATCTCAATTGCTTAATATTTTAATGTAGTCGGTGAAAACGATGACGATGAAAACGATGTGAAATGAGATGAGTTAAGATGAACAGAGTGCAAATAATATGACACAAGATTAATTAGAAAATCAAATAATATCTGTTGCAATTCGTTAAACAACCGAACTCGAGTCATAATGAAAGTAAAAAAATAAAGCGTTACTAAAAACCTATCAGCGGCTCATAATTGCAACTATTTTTCGAAGCCATATATCTGTAGTCCAAGTCATAATAGCCTAAGCCGAACTAAGATGGTTCGCAAAATTAGTTTTTGATAGCATTTTATGCCTAGTAATTAAACACTAACGATTATAGATTCTAAAAACGTATAACGGTCAATATTTGAACTATTGATTTTGAATAATATTTGTGTATGTTTGATTTTTATATTGGAGATTTGAAGCGTTTCATCCAACCTTTTCGATGATGTGATTTTAGACTTGAACTTTTACAACTTGTTACCACATATATCTAGTTCTAAAATTATCAAAAAAAATTTATTAGTAAACCTCAAACTGCACGCTATAAATAAGCCAAAATATATCCTTTTCTTAACTAGAGCTAGGGTTTGTGAATTGACATGATAAGATATAAAATGTCATGTAAAATGTCATTACAATTTATATGATGTGATAATGCAGATCACTTAAATGAAATCTAGTAAAATGTATTGCAACAAAATCAAATAGAAAGAAATACAATTAAAATGAATGAAATACATCACGAAAAATTAATAGTTAGGTTGTGACAGATATACAATTGGCATACGATACAAAATCAAATGATGTAATATCATAGAAAATTATATGATATGACATGAAATCAAAGGACGTGATGTCAAAAGAAATTATAAGATATTACATGAAATCAAAAAAATTAAATAAAACACAATGTTTAAAATTTCATTTGTTTTTTTAATTTGTCAATATTTCGGCTTCAGTCTGAAGCCATCTTCAGGACTGTAAGTAAACATAAATGTATAAAAAGGGGGGGGGGGGGGGGGGGGGGGGGGGGTATTCATTTCAGATACATGGTCATTAAAATTTACGTTATGCAACTAGGTATACATATAAACGAGACACAACTTACCACAACTTAACCACAAGTAAGTGTAAGTTGTGTCTCGTTTATATGTATACCTAGTTGCATAACGTAAATTTTAATGACCATGTATCTGAAATGAATGCCCCCCCCCCCCCCCCCCCCCCCCCTTTTTATACATTTGTGTTTACTTACAGTCCTGAAGATGGCTTCACACTGAAGCCGAAATATTGACAAATTAAAAAAACCAATGAAATTTTAAACATTGTGTTTTATTTAACCACGGCCTTTAAGCTCATTATTGTTAACATAACGAAAAGTTATGAAAATAAATAAAACTGAAGAAAATAAAATTCATCAAATAAAAATATTTTATAAAAGTTTTATAATTTTCAGCTTCTTTCCGATACTTTGGCTTTGTTGCATATGCACATGGTGTGGGTGTAATCGTGAGTGGACAACGAAAGGCATTTATTGCAGCAAATGTGGTGGAAAATTGGGTATTCAACAGCGACCAAAATAAATGTGATGAAAAATTTAATTAAAAAATTTACTGCATACAAATCGAATAAACCAATATATGAAAAACAAGAATTTTTAGAATATTGGCTTAACTAAAACACCTATAAAATAAAAACATGCGGATAATACTGTTTACAAACTACTCTCTCATTCATAAATCTAGTTGCTTATAATTATTGCACACAATTATATATAAAATAAAATATTTGTTATTGTATACCACTTGCTAGATTTCTATTCTACCAAACTCAGGTTGTACTTTGGGTGTGGGTTGATTGTATGGGCAATGGCAGAGAGCACTTTCGGTTTTCAATTTAACGCTTTGCTAAAAAAATACAGCGCATCATTTCGCTTTTATATTCTCACTTATTCTATTCGCTCTTTCTTTCGAAATCACTCATTATGTATCCTCAATCGCTACACACAGTAACCCCACTGCGATCAGTGTTTATCTTATGCGGTTGATTCCTAAACGTGAAACTGTAACGATCGCAACGAAATTTAGAATTTGTTTTTGCCAAATTATTTAAATAAAAAAAAAAATATATAATTTAGAGTGAGTGCAATATTCAAGGTATTTTGTACAAAATAAATAAAATAAAAAGTTAACGTGTTCATTATGATGACCGAATCGACTTCAATACCAACCACACCCGCATCCGCAGATAACAATAAATCGCCTGCAGTGGAGAAAAATATCACAAAACAGCTTTCGGAGCAGGAGTTTAGAGATCAACAAATTTATAATAATTTTGCTACACCACTAATTGGTACCTATCTTAATTTGCCACAAGAACCGGTAATTCTGAAATGCTCTGCTTGCGGCATCGATGAGTTAACACAAGTTGAGAATGATTTGAAATGGTGGGCGACAGAGATTAATCGCTTCGTCGGCTGTTTGTGGGTGTAAGTAGAAACAAAAATCGATTTAATAATATATAGTAGAAAAGAAAGAAAATAAAAAATAAATACGAAGATCACTTCTAAGATCAATAAATAAATAACACCGCTGCCACACACCGCATTTTTGGATATAAGACGGCTGTAGGAATATTCTCAAAGAACCTGCATTGTGCATTAAATAAGAAGTAGGAAATCAAAAAGAACTTGCGTTAGCTGCTCGTTTATATCTGGATGCACTCATTTCATAAGAAAATAATTTTGTAGTGCATAACGGGTCATCGTCAGTTTAACCAATGCGGGTTTTCTAGAGCTTACAATTTCTTCTTGAAGAGACTCGCGAGCGAGAACATGTATGAGTTGCTCACGCATCACAGATCGTGCAATGTAGGATCGAGGTTTAATACGGCAAGGATCTAGGTTGGTCACGGTATAGCAACAACAAAGTTCACTTTAAATTACTTGATTTTCTTAAATATAGGGTCAGGAAACTTACAGGGTCAGGAAACTTACAAACTTACTTACTGTTAGGAATGTTTGCAGCTGAAAGCAACTTCTAATAACTAAAACGTAGATGGTACAAATAACATCTTCGGAGAAATTTCGCGAATAATTACTCTAAGCCACATGCATTTCTTTTAAGTCTATAGGCAAGTGAAATTCTGTTTTGGTATACCAAGCATATGCTCGACGATATAATGACTTAGAAAGTATTTCCATCGACGACGTCTGATATCACTCACTGCGATCAAAAAATATTAGGTGGAATAATTGGCTTTCCTCAGTCTTAGACGTCAGTTATTGTGAAAAAAAAGAAGAATTGAGTCGATTTGCTGGGCTCGATCTGCCTAGAAGGTTAAGCAAAAACTGGCAGGGCATCATATTGCGAACCCTCATGTATTGTCAAATGGATTTCAGTTAGGCAAAGAAGCTAAGTCAAAACAGTTTCGGCGTTGTGCCATCTTTGATGTAAATTTCAGCCGACGATTTTTAGTCTGATAGTTATCACAGAAGCTGCAGTTCAGCGCGATGTTTGCAAGGCTACCTGCAACTGGTGACTTGGCCACAATGGAGACGGAGGGTTGACGCAAGGGTGCGAAAATGGCAGGATATACTATACACGTCTAAACTGATGGTTTCAAACTAACGGAAGAGACCCAGGCAGTTGTTTACTCTGTCGTTCCAGAAATAATAAGATCCTACAGGCTGAAAGGTTACTGCAGTATCTTCAGGCAGAAATTGTAGGCTTGAAGGAAGCAGTTGAAAGAAATCGTGCTTAAGCAGCAGTCGCTTCAATACATACATGTATATATGTATATACATATATTGATAGTCAGGCGGCGATCAAGGCAATAATCACACAAACCTTCATCAATTAGGGTCCTGGAATGAACAGAAGCATTGTAGAGACTTCGCTCCGGCCAGCCCATACAACTGTATCCCGGTCGTAAAGAGACAGAAGATAACGGAAAGGCCGATGAGTTGGCAAAGGAGGGTGCAGCACTCGATGACTCGTTGGTAGACGTCGCAATCCTTTTGAAAGAAACGAAAAGATATACGCATATGATCTATCAAGCTGGAAAGGTGTGGACAGAAACGAGAGGCTGTAAAATTTCTAAGATATCTCTATAGAGAGAAATATATCTCTAAGGCCCACAATGGACATACTAACTAGCCACTACCTTCTGGCGTCACATATTTATAAGTTAGGCCTCGTCAGTAACGGCGGATGTATGAAGTGCGCGCTGAAGCAAAAAACGGTTGAGCACGTTCTATATTTGTGCCCTGCGATCGCGGGATCAAAGCCCCAGCTACTAGGGGCAGCAGAGTAGCCAGATATTGCCGTAGCAATTAAGGTATATCCCAGAAGACTTCTAGTATTTGGCAAGAGGACGGAGTTATTCTATAAGATAAGTCCTGGTACCTGATTGCGGTTCTTCCTTTTGGCCGCCAAACAAATTCTGGTAACACTATGAACACATACGGTCTATGTGAGGTCTTTATTGATCGGCCAGTTAAACCTTACCTTATCTAACCTAGTGCAGGAACAGCACTTCTTAAACCATAATAAAATATTGTTCACACTAGTGAACAATTCTTTAACTTGGTTTAGGAAAATATGAGAATTCATTTGAGTTAGCCGTGAAAGAAACGTAATGCTCTACAAAAAAAAGGTATTAATGAGGGTTTTAAAAGGGAGTGGTGGTAGTTGTATAGGTGGTCGCCTTTTCGAGATATCACCATAAAGGTGGACCAGGGGTGACTCTAGAATATGTTTGTACGATATGGGCATCAAATGAAAGGTGTTAATGAGTATTTTAAAAGGGCATGGGGCTTAGTTGTATAGGTGGACGCCTTTTCGAGATATCGCCATAAAGGTAGACCAGGGCTGACTCTAGAATTTGTTTGTACGATATGGGTATCAAATGAAAGGTGTTAATGAGTATTTTAAAAGGGCGTGGGGCTTAGTTCTATAGGTGGACGCCTTTTCGAGATATCGCCATAAAGGTGGACCAGGGGTGACTCTAGAATGAGTTTGTACGATATGGGTATCAAATTAAAGGTATTAATGAGAGTTTTAAAAGGGAGTGGTGTGAAGGCGTTTTCCAGAAATCGACCAAAATGTGGACCAGGGTGACCCAGAACATCATCTGTTGGACACCGCTAATTTATTTATATAAGTAATACCTGCCAAGATTTTAAGGGTTTTTTATTTCGCCCTGCAGAACTTTTTCATTTTCTTCTACTTAATATGGTAGGTGTCACAACATTTTACAAAGTTTTTTCTAAAGTTATATTTCGCGTCAATAAACCAATCCAATTACAATGTTTCATCCCTTTTTTTGCAACTTCTCCACCAAGCGGAATGCAAAATTGCAAAAGTTTTGTTTGAACGAACAGGATTTTTCCAGTGTTAGTAACATTTTGCTCAAGTTTTTACGAATTTTCGCTCACGCGAACGAATCTAATAAGATAATAAGAAACATCCTTTTTAACGTTGCTGTTTCCGACAACATAAAACTTTTAGTTGTTGTTGTGAATTACATGTGAAGTTACTCCAGTGGTCAATTACCTTCCTGCGATTTCATTCTTTACTTTTCTATAACTTACAAGTTGTCTATTTAAAATGTTATGTCAAACATTTATACTACAAGATTTGTTCAAAACAAGCAAGTATGGCAACTACATGCGAGAGAAGAAATTGAGAATGAGCTGAGCTGCAACTGAAAGAATTGAGAATCAGTTTTGTGACTACTATTTGCAAAGCGAAGTTCAGAATTATAAAATAAATTATAGAATATAATATTTTGTGAAAGTGCGTTTAATAAAACAAAATAATAAAGTGTATGATGTTTATTGGGGGCCCACATATTTGATGTACGTCCAATTGAAGTTCGGTTGGAAGTGCGTACATATGTATCTATATGTAGCAAGCATGCGTATTTATGTACTCACATTTTTACGTATGTATGTATATTAACCTGGGTCGATTTGTATGGACATGAAAATTTTAAAATCAAATGAACATTTTTTAAGTAGGTCGTGAAAAAAACCTTAAAAATCAAACAAAAGAAGTCAAAAAACTCAAATTTTGAAGGCTCGAAAATTATTTTTTTTGGTATGCGTAGTGGAAGTTTTTCCTGAGCCCAAATCCTATCGATGGTGCGATATAGGTTAATAAATCGACCCAGTCTAATATATGTGGCAACATAGGTACTTTCGTAAAGCTGCCGCAACAACTTTTTTT
Source organism: Eurosta solidaginis (assembly GCF_040869045.1). Classification (NCBI taxonomy): domain Eukaryota; kingdom Metazoa; phylum Arthropoda; class Insecta; order Diptera; family Tephritidae; genus Eurosta; species Eurosta solidaginis. The sequence continues at coordinate 259,744,550 of NC_090321.1, forward strand.
GTTCATTTGACTATTAAAACGGTCAATTACGAATCAATGATTTGTGCGCAGTTGATTCAACATCTTGTTGCAATGGATAAGAATTTACAGAAATTTCGGTTGAATTGACCCGTATTTGGGTTGATTTTACCCGTCTTTTTCTCTCAGTGTATATTACTTGTTTTTAGAGATATAAGTTATGGACCCAATTCTTCAAATTTCTTCGGATTAATATATATGTACACATAAGATTAGTAAGAATATGCATTACATCATTTTCATATATTCACTTTAATTTCCAGAACATTTTGTTGTTGTTTCTGCGTGGACTATTACATACCTTGTAAACAAACGGACCGCAATCATTACTGTAAAAATTGTGGTTGCTATTTTGGACGTGCAATGAAACATTCAGCAATAAAACCCAAGAAGATGGACAAATCATGAGACGTCGAAAAGTCTACGAAGATATTAAGGATATTTGTAAAGAAATTTTAACTGCCAATAATGTTAATTACTTAAATGCATTACTTACTATGCATACATTTGATACATTTTTCTATTTTCACAAAAAAGCAAGATTACTCCAATAATAATATATAAGATGATTTAGCAAGTTCAGGATTTTGTGCAAATGACCATTGCATTGCAAACTTTCGTAGCATATTTTTTACAGTACAATAAGAAAAATACACGGCTTTGCATTTGCTACGTCAGTGCAAAAACGCAACATCAAAAACCGTGTGCTGTATTTTCAATATTGAATAGCAAATCATCTCAAAAAAAAAAAAAAAAAAAATTATATGAAAAAAGTGGCTCGTGATCTATAGCCATCATTTGCTATAGCAACGTTTTCCAATTAACAAAATTATGAACTCGCTTATTATGTTTGTTATGGAAAGCTTGCAAACGCTTTTTTTTTATTAATGAGTGTTGTTCTTTTGTATTGTAATATCTTTCTTTAAAACAAATTTTTGTATTACCACTACACTCTTAGCGCTAGTATTTTGAATAAAGGGTTCAACTTGCAACCAAAAGACATAGTTTGTGATTTTAATCTTTGGAGTGCTGGCCGTGGTTTTCTTACCGGAATGGAAACAACTTTTAAAGCAATTTTGGATTATAATTTTATTCTGGAACTATAGTTTGAACAAACTGAATTGTATATATATATAGTAAAAAACTAAATAAAATATGTAGTACATAATATATAATATGTATGTATAGTACATAATACATATATATAATATACTAGCAGATCCGACAGACGTTGTTCGGTCCTAACTTTTTACCTCCTACTCTTCCTCCCCTTTTCTTTATCTTTCTGTTCATTCCTCTATCTGCGTTTCTCTCCCCCTCTCCGTAATTTTAATTCTCTCTAGCTCCCTCTCCTACTCCTTCACTCGCTCCCATATAGCCCTATCTCTCTATCTTCGTTTTTATCCATCTCTTTCTAAGTCTCCTCCTTTCCTTGTTTGTCTTCTCTCTATTTCTTTTTATTCTTTTCCATCCCTTATTCCTAGTCCCAGTCCAGTCCTAGTCCCAGTTCCAGTCCCAGCCACAGTCTCAGTCCAAGTCCCAGTCCCAGTCGCAGTCCCAGTCCGAGATCCAGTCCCAGTCTTGAAAGGTTGTGCGTATAAAAAATTGTGTATAGAAAAAAATAAGATCAGATCAGATCCGATTCTCAGGCCTAATCAATTTACTCACAAACTTTCACGAGGAAGTGGTTTTTGTTGCTGTTGTTGTAGCGATAAAGTCACGAAGGTTTCGGGGAGTAATATAGATAATTCTGGTACTTTCTGGTAACAAGCACCATTATGGTGCACGCCATTCCTTCCTGCATCTCGAGAACGATTTAATATGACTACATTGAACCTTCTTTATAAACAGCAAAGTGAAAAATCTCCCTATATCACAGTCGTTGCGTTTCTCATCACGAATTCTGTAAATAAATTTTAAGTAAGTTGTTCTTCAAAATTTTATACAGTAAGGCCTTGGCGATCTTTCTCTCATCCCATAAAAGGAATCTCTATTAAGACGTGACGTACTTAAAGCCGTTAGCTGTTTGTTCATATGTACTAGATAGTATACATATTCTATTAAGTGATTTCAATAAGACCTAGTTGGAATTTATTCAATACGTAATTTAGTGGAGTCTCACGAGACATTACTGTCTTAATCATGGGTCGGCAAAAAATGAAAGTGATTGCACTTTTCCCTACTCAATTATGACACAATTGTACTGTGGACCTCGATCCCCTGGTCTTAATGGTTTTCATTCTCTATAGGCCTTTGCTAATTTGCATTTGGTTGAAATGAATATAATCTAATTCTTGCTTTCGTGTTCGTTGACAAATGGTCGGTGATCCCATAGATATAATATAGATGTTTATCTTCCGCTGACGTACCTATGAGTGTTAGCGGTTTGTTGGTCTACCGTTTGTGTAATATCTGAACTCTTGAGCGCAAAGTGCGAACATTAGTCGAAAACAGTGGGCCACCAAACTGAGCAGCAGTAGTCAATCGATTTATTTGCTGATGTTGAGCTGTCTACAGCCGATCAGTGACCAGACGATCAGTATACAACGAAGTGTTCTCATAAAAGCACGTACATCATTAATAAATTTTTTTTGTTGTTGAGAAAAACAACCAAATTCGCTCATATACAAAAAAGTTTGACGCTCAAAAGCCGGTAATTATGCATAAATTAAAAACTTTAATCAAATGCTACATTTATTTCTTTTATTTTTTCTTTATTCTCTTTATTTAAAATATTCTACACATTTTATAGCTGCTCACTTTCATTTCAGCCTCATTTTTATATTGCTACAACAAATATGGTTCAACCACAACAAAAGCTACCCATTGTTCCCCAGCCAACATACTTTGCTGTCGGTCCCCAGCCGCATGAGGTCACTTGTCCCTATTGTCAGACGACAGCTAAAACCGTGATGCTACGACCAATATTGCGCTGCTTCAGTCGACGTCATTACTGTGCTGAGTGTGGCGAATATTTAGGCACTTATAGGAGACCGCAGCTTTGAAATAATGTGTTTATATGTCTTGATTATTTTATAAAAGCAAATTTGTTTGTGTAAAAGTGTCTACTATTTTAAAATTTTTCGTTTCATTTTACAGTGTGATGATGAATTCTAAATTGTTTTATATCTATGTAAATATAAACAATGCCCACACATACTTCATTTGAATGTATGTATATTTCTATTATTTGTTGTTTAGCATTTTTATTGTGAATATTAAATTTTGCATTGTAGCTCTTTTGAATATTTTTACAATGACATTAGCGTGTTGCTTAGAAAAATTATGTTTTATTTCTTTGTTTTTGTTTTTTGCAGTTTTGATTAAAATATTTTTAGTGCGGTACCCAGATTATAAGAAAACGCTCAAGAATTTTTTTAATTTTCCTCTTATAAGCCAAAGTTTGGCAGCGAATGCAGAGAATACGGATATGGTCTTGTTTACTAAGCGGTACAAAGTCCCAAATGGGAACAGGCCTAAGTTTGGAGGCGTGACCCTGTAGGAGAAACCTTGCACAAGATGTCTAGGAATAATTTTAGACAGTACGTTGTCGTCGAAGCTCAACCTGGAAGAAGGAGTGAAAAAGGCCTCGACGGCACTTCATGCATGTAAAAGAATGCTGGGGTGTACGCGGGGTTTATCGCACTCTCTCTCTCTCATTGGGTATTTACAGCAACTGTAAAACCTATAATATTCTATGTAGCCCTTCTTTATTGGACAGCTATACAAAAAATATCATACCTCAAATAATTATAGCGGGTATGCAGGCTATCAATGCTTAGCACAAAGCCCTGAAATTAACCCCGCTCTTTGTTCATATGCAAAAATCAAAGAACAAATATTTGTCGGACTTGATATTAGAAAATTAATGGCTGATAAAAATTTACAAAATGTTTAACGCCCGATGAAGCAGCCGCATGGGCATCTTTTAAAAATATCGCTCACCACTTTCTTGGTAATTACAAATCCCCTAATTTAGCAAATTATTGCTGATATGTTGAAAAATTATCGAAAGATTGGAGCTAGAATGTATCTAAAGATGCATTTTCTGCATTCCCATCTCGATTTTTTTTCCCGAAAACTTGGTTGATACGAGCGACGAACAAGAAGAGCGGCTACACTAAGATTTAGCCAACATTGAAAAAAGGACTCTAATACGCGAAACAGATACTAAACAATACAAAAGGCAAAGTTCCACCAATCTTCATTTCTGATTTGTTTCTTTAAAGTTAAAAAAATGAATATTATTTGACAAAAATCTTTAAAAATTAATTTATTGACTGTATTAAAAACTATCCCAGCCAGCATTTTTTGAAAATTTTGATCAAAAAGTATTCAAATATCATACCCCAATATGATTAAAAACCTTCAAATTTAAAAGCACTTTCTGTTCGAAAATTAAGGTATCGTCGGGAGAAAAATGTACCATAAATGTGATTATTCTTGAATAATCATTTATGATTCATATTTCGAAACGCTTTTTGTTCATATTTGATATCATTGTAAAATTGGTCTTTAATTTTGTTATAGTAATATTTGAATGTTTTTCACAGTCATTTTCTGATCATATTCGTGAACATATTTCAATCGTTTTGATTGGGATTTTTGAATAATTTTTGAATGCGTTTATCATACATTTATTGTTCATATCTCATACAAAATAATATACTACTCACTCATCATTTAGGTGATTAAGTTTTGAATTTCCCTACATATCAATACAATTCGATTACTCTTTCTGACTAAATAATGAGCTATCATACAATTGAACAAAAGAAATTATCAAATTTGAATACTTTTGATGATCAACAATTGAATATAGTTTTTCAATCACATTTTGGAATCATATTTGAATCAATTGTGTTAACTTTAGGTGATCAAAAATTTTAATCATTTTTGATTCAGCTTTCTGAATCTTTTCTGACAATCTTTGTTGACTGAAGAATGCATTTTATACTTGTAAAACTCTTACTTTTCATTGAAGATCTTATTTTTTTCACATACACACATCATTCATGAAGTTCAGAAAAAATATATTGAAATTTTATTCTTCAAGACAAGAAATAATGTATACATATACTGGATATGGCTTCAACATCCCGTACCATATCGTTTTTTAAGATGTTGACGATCATAGCTGATGCTGGATGTTGTAGTCGCAGGTGTATATTGGTCTAGTTTCTTTGCGAATTACCTTTTGTTCAATAACTCACTTCCGCATGCGTTCTTCCCCTGATGAAATAAGATTACTATGTAGTATATTATTTTGTATGAGATATGAACAATAAATGTATGATAAACGCATTCAAAAATTATTCAAAAATCCCAATCAAAACGATTGAAATAGGTTCACGAATATGATCAGAAAATGACTGTGAAAAACATTCAAATATTACTATAACAAAATTAAAGACCAATTTTACAATGATATCAAATATGAACAAAAAGCGTTTCGAAATATGAATCATAAATGATTATTCAAGAATAATCACATTTATGGTACATTTTTCTCCCGACGGTACGTTAATTTTCGAACAGAAAGTGCTTTTAAATTTGAACGTTTTTAATCATATTGGGGTATGATATTTGAATATTTTTTGATCAAAATTTTCAAAAAATGCTGGCTGGGTACATAGTAATCTTATTTCATCAGGGGAAGAACGCATGCGGAAGTGAGCTATTGAACAAAAGGTAATTCGCAAACAAACTAGACCAATATACACCTGCGACTACAACATCCAGCATCAGCTATGATCGTCAACATCTTAAAATACGATATGGTACGGGATGTTGAATCAATCTCAAAAAACGGAATGAAGAATCGGATTTAGCGTCATAAATTGTCTTAAAACCACTTTTAGTTGCCTAGATCCAAAACCGTGTATATTTGAGTAATTGCAACGAGGTTCAGTGCAGACCATACGGCCAAAGTAGTATAGCGTCATCAGTTAAAAGATGCAAAGACTACCTGATTCCGCATCTGCGCTTCGAAGGGGTTCTTAGAGTCACAACAGGGGTGGATGGTTGGCGCAAGTGTACCCAAATGCTGGACGAGGCGATACATGTGTGCACCGATGGTTCAAAAGTAGTGGAAGGAGTAGGACCTGCGGTAGACTGTGCCAATCCGGAAACAAACATATCATCCAATCTGCCAGATCACTATACCGTTTTCCAAGCGGAAGTATTAGCCGTAACCAAAGCAGTAGAAACACTGGAAGAAAATAGCTTAAACTGAAATTTTTATATTAACAGCCAAGCAGCAATTATGGCAATAATCTCCCATAGCACATCATCTTAAAATAGGTTATGGTGTAAAAATTCCCTTGAAAGAATCGGGACAGTGGGAAGCATACAGCAATATTGCGTACCAGGGTATAAAAAAGCGGATGAACTATCTAGATTGGGTGAGATTAAGATAAGGCGAGAGGTGCATAGGATCGACCGAAGCACGGGACTATAAAGTGTCGAAGATCATGTGTAGGTCGTACAACCTTAGACTAACAAGACTCATTATGGGTATTCTGAGTGGGCACTGCATTCTGACGTCACATGCCATCAAATTAGGCTTGTTTCGTGGTAGCACACGTAGGAAGTGCGGGTTGGAAGAGGAAACGATTGAGCACGTTTTGTGCTCTTACCCTGTGCTTGTCAGGCTAAGACTCCAGCTATTAGAAGTGATACAGCTGTCACTTCTAGAAGCAGCAAGTGGTATTTGCCAAGAGGACGGAGTGATTTTATAACATAGGTCCTGGTTCTTGATAGAGGTTCCAGGTTGGTCGTTAAAACAAACTTCTGGTAACATTACAGACTCATTCACTCTATGTAATCTCCTCACGGACCGAGCAGTTCAACCTAACCTTACCTAAGCTTCCGAGATGGGTGCTGCAACTATAAATTTAGTCAAGAGTCAAAGAAATGCTCAAGAAATTCTTGTACGCTTCAATTGATGTATGCGGACCGCATCCTGAATGAAATATTGTAAAAAATATGAATAATAATATAGAAATATACATATGTACATATTAAGGCAGTTCAGAGTTTTTTGCGTTTGATATTGGGAACGCTGCAATAGCGCAATAGCTAGCGATTGTGAATTTTTTTTTTTTATTGTTAAATTTTTCTTTTCACATTTTGTTTTGTATTGACAATTGCTATTCAATGTTGAAAAATAAACAATGGCATTTAATGTTGCGCATCTGCCATGACCATAGTTTAACTATATGGTTAGCTCATCTCTACATCAACAACATCCCTTTGTTCAGATTGTCAAAATTTAGGCGAATGGAATGGAGAGAAAACATAAATACGCTAAATTATAAAAAAATTACCACCACGGCAATAAATAATTGTCAATGTGTTGGTTCCATTTTGCTTTCCCTTTTATTTTGACAATCTCTATACCCATGCGCGGTTCCAGGAGGGGGAGGGGGACTTTTTTTGTATTAACTGTATTGAAGTATATAATACCAATCTACATAGCAGTTTCTTATCACAAAACGGATTTTTACTAATTTTTAATATTTCTTGATTTTTTACGTTCTAGGGGGGGGGGGGGGGGGGGTGGGCGGGAGGAAATTTTTTTTTAAATATATGTAATAATATCTTAAAAAAAGCAAGATAAATAAAAAATTAGTAAACATCCGTTTTGTGATAAGAAATTACTATGTGATTAGTATTATATACTTCAAAACAGTTAATACAAAAAAGTCCCTCCCCCCTTGAACCGCGCATGCTATACCACTGAAATGAAAAAATAAAATCAGCTGATAAGATGAGCCATGGCCATGACCTAGCAAATGCATAACCATATAATTTGTTGGTACTTTGTGTAAAAACAGTACACCAGTGTGCAAAAACAATGATGCTAGACCATTTGAAAAAAATCCTGAACTCTCCCATTTTCAAATAAAACAACTTTAACATTGGCTTACATTGTTAAAATAAAAAAAATTCTCGCTTTCTAATGATGTGGATAACGCGCTTCAAACGGAAATCATCGCGCTTCGGTTGGTAAATGCGGTTCATTCCGCTCCTGTACCAGTTCTCGTGGAAACCTTCGCTTACAACGTAGCTAGAGCAGCTTTGCCTTGATTTGACTAATCAAGTAAGTTGAATAATCAGTCTAATCGGCTAATCGATTACTCGACTAATTATAGTTTTTACTGTAACGAATTTTCTGCAAATCCTCTTATTTGCAACCTTCTGCAAAGTTCGAATCAGTAAACTGTTGAATAAATACCTTCAATATTAAATAATGGAAAAATTGCCTTTATTAAAGTACTTCACAATAACACTTATACTTTGCAACTAGCTTGCTTAACAACCAAACTGACTGATAGCTTAAATGAAACTGATCTCTTGCCTTCACTGTTGTCGCCCTTTTATACTGTCCGACCTCTTCGTTGCATATTTCTAGGCTTTTCTAATTCCCGAACTTACTAGTTAGTTATAAATTTCTCAGCTACAACTACAGATGTATAATTTGTATAGCTTCTCCATACCCCATGCGCTTGTATACAGAGGTGGCGTAAGGCCTCGCGGTGATAAGGGCCTCGCGGCCCACAACGAACATATAATTGAAAAAGTATGAAAAATACCTAAGAACACGGCACAAGGCTGTTCTTATAATAAGCTAGCTGACCCCTCAGGCGTTTTTCTGCGTAATTGTACCTTTAAAACTTTTAACTAAAAGAAGGACCTCTGGTAATTTTTTAAAGAGACCGATCTTAATTTTGCTTAGTCCGAAGATGATTTTATGGCAATTATCGAAAAGAAACTTGAGATGTGTGGACTTTTTCTGCTTTTCACTTTATAGAATGTCAAATCTCCCACCATCTTTGTATAAAACTTTAGAATTTAAATTAACGTCATTAGTTGAGAATTGTTAATATTGTGTCCGTTGTTGCACTGAACGCCTCACTTAAAATAAATTTTTAACTTAAAGATATTCCAATCTTCGGCGCCACAAATTTATGTTTATGTAATAATCAATATTTCTGTTAAAATCAATTATTTCGAAATCTCATCTCTTCCGTTTCTGACAATTTGTTTATATTTAGTCTTGCAACATTAGTTGGCGTTAAGCTGCTGTAGCGGGGAGTCCCCTTTAAGAGAAAGAGCATTGCTCGGGACTTTCTCTTATTAAAAAGCATTGTGTATCAAAACAAATGCATATGATATGTTACCTGTCAAATTTGACTCATAGCCATTTCCAATGAAAGTACAAATCGCGTTCAGACGGAGTCTTGTTCGTTCCTTTAAATAAATAATAGCGTCACATATTTTTAAAACTATAACAAGTGTTTAAAAAGTGGAGATAGGTAAGAAACCGTTATGTGATTGAAAATTGAGGTTATTATTTGTTTTATATCTTTTATTTGTTGCGCTAGAGTCCGCCTAATTTTACGGGTACAATATTGGCACTTTCTTCATAATTTATCAATCATGTCACTCTTAAGTACTAAGAGAGATAGAGATAAAGGGAGAAAATGGGAATCTGGTTCAGCAAAAAGAAAAAAAATCTGAAAGAGCTGTATCAAACCATGTTTTAAGTTCAGGTATGATGAAGTTTCTCAGTCGAGCTGAATCTAGTAGTACTGAATCAATTGAATCGCTTGCTTCCACTTCTCAACAACATGTGTCTGTATCCGACAATTCGGAAATTACTCCAGATGCACCAAATATTGATACCGAACGACGAGATTCTGAAAAAGAAATCAAGAGAGCATGATTGAAATAAGTTCGCCATCTGCTAGTAGAGCCAGTGATGTAGTGGAGCAAACATTTGCCAGTTTTGACGTGGGATTGTGGACGTTTCCCATGGCGGCTGCTAAGCGTCATGAAGTTAAGTCATCTTGATGAACATTATCCTCAAGATGATGATCATAGACACTTTTCCAATTTTCATTTCTCAAGAAATTAAGATTAATTGATATCATAAACTTCTTAGCCTCTCATAATTTGCATTTAGAGGTCACATAGAATCTCTCAAAACTGACGAAAACACTAAGAATTTTGGTAACTTTGTAGACTTATTTAAATTGATAGCTATTTATGATCCTACGTTACAAGAACACTTAAACCGCATTAATAATAAACAACTTACACACCACTATCTAATCCATGATACTCAAAATGAATTGATTACATTAATGTCAAATACACCTGTACACCAATAATACCTGTGAAGTGATTGGTAGGATAAAAGAGGCAAAATATTATTCTTTTTTACTCGACTGCACTAGAGACTCTAGTAGAGTTGAACAAATGCCGGTTATTTTAAGATATTGTAATACATTAACTGGAACCATAGAAGAAAAATTTATCGGATTTCTTGCTGTCACCGAAACGACTGGAGAATATTTGGCTAATGCAATACTGAAAAAAATGGCTTAGATATTCAAAACTGTCATGGCCAAGGATACGACAATGCTGCTAATATGGTAGGCATATATAATGGAGTTAAAACTCGAATTCTAAATATAAATCCCAGGGCACTTTTCACACCTTGAGGTTGTCATAGCTGGAATCTCTTGTTGTTCGCCAATTCTTCGGTGGCAGCAAAAACATTTTTTGGTTTTCTTCAGAAGATTCCTTTGCTTTTTTCAAGTTCCAGCAAACGCTGGAAAATAATCAAAGATAAATTAAAGCTTACGATGAAGCCTTTATCAGACACAAGGTGGGAAAGCAGAATCCAGGTGGTGAAGGCTGTATTATTGCAATTTGATGATGTTGTTGAATGTATAGAATACTTAAAATGCCAAAAGGAAAAATCGGACACACTCACTGATTGCGATTCCATTTTGAACGAAATGTTCAGTTTGGAATTTATCGTATCATTACATATCTGGTATGAGCTATTAACTCGTGTCAATACCATTAGCAAATTATGGCAATCTGTACAAGTCCATTTAAGCGTTACTCTTGAACATTTGCGTACATCTTGTGAATGGATAAAAGAATATCGACAAACTGGATTCGAAAAATGCTTGTCTGACGCTCGTCAGTTTATTGAGAAAAGCAGTTACGATTTGCCCAAAGATTTTAAAAATAAAAGAGTAGCCAAAAAGAAAAGGATGTTTGATTATGAAGGCAGCGATCAACCTATAAAGTCTGCAGAAAGCCGGTATGAAACCAATTTTTTTAATACCATGATTGATTCTGTGATCAGTAGCATGGAATCGAGATTTATGTCTTTAAGACAACATTTTGAAGATTTCGGTTTTATATATGACTTAAACCAGTTAAAACGAATTCCAAAGGAGCAACTACTGAAAAACTGTCAGGATTTACACAGTGTTCTGCAAGTAGGTGAGAGCAGTGACTTCCAGCCTTATGAGTTGTATGAGGAGTTACGAAATATGATTCAAAATTTACCCAACTCTATTACTCTCTCTATTTGCTACAATATATTATAGAGAACAATTTAACCAAATGTTTACATTGTCATTAGGATATTGTTAACAATACCTGTAAATACTGCTTCCGCTGAAAGGAGCTTTCCAAAATTGAAACTAATTAAAATTATTTAAGAAATACTATGGATCAAGAAAGACTCTCGGCTTTGGCAGTTTTATCTATTGAAGTAGATATAGCATCTAATTTACAAACCAATCATTGAGGAGTTCAGTAAGACCAAAAGTAGAAAATGTTTGTTTCTTTAATTTTTTCACCATACTAATTTTAAAAAAATTTTTTTTTAATTTTTTTATTGTTTCAAAAAGTTATATGTATGTAAAAATGTATGTTTGTTTCTGAACGAATAAAAACCGTCTCATTTCAAGTGATTTTTTATTTTGAATTCCCTTTTTGTTGCACCATATAGGGCCTCGCAAAATGTACCTCGCCCACATAAATTTTTTGTCTTGCGCCGCCACTGCTTGTATATGTGAGCGACACTTCCACAATCACAATTGCATACCTTTAGGAGCATCTCAGAAAAGATATCTGCATGTGTTTGTGCATCTCTTCTCCGCTGCGTGTACGTACATAGGTGTAGACAAAATGATCAAATTATTGATGTGCATTCACGTCACTGCTTAGCATCGCATAGAGATGGCAGTAGCCCTTAATGTTGCTAACATTCGTAACATTACTAATCAAAACCGAATATTGTTTGAGTAGATTTAATTGATAGTGGTTAATCAAAAATGTAAAATTTTGTTTAGATACTTGCATTTAAGTAAGGTGTGAGAAAAAAATAATATTTAGTTGTTAGCCTGTACAAAATTGTATAAGCTCACAACCATCGCTGTACGGTGCCATTTGAAAACAATACTAATTCTCGCGTAATGCTCAATTTATGTGTTTAACTATTCACTTTTACATGGTGATGTCATTGGCGATGACAATTTTCAGCACTGCATTACTTCGCAACTCGTTGTCAACCAGTACAACAAACGACAGTTCTTAGGTTTAAGCTCGTTGTCAACCAGTACAACAACCGACAGTTATTAGGTTTAAGCTTGTCTCAAGTACTTTGCAACGCAAATTCATTTCAACTGTACATATAAATATTCTAGTACTAGTTATAATTTCAACATTTTTAACTACAGTTGCATCAAAATGAATAAATACATTTAGTGTGATGTCATCTTTTAATGAAATTATGGAAATAATGTTACAATTACTGTCGCCCAATTATTAAATTCATCAATTCATTTCTATCTTTAAAAAATAATTAATTAGTTAGTGGCGTCGTAAAGGGGGGGAGGATAGTTAACGGGGCACTTGCCCCGGGCGCTACTCACAGAGGGGGCCCCAATTGGTCCGCAAATTAGAACTTCTTGGATAATTTGTATTTTTATTATAACTGATTTCTGCAAAAAATGCCTATACTAAAAAATGCATGCATATATACGGAACATTTGCGACAGGTTGTGGAATAATTGTACGCATATATCTTTTTTTCTCACGTTCAACGTTACGACGGGAATCATTAAAAAATGCTTTAACAAAAACTGAATCTGAAACGTGAATCTGAAACACGATGGAGCGCCAGAATACAATCGGATAGCGTTATCGTCGATGGGCTAGAGTATGTAATATAACATTTAGAACAATTAGCAGAGGACACTAACACCACAAGTGATACCAAAAGCGAATCTAAAATTCTGTTGCAAAATATAATTCATTTCTGGTATGAAATTTTAAGAGGATTGATCGATTACAAGATCCGGGAATTAATTTTAGAGAAGCGTATCATGATCTTAAATCATTAGCGACTAAACTATCCGAAATTCGAGAACTCTTCTCTATGAAGAAGCAATAGAAAAAGCGTAGTCTCTTTGTGAAAATAGGGATATTGAAAAAAGTAAAAGGTGTATGAAGGTGCCCGGAGAATCGGCTAGAGATGTTGGTCTTTCCGCAGAATGAGAAGTTTCTCGCGTTACGAAAAGTGTTCTTGATCGTCTCCAACAAGAAATACGTACAAGATTTACACGACTAAGTGAGCTTAATTTTAAATTTGGATTTCTCTTAGACGTTGGATATTTGTTAAACAAGGCTAATAACGACTAACGAAAGAAACTGTAAGAACTTGGGTGAATTTTGCAATACAGATTTCAATGGAGCCGAACTTTTTATCGAAAAATGTGACTGCAAATATTACTTCGCAGTAGAAAAGAAATTTAACTTAAAACTCCGTTAGAATTACTTTTATAATCTCTTATTGGGAAGCTGTTTTCTCAAGAAAATATTTTGCTCCGGGCGCAAGTAAACCTCACTACGCTACGGGAATTAGTGGAGAACTGCTGTAGTTAAGCACAACAGCTAAATATATATACAGCCTTTGTCAACCAAAAACGATCACTTTTGGTAAACGCTTGAGGAGTATATTATTAAAATGCTAAATTTATTGTTACTTTGTCTCTTAACAGCTTTTGCATTCCTACTTTTTAAACGGTTTTATTTAGGTTGACTGGACAGGCTGCACGGCCGTTGTGAACGAATTTTGTAATAAAAATTTAAGTAACTTCCCGATAAGCTACAAGCTTGCAACTTGGAATATAGTTCAGAACCCGATAACAATGCAATAATAAGAAAAAATACCGCCGCTAGGTGGCGCAAAGATCGAGATATTCAAAAAAATCGTATTTGTGGTCCGATTTGATCCATATTTGGAACACATAATACATACATGAATGGAAAGCGACCTATGATGTCCGATTTGGCTCATATTTAGAACAAATATAACATACAGTTCGGTAGAAGTGACATCAAAATATTTTGGAGTTGGTGGAGGTACAAGCATACGTTGCGCAAAGTCGAGTAAAGTCTTTGGAAGGATTATGTATTGAGGCCTTAGATTGTAACAAATTGTCAGGAAAGAGTCCTTGTAATAATGAGTCACTAAATGAACTAAATAGAATGACAAATAATAGGCAATTAAATAAAGACTAAAAACTTGAAAAAAAATAATAACAAAAAAATTTTAAGTTAAACGGTTTTATTTAAAACAATACTTACATGAAATAATAATGATAATACTAAAAGCTAGAAAATAATTGTTTTCAATAAAACCGTTTAACTTAAAAATTTTTTTTTAATTATTTTATTTAAATATATAAATATATTTGTTTTAAGGTTTCGCTTATATTTAAATAAAATGAGGTAAAGATTATGAAATTGCGTGTACAAATGAAAAAATAGAATTTTCTTTTAAATACGAGCCCTTTCTAGTTAGCTGTTAACAGCTGTATATGAACAATACTCATGAAAACAGAATAGAGAAATTGAAATAACTCAATTAAATTAGCCACATACAAATCAATTGAACCATTAGCCGGCCTATTGACCAGCCGCCGACTAATTGCTGAAAAATGTGTGGAATGTTTGGAAATTAACAATAAATTGCAACGCCTGTCAAATACAATTAAATTACGTCTATATTACCAACAATAGAAAATGAACGAATTTTCGATTTATATTCTGCGTAGATTACTAATAATGAAAGTAATTGCTTTATGAGCTTAGTGCTCATTGCTTAGTGAGCTGTTAACCTCTACATATAATGAAATTCTAATAAGTCGATGTCTTTACATTCAAGATATTAAAAAAAAAAAACAATTGATAGGAGAGGTCCTGAACCCAAGTCAGCAATTTTTAAAATTTTTCTCTGTCTGTCTGAATGTTTGTACTCGCATCACTTAAGAACCACTGTACTTAACTGAGTGCAGCTTTCAGCATTACATCAGCCGAGATCTACTTAACATATTAGGATACATTTCAAACCCTTCGACCCCTAGGGCTTTTATACCCAAAACATGGACTCGACTGTTTTCCAAATATATTTTTACAGTATGCATATTAAATGAAATGTTGAGGACTTTAACAAAAATGTTAATTTTTTGAGATGTCTCTACGAGTTGCCGGGATATAGGGCAAATGTGGTGCAAGAGTTTTATTATAAAAAAAATTATAAATAAGGTCGCTATATAAGTACCACGGAAGCGATTTCAAGATAACTTGGCTTTCGTATCCACCAACAAAATTCTTCGTTAATGCAAACTAAGGGATACCTTAAAAAAACGAGCGGGAGTGTAACTTCATCTTAAAAACTTAAGAGAATATTTCATAAATCCTGGTAGCATCACACTTTTGGATGATAAAAATTTAGTTCAAGAAGATACATAACTCGAACCTTTTATACAATGGGTTACCGTCATACATATACTATAAGCAGGGCACAATTTTTAGATCTGCATTGGGTGTGACAGTTTTAGGAAGTTCTGCCTAAAATCGGAGAGGGTTAAGATCCCAATTGGAACTGGTTAGTAGCTTACCATATAGTCTGTGTAAGCTTATTACCTCAGTGCAGAAGATTAATTCCTTCTTTTATGGTAAGCATAATAACAAATTTTGGTTGCGTCCGTAAGTACCAAACGGTATTAGAGAGGAGTAAGTTTACGAAATGGAATACTTATCAAATTGACATAGTTTCGAAATATTGCCATATAAGAAAAATGTCTTATAAGTAATGGAATTTGTATACCAAACTTTAGCATACTTCAAAGAAGTTGTCCTATTTGACGTACACGTGAAGTTTTTTACTTGACCGTATGCATGGACAAATGCATGTTACTTGCCCAAAGGTAACTGGCTTCGAAAATTTCTCTGTCATTTGTAGTGTTCAATATATACATAAATGGTTTAAGATAATTCAACGCAAATAAAAAAACAAAGTTTCGTTATTACAAAGTTTGACGCATACGAATTGCCGGGTAATAGATAATTATAAATATAAATAATCTTAATGTTATACATATGTAGCTAGATCGTTTAGGCTACCAGTCGACACTCACCAAAGGCTAACCCGAACGGTTCATTCTTCAATGCATCTTAAGAGCTAGGAACCTAAACCTGAGCTACAATCAAATCAAGTCACATTCTTCAGAAAACTTGAAAAACTGACTGCCTCCCTATATGCGTCAATGCAATTTTTGGAGGTGTTAATAAATCGAGTATACAGTTCAGCAGCTATTAAATTGGGTAGCCCGGTGGCATTCTTCTATTTTAAAGCAGCGAAGTCTACACTTGACCTGTGCCAGATTTTAAGCAGAAGTGCTCTGGATCGTTGTGTGTAATTTAACTATAAAAATTGTCTGTCAGTGCGAGCCATAATATGAATGTTAGTGTCTGACTTACAGATTTGACGCAGTTCTTTGCTGCAGAAAAAATAGGAGATAGTCTTGCAAAGCGACAGTTTCCCACTGATGGTTTAATGGCTACCTAGGCAACAAAAACTAATTCAAAGTGGGAAATTCGGTAGCCGCATTTGTACCAAGAGGATTAAGGTCTGAGCTATATGTGTTTAAATAAATCAAAGTCGATGACTATTTCAGAAGCACCTACAACTGAAACAGTTAAGGACACATTCAAGGGGCCAAAGTACCGTCTCTTATTGGGATAGTTCTGCGCTAGTGCCATTCGCTATAGGGTTAAAAATTTACAATGTGAATGTCTGGATTCCCTTATCTAGAGACCATGATACAGGAAATCAAGGTAATTCCACTTTAAAGTGTATTGGTTGTCAGAGCTATAATATTGTAACGTATTTACTACAACTCCGCTTATTTGCAACCTTCTACTAACGGTCGAATCACTAAACTGTTGAATAAATAACTCCACTATTCAATAATGCAAAATGGCCTTTATTAAAGTACTTCGCGATAACACTTATACTTCGCAACTGATAGCTTGCTTAAACCAAACTGATTGTCGTGCCTCAACTGTTGCTGTTTTTTATACTTTTTGGTTTCCTCGTTGACATATTTCTAGGCGCTTCTATTTCTAGAATTTAATAGTTAGTTATCAGCTATAAAATTATCAGCTATAACTACGTGTATAGGTTCTCATACGCGCGTGTATATGTGAGTGATACTTGCACAAATTATTGCCTACTTTTGGGAGTATCTCAGATATATGCAAGTGGTTGTGCGTTGCTTTCCGCTGCTTGTATGGACATAATGATTATTTTGGTTATGTGCATACAAGTCACTGCTCATTATCGGCTTAGAGATGATGGTATTCCTTAGTGTTGCTAATATTCGTCACAATATGTTGAAAAAGCATTGCCATCTCAACAAAATTATGTTTTGGAAATTTTAAATTTTTTTATGGAATGTTACTAGTGACAGTTGAAAGCAGTGAGAGGAGATAGCATTATAACTAGTACCGTCTCTTATTGTGATAGTTCTGTGCTAGTGCAATTGGCTACAGCGTTACGTTCACAAAATTTACAATGTTAATGTCTGGATGCCCTTACCTAGAGACCATGATACAGGAAATCAAGGTAATTCCGTATTTGACGTATTTGACATAAAGTGCGCGCTGACGACTAGAGCTATAATATGTCAAATGCTGAGAAAGCATAGCCATCTCAACAAAATTATGTTTTGGAAATTTTTAATTTTTATTCGACTATCAATATTTAAATGATAAATATTTTCAGAGTTGCTAAAAAGTACGAACTGCTTGAAATACAACTAAAACTTCGCATAAAGTAAAGCAAAATCTGTATACTCCTTAAAAAAATTCGCGCTTCTTAAACTCCGACCTCTAAAGTGGGATAGCTACCCTCTGCACATCATTACTATGCAGTTTATTTTTCTCTCCAACATATCGGGTATTGCGACTACATTTTCTTCTCGGTATTTGCTTATAAGGAGGACGGATATATGCGGATTAACTTTGAATATAGTGTCCGTATAATACGTTTTTGATTATGCAACAGGTGCGACGCGTCCTAAGACTTCACCACAAATGGACTTCATGGCCTGCCTTTGGAAGTTTACAAAATGAATCACTCAATTTGAAGGTTTGAATATTTTAATAAACTTAATTCTATATTTGGTTTTGACCCGAATACATATAAAAAACAATCATCATGAAGCCTTTTACGTTTCTTAATAAGTTTTACTTACATTTTTGTTAAAATTCTGTTATAAATTAATAAAAAAAATAAAAAGAAAATATTTTTCCGCCAACAAATTTGCAACTTAGCAAAACGGAACTACGATCGAAATGCAGAATACACAAAATCGAACGATTCGAAGTTGGATCGAAAGATATTGGAACACAGAATACCAAAATTGCCAAATCGAAAAAATTCCAATCCAAGTCGAAATGCAGAATAGGGCTGATGATTTATATTTATATTATATTTTTTAATTATTTTTTTTTTCAAGTTCTTAGTCTTTATTTAATTGCCTATTATTTCTCATTCTATTTAGTTCATTGTGTGACTCATTATTACAGGGACTCTTTCCTGATAATTTGTTACAATCTAAGTCCTCAATACATAATCCTTCCAAAGACTTTACTCGACTCTGCGCCACGTATGCTTGTCCCTCCTCCACCTCCGAAATATTTTGATGTCACTTCTACCGGACTGTATGTAATATTTGATCCAAATATGAGCCAAATCGGACATCATAGATCGCTTTCTATTCATGTATGTATGATGTGTTCCAAATATGAGCCAAATTGCACTACAAATACGATTTTTGTGAATATATCGACGCTTGCGCCACCTAGCGGCTATCTTTTCCTTATTATTGCATTGTCATCGGGTTCTGAACTATATTCCAAGTTTCAAGCTTTTAGCTAATCGGGAAGTTACTTAAATTTCAATTACAAAAAAGCTAAATAAAACCGTGTAACCGTCCTCTTCATGAATAATTTTTCTTCTTAGTTCGCATGGCTAGGTACCCGGGTACCACAAGACAGTTCATACGTGAGAACTACTAGTGGTACCTGGGTATCCCAGCCATGAGAACTAGTAAAAAAAAACTAATATTAGTAATAAAAAACTAATTTATTAAAAAACCATCTTTATGAAATTATATTTGAAAAAATGGTCTCTTCTTTTTGTAGAAAACGTATTCCCATACGATGCCACAAATTTTTAACTCGTTTCTATTTGTAGATTATTTAAAAATGGCTTTTGAATATGCAAAAGGTACCCGGGTACCCATCTATACACAGGACGGTTAAAAAAGGTAGCCTTTTGGAATATTTATTTTTTACAGATATGATAGCGCTGTTTCAAAAGGGAATGTTAAAACGCATCTTATGTCAATAGGGGGCAATGGCGATCAGATTTGTATGATGTGATAAACAAAAACCAAACTTTATGTCATACCTCGCAAATGACTATATCATGTTGGATTTCACCCGAACTTACATTGCCTTACTATGTTAACATCTATATAGGCTAATGAGATGCCTCTCTCATCACAATAACAATTGACTCATGCATAGAAATCGCAAACTATTTAGTTTGCTTCAGTCTTTTAGCACTCATTCAATTAATTTTAGCGCTCAAATGAAAATTAAAATTTTGAGAGTAAATAAAGTATTTACTCACAGTTTCCCGCTGGTGGTTATTGGTTACCAATACGTTCCGTTGAACATCATAGCTTGCAATGATCAATAGCAAACATTGTAGAAAATTTCAAATTTAGTATACTACAAACGCTTTTGAGATATAAACTGAACAAAATGAACGTGCAGGATTAGTCTATACTTACATTCTAAACTCAACCATTTATCAAGTTGAAAATTGATTTCAAGATGACCGTTGACGAAAATGAATGTGTGGAAGTGATAATCGAAGGTGAACCCATACTAAAACCTATTGAATTGAAAAATATCGGATTTCTCGAACAACAACCGGTGATCGTTAATTGTCCAGCTTGTGAAGTTGAAGCGCTAAGCATTGTGCGTCTGGAAGTGGTTACATGTTTGCAACGGTTTTTAAATGCAACAAAATTGTGGTGAGAAATAGAGAGATGTTTGAGTTTAATACTCCTTTCTTTTTGACAATATTCTTTTAATTATACAGCAAAAATTGGCCGCATCGACATGACCTCAACCATTATTGCAGTAAGTGTGGCTGTTATATTGGCCGTTATGTACCAATCGATTGCAGTGAACGTTGCATATCGCAAAACGCTCGCAAAATGGCTGCAAGTGGCAGTATATCATTGAAGACACCACCAAAAGATTGCGCTGTTAATGTACAAAAATTGCGCGAAAAAGTGAAAGCAAAACGGGCGGCAGCGAAGGCAGACAAAGAGGCTATTGAAGCAACAGTGATTAAAGAAGTGGTACAAGAAGAGATAAATTGAACTCATTAATTCGAGACGAGGAGGTAGCGAAAATATGGAATAAGTTAGCAGCGCTATAGTTGAAGAAATTTGTTTTATATATTGAATTGTATTTTTATATTAAACTAGCAGACCTGGCAGACGTTGTTCTGCCCTAAATTTGGCCTATCTGCATTTTTTAATAAGTTTTTTCCGTCTAACTCTGCCCTCCCCCACCCCTCTTCACTTTTTCCTGATCCTTTTATTCACTCCTCCTTCCGTCTTTTTCTCTCCACTATCTCCATATTCGTCTCATTCTATTTCTTCTATACTGACCTTCTACTTCTCTCTTCTCTCACCTTCTTCTTCATCCCTTATTGCCTGTCCCAGAGGGTGGTATGTATTTTGTTCCAGTCCCAGTCCCAGTCCCACTCCGAGTCTCAGTCCCGGTCTTAGTTCTAATCCCTGTCCCAGTCCGTCTCTGGTTAACTTCCCGGAAAAAAGGATCGTAAATACTAATATAGGCAAATTTGTATACCAAATTTTCAAATTTTGAATTTTTTCTAAAAAAAAATAACTCAAGAATGGCTAAACCGATTCGGGATTTCAAAATCAACTAACCATCATCTCTCCTTCCTGTATCTTTCCTAAAAATTTCATGGCAATCTTTCTATCCGTTCTCGAGTTATGGAGTGACAATCAAAATGTACACTTCTTTTTAGATATATAGATAAATGGGTCAGAAGGTCCTTAAAAATGTTACCAAAAGTTTGCTCAACGACTAAGCTAAAAAACCTATCAGAAACCAGGTCCTTTGTTATAAAATAACTACATCTTCTTGGCAAATACCAGAAGCTTTCTAGGCCCAATGCCAATTGTTGCTTTTAGATCTAATAGATGTGCCACTCATAATATTCTTGGCCTTGCGAGCGGCGGGCAGGAGCACAATACGCACTCTAACGTTTCCTCCGCCAAACTGCACTTCCTACATCCGCTATCATCAACAAGGTCTTATTTAAAAGCATGTGACGTCTGAAGATTTAAAAGCATGTGACGCCTGAAGGCAGTGTCCAGTCAGAATACCCCCACTGTGCCTACAGTCTTCAATTTTTAATGATAGGAGTAACTTTGTTAGCCTTAAGTTGTAATAAATACACATTCGGCACTTTACAGCCCTGCGCTCGGGTCCACGCCTTTTTGATTATCTCACCCAATCTGGTCTTAACGTCTATGGAGAAAGTTTCGAGGGAAGCGCTCTTTTTAGCTAGCTTATCTCATTTTTCGTTCCCATTTATTCCCTTACGTCCAATGAGCCAACATATATATGTATTGTCACGGATATTACCATCACTAAGTTATCCCATCACTAAGGCGATGCTAAGGCCATGCCAAGCAGTATTTACGTTAATAATCAAATCAAGTATACACATATATAAGGCAGCCCAGAGAGATGTCACACACAGATGCATTTACTTATACGCCTATGTGCGCGCGAGAGACTGTAAACTACAAACATTCACATCAATAATTCAATCTTTATGTATCTACATAAACGAATAAATAATTGCGTCTACACATATGTACGTATACGAGCAGCGGAGCGGCAATGCACAAACACATGCATATATCTTATGTCAGTGGTCACAAGAGAGGGCAATAATTTGTGCACGTAGTTGTGGCTGGCGATTTTGTATCCGAAACAAATAGTAAGTTCTGGAAATCGAAGAGCCTAGAAGTATGCAGCGTAAACTATAAAAGCGGGGCAAGCGAGTAAGAAGTAATTCAGTTTGAGTTGAGCTATCAATCAGTTTGCTTAAGCACGCGATCTGGCGGCCAATAGTAGAGTTTCATTTGAGTTATTAATCAGTTTGGTTATTAAGCCAGCGAGTAGCAAAGTATAAGTGTTATTGTGCAGTACTTTAATAAAGGCCATTTTTCTATCATTCAATATTGGAGTTATTTATTCAACAGTTTAGTGATTCGAACTTAGCAGAGGATTGCAAATAAGAGGATTTGCAGCAAATTCGTTACAATTGGTGTCAGAAGAAGAATTGTTGAATAAATTCCAGAAGACAACAAGGATATGGCAAAGTTCAGTGAATTAAAGATCCAGCAACTGAAGAAGGAGTTGGAGAGCCGTGGATTGAATACAAGCGGCGTTAAACTCGAACTTCAGGCACGGCTACGAGAGGCAATGGAAGCAGAAGGAATTGATGTGGAAGAGTATGTCTTTCACCTTGATGGCGAGGAGACAACAAAAATTGAAGAGAAAAACGAAACATCGCAGACGGTTACCAGCACAGACTTGAACATGATTTTGGCTGCAATATCTGCTCAAACATCGACAGTGGCTTCTCAACTGGAATCGCAAAAGACAGATATAACATCTCAACTGGCATCTCAACTAGAAGAACAGAAAACGTATATGTCATTACAGATGGAATCCCAAGAGACACGAATAACATCGAAGATTGAAGCACAAGAAACACGTATTTCAGAAATGTCGACACAAATTTCTTCACAACTGGAATCGCAGGAAACCCGTATAACATCAAATATGGAAGAACAAGAGGAGCGCTTATCATTGCAGGTGGCACAAATGTCTTCACAGTTAGAAGCACAGGAAGCAAGGGTAACATAAAAGCTGGAAGCGCAGGATGCAAAAATCGCTCAATTTCAGGCAGAAGTCGATGATTTGAAGGGTCGTATGGAGCAGTTACAATTAAATCGTCCAGCAGTTTCAGCGAGTAATCCAAAGGTAAAAACACTATCCTTTGACGGTTCTGTTCCTTTCCAGGTCTTTAAGCTACAGTTTGAGAAGACCGCAGCAGTGAACAACTGGAATGCGGAAGATAAAGTTGCTGCACTGTTCGTGGCATTGAAAGGGCCTGCAGCGGAAATCTTACAGACGATTCCAGAGTACGAACGGAACAGTTATGAAACATTGATGGCTGCTGTAGAACGACGTTGTGGAAGCGAGCATAGGAAACAGATATTCCAAATTGAGTTGCAAAACCGCTACCAAAAAGCAAATGAGACATTGCAGGAGTTTGCTTCAGATATTGAAAGATTGGCTCATCTTGCAAATGCGGACGCACCCGTGGAATACACTGAAAGGGTAAAAATCCAGAGCTTCATAAATGGCATACGAGATGTGGAAACGAAGCGGGCTACATATGCGAATCCAAAACTAACGTTTGCTGAAACGGTATCCCATGCATTGACCCAGGAAACGGCGTCATTATTGAGTAAACCAGCATACAAAGCTCATCGTGTGGAAGTAGAAAGGCCGGAGTGGGTAGATACAATTTTGGAAGCTCTGAAGGGATCACAACAGAAAAATGCCGGAGTTATGAAATGTTTCAAGTGCGGTAACCCAGGTCACATTGCACGTCATTGCAGTAGCAATTCCAATAGTTCCAACAATGTGGGTGGCCGTAAACGCAGAGCTGAAGGAGACGAGCAAATCTCCAAATCCACTCAATCGTTAAACTAAAGCGAGTCAGCCGCAAGGGGCGACAGCTGGCTCCCTCAATTGAATGCCCCATAACCTCTATCTCGCAAATTGGAAGAAGGTCAAGCAATCTTACTGTTGGAGGACATGTGGACGGAAAGGAACGGTTACTGACTGTAGATACGGGTGCATCTCATTCCATCATTCGAGCGGATTTAGTCAACAAGAAGATAAGACCATTGCTTGGAGCAAGATTACGTACAGCCACGGGAGAGGACACCCAGGTAATTGGAGAAGTAGAATGTGAAGTAGCAATTGGGAACGTCACGGTACTTCACAATTTTATAGTGGCAGGTATTGTTGATGAAATCATAATTGGAGTGGACTTCTTAATCAACCAAGGCATCAAGATCGATATGCAAAGCAAGACGATGCGATATAAGAACATGGATGTGCCACTTAATTTCGGCTACGAGAGAGGCTACAGCAGTAAACGAGTGCTGGTGGAAGAGAGTCAGCAAATACCACCAAAATCAGAAGCAGTCATCTGGGCAAAGGTAGATGGAGATTGTGGGACAAACAAATTGTGGGTTGTCGAAGCAGCAAATAAATCAGCACTGAACATACACTTGTAGGAAAAACCCTGGCTATGACAAAACAAGATGGACGTATTCCGGTAAGAGTACTCAATGAGTTCAAGTCACCATTCAATTTGACCAAAGGAGCTATTTTGGGAAGATGCCAAGAGGCCGAAGTAGTTATTAACTGTGAACAGCTCCAGGAATACGTTTCATCTAGTAATACTGATCTTTCAAATGATATCACGGCATGGACGCATGGGCTAGAGGACCCCTATCAGAGTAAGGCAAAACAACTGCTCCTAAAGTATGCGAACATATTTGACCAGGATGATTCTAAACCAGGCCGCACCAACGTTGTGAAACACCAAATTGACACTGGATATGCGAGGCCGATCCGTCAAGCTCCACGTAGTGTTCCACTGGCGAAGCGGGAAGTTGTGAGTCAAATCATTCAAGAAATGAGCGACAGCGGCGTCATCGAACCATCAGCTAGTCCATGGAGCTCACCGGTAGTACTTGTAAAAAAGAAGGATGGAAAAATGAGGTTTTGCGTGGACTACCGGAAGTTGAATGACGTAACGAAAAAGGATAGCTACCCATTGCCAAGAATTGACGACACTCTGGACTCGCTATCTGGTACGAAATGGTTTTCCACGCTGGACTTGAAAAGCGGCTACTGGCAAGTGGAGGTGAAGGAGGAAGATAAAGAGAAAACAGCCTTCAGTGTCGATGATGGTCTTTGGCAATTTACAGTGATGCCTTTTGGACTTTGTAATGCACCAGCTACTTTTGAGAGACTCATGGACCAGGTACTGAAAGGACTACATTGGAAAACATGCTTGGTGTACCTGGACGACATCATCGTATTGGGCAAGAACTTTGATGAACATCATAAGAACTTGGGGGAAGTTTTCCAGAGAATAGCTGGCGCTGGTCTGAAGTTAAGTCCCAAAAAGTGTGCGCTGTTTAAAAAGGAAGTCAATTATTTGGGTCACAAGGTAACGACAGAGGGCATCTGCACTGCGAACGAAAATATAGAGGCTGTAAAGGATTGGCCAAGACCACAGAACCTACATGAATTGAGAAGTTTTCTTGGGCTATGCACATATTACCGCCGATTTGTACCAAATTTTTCCAGCGTAGCCCACAGCCTCCATGAGCTTACAAGAAAAAACAAAGCTTTTGAATGGAAGAAGGAGCAAGAAGTGGCTTTCCAAACATTGAAGGAGCGTTTGTGCACTGCCCCAATGTTAGCATATCCTATTCCAGGAGCAACATTTATTCTGGATACAGATGCGAGTGGATATGCTATAGGAGGCGTTTTATCACAACTGGTCGATGGACAGGAGAAGGTAGTTGCATATTACAGCCGTTCGATTGGAAAACCAGAGAGGAACTACTGTGTTACGCGGAGAGAGCTGTTGGCATTGGTAGACTGCATTAAACATTTTCACAAATACCTCTACGGCCAGCGATTCCGTGTCAGGACAGATCACGCAGCGTTGAAATGGCTTCTGCAGTTCCGTAATCCGGAAGGACAATTGGCACGGTGGATCGAGCGACTACAAAGCTACGACTTTTCCATTGAGCATCGAAAAGGTAGTACCCATGGAAATGCTGATGCAATGTCACGAAGACCATGTAGTTTGGAATGCAAGCACTGTTCAAAAGCCGAGGCTAAAGAAGACATTATAGATGTCCGGCTAACGAATATAACATGTACAGATGAATGGGACAAGGAACAGCTAAGAAAGTGCCAGCTAGAAGATGCAGATGTGTCACGTGTTATGCAAGGGCTCGAACGAAATGAAAGACCAAACAGAGAAGAGATGTCAGCAGAGAGTCCCATTGCGAAGTCATATTGGGCACAGTGGAACAGTTTAGAATTGATAACCGGTTGCCTTCATCGACTATGGGAGAGTGAGGATGGTAAATACAAGAATAAACTGATAGTTGTTCCCAGAAAGAGGATTCCTGACGTGCTCAGCGAGCTGCATAATGGTCCAAGCGGAGGTCATCTTGGAATCACGAAGACGCTCGAGAAGATTAAACATAGATTCTATTGGGTTGGTTGCCGTCAGTCGGTCACTGAGTGGATTGCGAACTGCGAGGTTTGCAGCAGAGCGAAAGGGCCCAGAACACGAAGTCATGGCCAGATGAAGCAATATAACTCAGGTGCGCCATTTGAAAGGACCGCCATGGATGTCGCAGGTCCATTTCCTACTAGTAACCGCGGAAACAAATACGTACTGGTGGTTATGGATTATTTCAGTAAATGGCCAGAGGTATACCCAATCCCAAACCAAGAAGCAGAAACAGTAGCAGAAGTGGTTAAAAACGAATGGGTTGCAAGGTATGGTGTACCAATGGAGTTACATTCTGACCAAGGCAGGAATTTCGAAGCAGCTGTGTTCCAGGAAATGTGTAAGTCATTGGGCATTCGAAAAACACGGACAACTGCATTGCATCCTCAATCCGATGGTATGGTAGAACGATTCAATAGAACATTGGAGGAGCACTTAAGGAAAGTATTAGACAAGTACCATAAAGAATGGGATACCCGCATACCATTATTCTTGATGGCTTACCGATCAGCAGTGCATGAGACAACGGGCCAAACCCCTGCAAAAGTAATTTTTGGCAATGACCTTAGACTGCCAGCTGATTTGAAGTTTGGGATAGATGCCAATGCGGAGAGAAATGTCAGGAAATCCACTAGTGATTTGGAAGAAGAGCTAAGAGAAATACATGATCTGATAAGGCAAAGAACAAAGATTATGAGTGACAAGATGAAAGCCAGATACGATAAAGCAATTAATTCAGAAGGTTTTCAGGAAGGAGATTTGGTGCTGTTATACAACCCACAACGTAAAAAAGGTTTGTCCCCGAAATTGCAGTGTAATTGGGAAGGCCCATACAAAGTTGTAAAACGGATCAACGATGTAGTGTACCGCATACAAACCATCGGTAAACCGCGAACCAAAATGAAAGTGGTCCATTTGGAAAGGCTGGCAACGTTTAGATCGAGAGATTTGTCTGATCGGGACGATCAGACTTAGGTGGAGGGCAGTGTCACGGATATTACCATCACTAAGTTATCCCATCACTAAGGCGATGCTAAGGCCATGCCAAGCAGTATTTACGTTAATAATCAAATCAAGTATACACATATATAAGGCAGCCCAGAGAGATGTCACACACAGATGCATTTACTTATACGCCTATGTGCGCGCGGGAGACTGTAAACTACAAACATTCACATCAATAATTCAATCTTTATGTATCTACATAAACGAATAAATAATTGCGTGTACACATATGTACGTATACGAGCAGCGGAGCGGCAATGCACAAACACATGCATATATCTTATGGCAGTGGTCACAAGAGAGGGCAATAATTTGTGCACGTAGTTGTGGCTGGCGATTTTGTAGCCGAAACAACTAGTAAGTTCTGGAAATCGAAGAGCCTAGAAGTATGCAGCGTAAACTATAAAAGCGGGGCAAGCGAGTAAGAAGTAATTCAGTTTGAGTTGAGCTATCAATCAGTTTGCTTAAGCACGCGATCTGGCGGCCAATAGTAGAGTTTCATTTGAGTTATTAATCAGTTTGGTTATTAAGCCAGCGAGTAGCAAAGTATAAGTGTTATTGTGAAGTACTTTAATAAAGGCCATTTTTCTATCATTCAATATTGGAGTTATTTATTCAACAGTTTAGTGATTCGAACTTAGCAGAGGATTGCAAATAAGAGGATTTGCAGCAAATTCGTTACAGTATGCTTCTCCATACTAAGCTTCTTTACTGGGATGGCTTACATCCAACGCACTTTTAGATATGTGCTGTGCGCGATTATTGCCTTAGTTTGCTACTTGGCTGTCAGTTTAAAAGTTGGCGCGGCTGTAGTTTGAGCTATTTCCTACATTACAGTGATCTGATAGCTTGTAGGATCTGTTTATTTCGAGATCAGCACAGTCTGTCGCAGACCCTACTCATTTCATTACTTTGAAACCATTCACCATTCGAAGCGCGGGCACGTAATGAGGTAGTATTTTCGTCCAGTAATTGATGACGCTGTACTACTATGGCCGTATGGGCTGTGTAATTTGCATAATATTGTACACTGCAGTGTAGGCAGGCATTATTTTCAGAGCTTCTGTAATGCTAAGCATTGATAGCCTGAACAATTCCCCTATAATTTACTGACGTAGGTTCTTTTTTGTGGGACTATTCACCAAACAACGACTCCATAGTATAGAGAAAAAAGGCGATATAACCTCGTACTCCCAGCACTATTATTATTACAGGCACAAATGGTGGCGAATCTTTGTTCACCCTTTCTTCCACGTTGTGCTTTCACGACAACTAATTCTCCAGAAGAATTCCTATATATTTTGTGCAAGGTTTCTCCTGCAGGCTCACCCCTACTAGCTAAGTCCTAGTCGAATTTGGGACCTCTTAGTGACCAAGACTATGCCCATATTCTTCTCATTGGCGGTCGACCCGATATTAGGTGCCCAGTTACTTATGAAGTGCCCAATCCATCAAAGAGCTAGCTGTTGGAAGGCATTTTACACTTACACACTCACAACCGCCACGTAATCTGCGTGCAGATCAAGATTCGTATATAAACCCTGCAGAAAGAATTAGACACAGCCGCGCAAAGTGAAACTTTCCCACTAGAAGCTTAATGACTGCCTCCGAGCTTGTGCTAATCGGATTCTGAAGTATTAGTTATATGTGTCTGCAAAGTGGGTCAATAGTCATTTCGTAGGCCATCACAAAACTAAAAGTGTTAGTTGGAAGCACTGTGAGGGGGCAGAGTTAGAAACAGACCTTTATTTATATTTTCTCTAAGTACTGCTATCAAGCGAATTGAGGATATTTTTGCGGTTCGCATTTTTATACTGGAGTGTATGTAGCTCAGCTATGAAGAGGCCCGGCCTGTTCCCGTTCTTTATTTTATAAAGCTATTTATCTGCATAGAAAACTGAAGTGATTTATTGTTTTTTTTTTATATGATATGTTGATAGTAGGGTCGTCTCCCTGCATTTCTTTCGCAAATAGTAGGAGTGAGTTTCTGCCATTAATATCTTTTCAGCAAAAACTATTTTGTCTCACATATGCCGTTCGTAGTCGGTATAAAGCTTGAAGTGCAAGGAGCTTGAGCTGTTAACCACTGGGTGTAATGGTTGTAAATTTTACCAAAAAAATCGGCGACAGACGGAGGGTCTTAAGCCCGGAGAAAACTCCTGTAAGAACGAAAGAGCGATGTAACCGATGTCCAGAGAGTACTAAGATTATGGAGGGAAGAAGCGTTTCTCTGCTCTCATAAATATTGACAGCGATGTAACGCACAGGGATGATGAACCCGATCTCGGAATCGATGACGATTATGACGAAGTCAGAATAGCAATAAGCAGATTAAAAAACAACAGGCCCGCGAGCGCTGATGGTTTGCACGCATGCATCAGCTTTTTTGGAAAATATGGTCGGACAAGTTCTTGTCTGAGAATTAGAGTCTAAGTGTTCTTTGCCCAGTCCACAAGAAACGAGATCCTGAAAACTACGCCAACTATCGCCGAATTCTTAATATTGGGCCAAAGAAGCCCACCGTGAAAAAATTTACACACATCACTTCTTCGTCGATTTTAAAGCCACCTTCGACGGCACGAAAAAGATGCTGTCTATATGCCGCTAGATCTGAATTTGGTTTTCTCGCAAAATTTGTACGGCCATGCAAAATGAACATCTGCTCAGTCAGAATTGAGTAGGACCTCTCCTAGTCGTTCGAAACCAAACAAGGTTTCAGAGAAAATAAAATAAGCTGCAGAACTCAACCACCCTAGAACACCATGAACCAATAAACAGATCCCGCATTAAAAAATTAGAGAGCAAAAAAATCATAGTTAGCCGTGAAATAAATTTTCTCGGCGTGACGTCACGCTTTTGACAACATATTTCATTACTGACGCAGTGTTCAGACTTTATTCCAATCGGAGTATTTTGCTCCGCTCTTACCTCCTACTACATTTTTTTATCTCAAAGGTTTATTTTGGTCGAGTTGAAAACTAAATAGTATTACTACCTAATATCTTTTTGTTGAAGCTTTTATTGTATACGTATGAAAAGCTGATAGTTTACAAGTGACGATTGGACGAAATTACGTGAATTCTATGTTTATGTCTTCAGACATGTTGGTTCACATTTTACTCACAGTTTTTGTACTTTTTTCGTACGGAGCGAAAAAGAAGAAATAAAATGTAAGCCAAAAATATGTTCGGGTGTGATCTGTAAATCCTGGCAAAATTTAACATACAGCACTTCTTGAAGTACGTTGAGTCAGTGAGGTCAGCTAACCCTGTTTTGCGATAACAGTCGCCAATTGGGGGACAAACCGAGGTAAAATCTTCCTCCAACTGTCTCTCCCAACTCAGTGCAGGTTTTCTCTTTCCTCTGTTCACAAGCTGCCGGAGCGTATTCGTTCATCCGCATAACATGCCTTAGCTAACGAAGCCTTTGGATTTTCAATCGCTGCACTATCGTCCTGTCTGCGTAAAGCTCATATAACTCATCATTATACCTCCTTCGACACTCGCCGTCGGCATCACGGATAGAACTATAAACCTTCCGGAGAACTTTTCTCTCGAATACTCCAAGAGCCTTTTATTTTCTCTCGACACCTTCCATGATTCCGAGCCATAAATCAGGACAGGTATTATGAGTGACTTACAGAGCGAGAATTTTGTTCGTCGAGAGAGGACTTTACTTTTCAATTGCCTAAAGAAACACTATTTGGCAAGTTATTCTCCGTTTGATTTCTAGGCCAACATTGTTTTTGCTTTTAATGCTGCTTCCCAAATGAACGAAATCCTTCACAGTCTCGAATTTATATCCGTCAACAGTGACGTAGCTACAAAGGCCACGATGACAGCAAGTACTTCGTCTTGTCCAAATTTACGGCAAGATCCACTTTTTTTTGCTTCTTTATCTTCGCCTCCGTGTTTGAACAGCCCGGCGGGTATCCCGTCATTACTCAGCACCTTGTGATTTTTTAGCCGTGATGTTGGATGCCGGGGAGTGTTTTTCATCATCGGCGATCGGGGTATCGGGTTCGTCTTCCTCACACTCTGTACGTCAGTTAACAGGTCGCCATTATCGTTCCTACAGGAATTTGCCCCGCGATAAATATCCGGGGATATAGAAGGTGGTGTGTTAATAGGAGCATTAATTGGGCATCCTACACGTTTTAGGCCGACTGCATGTGCATCTGATAAGGCAGATAACTTTTTTTGCTAAGAAACATTTTATGGCAAAAACACAATCGAAAGTTTTGCCAAGACACCAAATAAATTTGATGTTAGTTGTTCGCCCGCTTTCAGAAAGGAAGAAAAAATATACTCCGAAAATTTAATTTTTACTCCGGCGTAGTCGTTTGCTCAGGTAACAGTTTTAAATACTCCGAACACTGGTAGCGAAATATGGAGAAATGTAATAAATCGAAAAACTTCAAAAACGTTACGTTATCAAACTTTTTTTTCAATTCGATTACAAATACAACAATTCCGGAATGCGGGATCTTGGCTCATTCGATTATGCTAGAACAATATTCTTTAAAAGCTTGCGATCACTGGCGTATGTTGACGACATTGATATCATCGGCCAGAACACCCACGCCGCTTACTTTAAAAAGAAGCGCAAAAGATGGGTTTGACAACATCAGCTCTGAAATCCAGTGATTGAAAATAAATGATACTTTGCAAAACGTAGACAATTGAAAAGTAAAGTCCTCTCTCGTAAAACGAAAATCATGCTCTAAAAGTCACTTATCGTACCCGTCCTTCTATATGCTGCAGAAACATGGACCATGACAACATCAGATCAAACGGCTGTGGGAGCGTTCGAGAGAAAAGTTCTTCGAAAGATTTACGGACCTCTATGTGTTGGCGCCGGCGATTACCGAAGAATATTTAACAATGAGCTATATCAGCTTTATGCGCACACCAACATAATCCAGCGATTTAAAACACAGCGGCTACCTGGCTAAGTCATGCTATGCGAATGAAAGATGATGCTCGGCTATGAAAGTATTTTTATCGGAACCTGCTTATGGAAGCAGAGGAAAAGGGCGGCCTGCACTCCGTTGGAAGGACTACGTTCCAATTCCGCTTGTGTGACTAATTAATTGACGCCAGTTAACCCAACATAGAAAACACTGACGGTCATAATTATTTAAACGGCTAAACGCCAATTAAGTAAGTACGTCGAAAGGAAGCAAATTGCCGAACTCTGGATTCCGGTGTCTGTTGGAGCGAGTTTACTTAAATCTTAAGAAGCCCCACAAATTAATGAATGCTTTCTTTCTGTAAGCGTATTTCCGGATACATATCTGGATATGTTTTGCACAGTAGGAAAGCTTTAACTCTGCGAAAGCTTTCACATTCGTTAGCATGTATGGGAAAGCTACCTTAAACAAAAGTTGTACAAACTATTGATATAAAGATAAAAGCTCTTTGTAGTTGGAAAAAAGTTTTAATTAAGCACAAAAGTTCTCTTTTAAAAAATACGTTAAGAAAGCATCTACTACAATATATTTTATAACAACGACATATATGCTAAAAGAAAAAAGCTACAAGACTTATCCTGTACACATCCCCACATATACGCATATACTCCTCAAGCACAACGACATTTTTTAGGTTCTTTGCAATCATCTTCGGGCGTCTCATTTATATGCATATCCTCGGGTTGCACGAATTCACGATTCGGTCTCACACAATTATTTGAACGATCATATAAACCTAGAAATGTTTTACAATTCGAGCAATGCAAATATTCCCTATTGTTGGTGCTGGGCACCAGAAATGGTAGGAAACAGAAAGGCCAACAACTGAGTATACAAGCGGCACAGCAAGAATTGTTAGCAGAACGTTCCGCCTGGGTGCGTATTAGAGGACGACAATTGGCACCACATTTGGGACAATAAAGAGTGCCATTAGCAGGACGCCACTTCTCGATGGAGTTGCGAAACAAACTGCGATTTGGCTGATTGGCACGTGGCGTTTGTGAGGGTGACGTATTCACATTACAGCGGCGTGTAACACTCGGCTTATCGTTGCTGCGTTCGGGATGTAAAACACAATCACATTTAGCATCATCGTCGTGGTTTCTATGTTCGACAACTGTTTGAAAACAAAAGAGATCATGCAATTATTTGATTTGGATAGACCAACGATTAATTAGTTATTTGTGAACTTACTGTGAGGTGAACGAATAAATAAACGTTCGCGCGATGAAGCTGAATTCTGTTTGGATTCTTCGCAATCCTCTAATTTACTGCGAATGGCGGTGGGATCGATGAATTTTTCTCGTGTTTCCTTGTACTTTGGCTCTGCGTAATCGTTGAGTTTAGTTCGCGGCAAAACAATATTTCCTGCCGCTTCGCGCATAGTTGGAAATTTTTTATATTGCATTGTGTTAGCGCTTTTATAACCGTTAATGCCAGTATAGCCGTTAGTTTGAATTGTGCTTTTAGAATCGTCACTGCTTTTATAGCCGTTAGTGCCTCTATAGCCAGTGTTTCCTTTGTTACTTTTATAGGAATTAAAATCGTCCTCGTCAATATCAACAATTTCAATATCCCGATGATCTGTTCGTATGTGATCGAGTAATGCGTTTGTATCGTAGCGTGAACACTCCAAAATTTTACTGCATTTTAAACAGCGCACATAATGCGTCTTAACTGTTTTGGGTGAGTCCATCGTACATTTTCAATTATTTAAATTGTTTTGGCCATAATTTAAATTCAAAATTTGCATTGATTTTTATAAACTCCTTTAAATTTTTTGTGCAATTTCATTAACGTTAGCTTCGCAGTTTTTCTCTAAATAAATATTTACATCAAATAAATTTTTTTCTCTTCAAAATTTTGCCGAATCTTTCACACGCGTTTTATCCTGTTTGAAGTTTGGCGCAAAAATAAATAGTTTTTAAAGGAAATTTGTTAATTTTTGTTAGAATTAGGTGAATAAGGATATATTTTTTTATTCCAACGATTTTCAACGATAGAAAAAAATCTGAAAATCGTATTTGAAAATATTTTTCGGCATAAATTTCTTAATTAAACTATTTCTATTTGCTATTTTGACATTTAATGGAATAAAAGAAAGTCTCCAAAATGTAATCTAGCGTTTATAATGTGAACTTACAATTCATAATGTAAACATTTCTCTCGATTCAATATTTTTTCTATTCCTTTTATTCTGGAAATGCCTAGAGTTGGGAAAGGGGTAAATACTCAAATGGTAAATACCCGGTAAATTGGTTATACAGTGAAATTCCCCATTACGGACAGTCCTTCAGCTCCAATAACCGAACAAATTTTAGGCACACATGTTTTTAAACGGTTTTATTTAGCTTGAGTTGACAGGCAGGCTGCATGCACGGCCGTTGTGAACGAATTTTGTAATTAAAATTTAAGTAACTTCCCGATAAGCTACAAGCTTGAAACTTGGAATATAGTTCAGAACCCGATGACAATGCAATAATAAGACAAAAAATCGCCGCTAGGTGGTGCAAGGATCGAGATATTCGCAAAATTCGCATTTGTGGTCCGATTTGGCTCATATTTGGAACACATATTACATACATGAATAGAAAGCGACCAATGATGCCCGATTTGACTCATATTTGGAACAAATATTGCATACAGTCCGGTAGAAGTGACATCAAAATATTTTGGAGTTGAAGGAGGGACAAGCATACGTGGCGCAGAGTCGAGTAAAGTCTTTGGAAGGATTATGTATTGAGGACGTAGGTTGCAACAAATTGTCAGGAAAGAGTCCTTGTAATAATGAGTCACTAAATGAACTAAATAGAATGAGAAATAATAGGCAATTAAATAAAGACTAAAAACTTGAAAATAAAATAATTAAAAAAAAATTTTAAGTTAAACGGTTTTATTGAAAACAATACTTACATGAAGTAGTAATAATACGAAAAGCTAGGAAATAATTAGGTAGGTCCTAGGTACTAGTCATCACACTCTTTATCAATCTAGGGCGTTGATCATACAATTATATAAAAGCGTTGGACGCGTCATATTTCTATTGATAGTCATAAGTAAAACCAACTGAACCTTAATCAGGTTATGCTGCGCCTCACAATTTTAGAAATTTCACGCGCCCAACGCTTTTATTTAATTGTCTGATCAGCACCCTAGATTGATGAGGAGTGTGGTGACTAGTACCTAGGACCTACCTAATTATTTTCTAGCTTTTCGTATTATTATTACTTCATGTAAGTATTGTTTTCAATAAAACCGTTTAACTTAAAAATTTCTTTTAATTATTTTATTCATTCATTTTTTCATACAAATATCATCCTAATAAATGGATACTCTGGTGGCCACCGTGGTGTGATGGTAGCGTGCTCCGCCTATCACACCGTATTCCCTGGGTTCAACTCCCGGGCAAAGCAACATCAAAATTTTAGAAATAAGATTTTTCAATTAGAAGAAAATTTTTCTAAGCGGGGTCACCCCTCGGCAGTGTCTGGCAAGCGCTCCGATTGTATTTCTGCCATGAAAAGCTCTCAGTGAAAACTCATCTGCCTTGCAGATGCCGTTCGGAGTCGGCATAAAAACATGTAGGTCCCGTCCGGCCAATTTGTAGGGAAAAATTAAGAGGAGCACGACGCAAATTGGAAGAGAAGCTCGGCCTTAGATCTCTTCTGAGGTTATCGCGCCTTACATTTATTTTTTTTTTTTAAATGGATACTCTAATTACCGGACGCGGGCAAAGTATTTCAAACCATTTTCGTAAAAAAATTTCTCATAAACCGAAAAATATCACAAGCAAGCTTCATTATAAAAAATGAAATAGGTGGTTCCCCTTTTAACATGTATGCACACATTCAAGCCGTGTGCTTCAAATTAAGGGTAGTTTTCCATTCAGTTTGTTAAGTCAGTTGCATGCGAGTGGTTGGGTTCAAAGTTCGTAATAATATGGGGCCGAAAAAGAAGGTACTTTCTATTAAAAGAAAAAGGGAAATTATTAATGTTTTCGAAAGAGATAAATTATCAGTACGTGAAAATGCAAAAAGGTAAAGTATAGTGAGCCCAAAAATTTAATGGTGTAGGTAATCATTACTTTTGCTTTGAAAGGTTTAATATTGGCAAAACAAAAGCTGCCGAAATCAATAAAAATAAAGAAAAAATCATTCTAAATGGGAGTCTGGAGTTAATGTTCATCAAAAGCGAAGTTTTCTTAAAGAAGGCGGCTCTGAAAGAGACGA
Organism: Eurosta solidaginis; assembly: GCF_040869045.1. Classification (NCBI taxonomy): domain Eukaryota; kingdom Metazoa; phylum Arthropoda; class Insecta; order Diptera; family Tephritidae; genus Eurosta; species Eurosta solidaginis. The sequence goes on from NC_090321.1 coordinate 259,781,481, forward strand.
GATGTATTTTAATTGGTTCGCTAAGGCTAGAAGTCGTGCATTTCCTGACAACCCTCGCTCTTAAATCCGAAAAAAACTATCAAAGGAAAGACTCAAAATTGTGTTCTGTGCTAACACGGCTGGAGATAAGGAGCTGCTTATTAGGTTATAGGTAAAACAGCCCGTCCTCGATCTTTTAAACATGTTCCAATCGCAAAACTGCCAGTGGATTGGTAGTCTAATAAAAAAGCATGGATGACTCGAGAAGTAATGAGTGAATGGCTGCAGCAGTTCAATCGAAGAATGAAAGCCCAGAATCGAAAAATTATCTTGTTTTTAGATAACGCAGCTTCTCATCCAAAGGAATTAAACTTATCCAACATGAAAATTATTTTCTTGTCGGCATTTACAACGGCAGTTACCCAACCCCTTGATCAAGGTATAATCCAAAATTTTAAAAGTTTGTATAGACGCTTAGTTTTAAAACACTTGCTATCTAAAATTGACAATACAAGTTCAACCTCAGAGCTCTCAAAATCGATTAATGTACTAGAAGCTGTGTATTTCATCAAAGCATCTTGGGATAAAGTGGAAGCCACAACCGTCCGAAATTGCTTCCGTAAAGCAGGATTTTTGGAAACTTATAAAGATATTCCAGATTTTGATCCCGAAGATGAAATTCCACTGGCAATTTATGCTATGCTTCAGGAAGGACTAGATTTGGCAAATTATTTGGAAGGCTTTCTTCAAATGGATCAAAATGTTTTCACTGAGGACAACAATATAGAAATTCACGTTAGACCAACAAGATGATACTGTGGACATAAGTGATTCAGAAGATGAATTTTCAGAAGAAATAAGTGAGCCTATAACATCCTATGATGAGGCTTTAAAACTTGTTGCGCGCTTGAAACAATTTGCAAAAAATGACTATGTAGCTTTTCAGCACATTAAAAATATCGGGAGTCACTTTGAAAATGAACATTTTAAATTAAAGCAATCAATGTTTAGGCAATCTAGCGTTATCCAATTTTTTCACTCAAACTAGTATTGAAATGTAAAGACTTGTAAAATGTATTTAATCGATATATGTATATGTATTTATATGTAATACTAAAGAATGCAAATATTCTTTACTTCCAAAAATGTCTTAAATAAACTATGTACAATACAATTTATATGTGTGGTATATATTTTGTGACTTCATACCTTATAAGCGGACATCTCCCATAGCCGGACAAAAACACTGCGACGGTGAGTGTCCGGTTATAAGGAATTTCACTGTATATGGTAAAAATGGGTAAAGACCCAAATATTTATCCAAAAAGGGTAAAAATAAGCTTTTGGAAAATATTGGATACAAACACACAAATTCAATCCAAAATATACCCAATTTGTCCTATATTGGTGGGTAGTTATCCATTACGCTATCGGTTGAATAAGTTTTAATCTGTAATCCAGCGTTTTTCAAAAATATTTAGCCCATAATAATGCATGACGTTGCTAAAATTAAAGTTTATCCAGTAAACATTTTAAGTCTAAAAAGAGTCGGAATAATATCTAAATTGGAGCGTTTACAGTCGGTATGTGCTCATTTGGGAGGCCGAAACCAATGTATTTCCCTTCTTGTAATAGTCGTCCTATATGAGCCTATTAACGTATATCATTTGAGCCTGAGTCCGACATAAGTCTTAAAAGGCGTTTAAATAGCTCATATTATACTCTACCGGAACTCTCCTGCGTCATTTTTAACTCTAATAAACTCTGATTATCTGACATCTATATGGCTTATTTATTAGGCATCGCGAGCGCTTTTTGGGGTCATATATAGTTCGACACACCTGTATCTGTGTCAAGATGTCACAGCTCACACAATTGCAGCATTTGTCACTTAAGGCACAATACCCTTTTGCATCTGCAGCCAGCTAAGGCGACAAATACCCCTGCGACTGCGCCAACGGATGCCAATAACATCCATGCACGTCCAAACAGGCTCAAGTTTGAAACGAGTCTGCGAAACAAAAGAAATCAAATAAAACAGTTAACTTAAAGTCCAATTTCGCCAACACAAGTAAAGGCGTATTATTAGGAACCGCTCGTATAGCCATTCATTACAATGGCACGAATTATTCGGCCAGAGCCTCATTGATTCTGGATCTGAGTGCTGCTTCATCACGGAAAGACTCAGACGAAGAATCAACTTGCCAACTAAAAAGATGCATGCCCAAGTTTCGGGCATCAATAACACTGTTTCTGCGCAAGTCAAAGAGGCACGTGCCATACAATTGCGGTCACCCGTTGACCCACTAATTTCAATTGACGTTTTGGTATTAGTCTTACCCCAGGTAACTGGAAACTTGCCCACTTGTGATGTTAGTGCTCTAACACAACAGGCGTTCCCAGACCTTGTACTCGCGGACAAACGATTCTTCGTCAATGATCAAGTCGATCTTGGTTTAGCGGAGACATTTACCCGCAAATTATCTTAAGCGGTATTAAGAAGAATATTCTTAATACTCTTCTATCACAAGAAACGGTGTTCGGTTGGATACTGACTGGTCGTGCCGACGCAGCCAGCCCAACTAACCATAATCGGGTATCCTTCTTCAATGAAGTAGCGTTAGACAAACAGCTAAGCTCCTTCTGGGAAATTGAAGAAATCCCTAAAGCAAAAGCCCTCACAGTCGAAGAAAAACAATGTGAGGAGTTATACTAATCCACAAAGCAGCGTAACCTTGATGGTAGGTACATCGTGTCCCTTCCTTTTAGGACGGATTTCCCTGCCAACATTTGCCTAGGACCGTCTTTAAGAATAGCGTGCTCTCAATTCTACAAAACCGAGACACGACTCAAGAAAAACCCTGAATTGGAGGGCGAGTATAATAGGGTTATTATGGAATATGAAGCAATGGGGCACATGTCAAAAATAACCGGGCTTCAGTCGGCCGATGCAGTCGACTGTTATTATTTACCGCATCATGCGGTCATCAAAGCAGAAAGTACCTCAACGAAAGTTAGAGTAGTTTTCAACGCATCTTCACGTTCTTCAAATGGTACCAGTCTGAACGACGTTCTTTTCCCTGGGCCGGTACTCCAGTCTGATTTATCCATATTAATTCTTCGCTGGAGACTTTTCAGATACGTCTTCAATAGCGATATTGAGAAGATGTACAGACAAATCTTAGTAAATTCCAAGCAAACCAAGTACCAATGAATAGTTTTCCGCTCAAGCTCAAACGATCCAATCAATCTTTATGAACTCAAAACGGTAACTTTCGGGATTAATTGTGCTCCTTATCTGGCAATAAGGACTTTATTCCAACTAGCTGATGATTCAGAAGCTTCTCATCCAATAGCTTCGAATATTTTACGGAAAAATATGTATGTCGACGACGTCCTCTCAGGGGGGCATTCCATTGAGTCCACGATAGAAGCTAGGGATGACATATCTACTGTTTTACAATCAGCTGGTTTCCCATTGCGCAAATGGACCTCGAATAACAACGAAATATTAAAAGCAATTCCAAAACCTCATCTTTTGAGTGAAGATCTTCTAGAATTTGAGGATTCAAGTAGCGTGAAAGCACTTGGAATTAGGTGGAATGCACATTCCGATAAATTCTATTTCACTATCAAACCAATAGAAAAAGATACAAGTCTCACCAAAAGAGCGATATTGTCGACGATCGCAAAACTTTTTGACCCGTTAGGTTGGCTGGCACCCACAATTATAGTCGCGAAAATAATTATGCAAAATATATGGCTAGAGGGTACTGGGTGGGACGAATCCGTATCTCCCTTAACATTGGAGAGGTGGAAAAATTTAACCGGAACTTACAATGAACTCCAGAAATTACGAATTCCCCGAGGGGTCTCCTATTCCCCGACAGAAAAAGTAGAAATTCACGGGTTTTGCGATGCTTCCGAAAAAGCATACGCTGCAACGGTCTATTTGCGGGTCGAAAAGGATGACAAAGTAATTGTCAACCTGCTTTTTCTGTACGATCTACAAAAAGCACGTTCAAAGTCAACTCATGGGAATCTTACCACAAAAGCGTACAACTTTTTCGCGCGCATTTACTAACACAGGGGTGGATTTTGCAAGGCCGTTCGACATAAAGAGTTATACGGGGCGCGGCTGTCGTACTTCAAAAGGTTACGCCTGTATCTTCGTTTGTTTTTCTACTAAGGCCATACATTTAGAGGCCACTAGCGATTTGAGCACCTCATCTTTTTTAGCAGCGTTTTCGCGATTCGTAGCCAGACGAGGATGTCCAAGGAATATCTACTCAGATAATGGGACCAACTTCGTCGGAGCTTCACGCGCACTAAAGGCAGAATTTAAGGCTTTTCTCGCCGATTACCGAATACAAATTCTCTCGAAATTTGCATATCAGGCATTAACCTGGCATTTCATACCAGCCGGCGCTCCGCATATAGGCGGGCTATGAGAACCCGGTGTGAAAAGCTTTAAAACACATTTTAAAAAAATCGCGTTGAGCTCGAAATTTACTTTCAAGGAGTTCAACACGCTACTTTGCAGAATTGAATCCTGTCTTAATTCGCGTCCTCTAAGCCCTGCCTCCAACGAACCTTCGGATCTAGAAACCCTGACTCCAGGTCACTTTTTAGTCGGCGGACATTTATTAGCTCCACCAGAGCTAGAAATCAACGAAAACCCGGCCTCAATCGTGAATCGATGGCAAAAACTCAAGGCATTGCATCAAAACTTTTGTAAAAGATGGAAAACCGAATACCTATCGGAGCTACAAAAGAGGACGAAGTGGAAACATCCAAAATCAAACATCAAGGTAGGAGATATGGTGGTCATCAAAGAGGGCAATTTACCGCCAAATGAGTGGAGACTGGGACGAGTGGTCAATGTTTATCCTGGTTCCGACAACCGGGTACGCGTCGTAGACATTCGGACAGAGAGGGGCCAAGTGACAAGACCACTTGTCAAACTGGTATTATTACCACCATTTGTCTCACAATCAGAAGAAACAAATCTGGCAAAAGTAACCATGACACAAATCTAACCACTACTCAAAACCAACAATCTCACAATTAGAAGAAAACCAAAAAGAAAATACATCATTCCCTTTAAAAAATTTTGTCTTACTTTAGTCGACACAGCCTAATGTGAACAACAATTCAACGAGTGTAGGAGTTTTTTCGGAAGTTTTACTAAATTCCCTTGGAGACTTTTTTTTTTTTCGACCCGCCCTAAAGTACATGTGTATGTTTGCACAAATCACGGCGTGATATTCTATTGCATATTCACATTTCGTGTTTCTTGGTTACAAATCCACGTTTTCACCTTTAAGAGGCTTTTTACATGCCCCCATGCAGAACGATTATACTGCTGGGTAGGCACACGCCGGTTTAATTTGTACAAATAGGCACAATACGGTTATGGGTATTAGGCCAAACCACAATGCACACTTTTTTTGGTTCCGGTCACCGGAATTTTTCCACATGGGTTTGTGTTAAGTATAAGTTTTCGAAATATTACATTAAGATTAAGAGCGGATTGTTTGGTTGATAATGCGTCATTTCAAAAAAAAAAAAATTTTTTTTTGGTGTTGGGAAAAAGTTTGCAATTTCGTTATTTTTCTCACACTGTTTTTACGCAATACCGTAACCTAACGCGAGCTTAAGCCAAACAACCACTCGATAATATTTTTTATGTATCACATGGGAAAAATCGGCATCAAAAAAAAAATTTTTTTTTCCCACACTAATATGTAGTCTCACCACACGTTTTTTGCACACAAAAATTTATAGCCAATTATTACATTGACCAGAAAAGTGTTCATTTCTTTGCAAATATTTTTCACACATTTTTTTTTGAAGAATGGAAAAGAAGGATATTACAATGGCAAAGGTAGCGTTACGTAGAAGAAAATTCATCCGCTACCAATTCCATTGCATTAACCCTTTCTAAACAAAACAGTGATTTAACAAAAATGTATCAGAAATCTAAAAAAGAAAGCGAAAAGAAAATTTGTTTCCTTGGTACACCCGAATGTACAATACACGCGCTACTCCGATCGTTTTTTTCATGATGGATTATCCATCAACCTGAAAAACAATTACACACAAACACGAACAATTCAACACCACCTCATGTATCATTTAACTTTTTAGAGGAAATATTATGAATAATTATTTATGTATATTATTCTTCACTTTAAATTCATTTCCTCTTTTTTTTCTTATACACTAACACCACACTTCCGACACTCTCGAAGTAACATTTTTCGCCCGCACAACAAGCACCGCGAATCTACGCTCGTTCACTCGCACGTTTTTTAACTTAACTTATTAATGGCCGTCAGCCATTAATTAACTTAGTGCGACGAAAAAGTTATCGATATTCGATATCGTCGTAGGTAGGTAAATCTTAAGTAGGCATAATAGAGGGTCCACACTAGGCAATATTTTATATAGTAAAAGCCAAAACAAAATACCACCATGAAAAATTTTTTTGGCATTCTCTCGGTCCGTATTCCCGAGGAACTTTCATGTCTCAATGAAATATCTCTAAAAATAACGGCATCTCAAGCCTCTTGCACACGGGAACTCTCAGGATTGCTTGTAACCTACAAACCCACCTCATATTGCTCGCCATCCATTAGGGTGGTTTTTTAAATACGGTGAAAAATGTTTGAAACTAGGGAATTGTTTATTTTTCTAGATATGACGCGTTTCACTGAAATACGTAAAAGGGCCGAGGCAACCGAGTTCCCACTAATCTGTCGCATCTGCTAGAAAAAGCGTCCACTACGGGTTTGTCCAGTATTTCGCAGCCTTTCTACGCCAGAACGTTGGGTCAAGGTCATTAGGACACGTCACTGTGTCAATTGTTTGTCGCCATTGCATCGCGCAGGTCATTGCACACACAACGGAAGGTGCCAAAAGTGTGGAGACGATCACCACACGATGTTACATCTACAAGATGCGCCAAAATCAACTCAACGACCTACGAGGCCTATACTCGGGGAAGCTGATGACAGTGACAGTATGTCCCTATTTGCGTCAGATGTAGAGACGGTCATTGAAGCCACAAATTCTGGAGCGGAAACGTCTGTTTTCAGCGTACTGGAGTGGAATCTCATGCATTCCACCCAGGGGAAGCAAGCGGATTGAAACCACAGCGTTTTCGACCACAGCTCCAACACGAACGACGACAGCACCGCGGATTGGAAATGAAAACTTTCCAACCGCGCAATAAAAAGAGCACAAGAGCCCGACGACGAACCCGTAGGCACCAAGAGAGAGTGGAATCGTCAGCATTCCACCTCACGCCTATCTCGAACTTCCGGTCCGGAAGAATAGCCCCAATTGGAGCACCGCCACAACCCATACAGTATCTTACAGCAGTGGCACCAACCGCCGTTGTTAAAATAGAGGCACAAGGGCGACTACATCTGGTGCGAGCTTTGATTGATCCCTGTGCGGCCACCACCGTAATCGACGAATATCGCGCCCGAGATTTGCAGCTTGGTGTAACATACATCATCCGCCAGATGGGTTGCTTTCTTAAGCTGCGTGGGAAGCATGGTCAGCCTGTGACTAATACCACGCACGCAGTATGTGTCTGCAATTTGCATCGACGCACACCGCTAATTTCATTAGATGACACGATCGTGGGAAAATATGCCAATTTGAAGCTGGCGGATCCACGCTTTAATATCGCAGCTCCAGTCCGCCTTGTACTCGGGGCAGAAATCTACTCCAAGATCCTATTGGGCGCAATTCCGGTCGGCACATTAGGCCCACTGTTGGCCCAAGATAAAATTTTTGGATGGGTTATGTCGGGCGCTTGTTAGGCTCTCCTTGCCTTTTGCATAACAACTTTATTTTAGCTTAAGAACACTATTCTATTTTAGCATCAAATCGATCTATATATTTTGAATTCTATAAGTTAATAAAACGTGCCACTGAAATTTAAAACCACGTCTATTTTTTACAGTTTTTTTGTCTAGAGTAAGCCCATAATGAAGACGGGGAAGCTGTAAATAGTTATAAGTTAACCTTGATGGAACACGACGGCTCAACTAAGCGGTTATGTTTTCAAGGTTGCGTCACGCAACGGGGGCCGGCATGTTTAGGCCAACTGCCCAAAACCTAAAACTTGTGAGGTAGCCCACGTACTTTCCTATACGTATTTTTCTATACTTAAATTGTTAACAGAGGTGGTCGAACGGTGCTAGTTGTCCATGTTAAAACATCGCACGAATAAATTAACCGTTCGACAGCAACCGGCGTTAACAATTTTTTAATGTTAATTCGATCACTTGGATTTCTTACCGAACGAGTTAACACGCATCCAGCCGCCGTCCTGTTCCTGAGAGTTTAAAGGTAACCTGAAATTAAATATGTATATGTACATATTAATATAGGATTAAGACTGACTTGTATGTTATAATACTCACGTATATTAAATATTTGAATATTAACACAAGTCTTTTTATTTCTCGTTTTTCCTGCTAAACTTGAGCGTTAAAATCCTGGAGATTTTGACTGTCGTGTCAAGACATTTTGTTTTATTTTTTTTTTTTATTTATGAAATATAGTATATTTCCGCCCTTAACTCGATTGTCCGATCTCTATCGGATTGACACGCAATCATATAATTTCGTTTACAATCATCCCTTACAAACGGCTCTACAGAGTATACAGTCACTTAAATCAACAATCGAAAATTGCGAAAGGTGGAATAAATTAATTAATATTCTGAATTATGCCATAGTTGGGATCCGTTGATAGCCTTTACAGCATTAAGGTGTTTGTTTTTTATTTTGTAATCAAAATATATGAGTATTTACTGACGATAAACGATAATAGAAACTTTGTGGTTTGTAGAAACCATACATACTAACTACGAAAAAATTGTATGTTCATTAGAAAATATTTAATTTTTTTAATATCTATTCTTTATATATAACAATTACTTCTTAATCACCATTAGTATACCGATGTCATTTTCCATATTCGTTATGTTGTATCGCTGGCCGATTTTGATGGCTACCGTATCGCCGATACCGAATATTCCATTTTCATTATCAGTGCCACATCGGAATGTACCCGCAAGTACAACGAAGTGCAAATTATTATGTTTTGCCCGCTTTGATTTATGTTGCAACGGTTGGAAACGCAAATAACCCAAGGAAGACGTATCATCTGTATCGTAAAAACAAATTCAACACCTTGCAAATCAGTAAAGAACAGATTACCAGCAGGCGAAGTACGCCTTTCCCTAAAGATGCACATATCTGCAGTGTTGGTGGTTTCCACTGAATATGATACATTCCTAAGCCATTTATATAATTCTTGTTAGGCGCTATTTTGTGTGCGGGTTGAAGAAGTCGATGATGTCAAGGATATAATTCTGCTGGCCTGCTTGTTTCTACATTGCGTAAAGTTGTACGGCGGAGACGCACACGTAAATCTCGTGTTTGAGGTGTGCTTGAAGTTGATGATGATGATTCATCACTAGGTGGCTTATAGTTGGCAGCATTTTTTAGTTGATCAAACATTTCATTCAGTTTAGCACGAGCTGCTTCAATTATTGCTTCAGCTTGGGTCGTCACCCCAGATTGATTGGTAATGAGTGCCATTTCATTTGGATTCTTTGAAACTGTGCCATGTGCTGATGAAATATCTGTGATATCTTTTTTTGATTTTGCGTTACGTACGCGTGTTTTATTTTTCCGACCTACTTTAGCTTTTGACCCCGAACAAGTTGCTTCATCATTTTTTGCTTCCTTAGTTCTCTTTTGTGTGATACCCTCAGGAGCGTCACTATCAACATTTTTCAGTTGATCAAATATTTCGTTGAGTTCTTTATGTGTCACGTCTTTGCATTTACCTTCTGCAGTTGCCTTACTTAATGTACGCTTTTGTTTTTTGTTTTTCTTCGCTATCTGAGTGTCCCTTTCATTATTGTTTACTGCCATATTTTGTGGATTGTTCGCTGCGGGTGCTTCGCTCTCTCTTGGCGGTTGTGCCCCATTTACTACACCTGCCTTCTCTGTCATAAGCGCTATGTCTTCAGATTCCTTGGAATTTTTTTCGATTGGATGCAGCTTCGTGATGACTGCGTTATAATTCGTAATTGCACTGCATACGGTTCCTGATGCTGTATTCGTATCACCTAATGAGCTTAAAGAGTGACCATGTTCCTCACTAAATGTACTTTCCTTTGAAGGCCTACATATTTTCTTTTTTGCTACTTTTTTTACAGTGTTTGAAGCAATTGGAACTGAAATATTGTTTAAGCTTGCTGATATTCTTGCTTTCTGTAAGCGTTTTAGTCTAGCTTTAGCTGAACGCTGCTCGACAGCTGCCATCAATGAATTAAATAAATCTTTTCTCAAGGCTTCAAGGCTTTCTTTCCTTGGTACTAGCCGTCGCTTTGATCGGCGCACACCTTCATCACCAACTGCGGATTCTGGGTTACTACTTTCAACTTGACGAGTTGATACTTCAGTGCGTTCGGAAGCTTTTCTCTTTCGTGGACGTGCACGAGATGCAGGCATTATTGGTTTTTCGAATAGTTTTGAAGAATTTTTACCAGCTGATGTTGGCGATGGCACTGGTAATGGATCACCACTTTTACGCGACGACGTTGCAATCAATGGCGGTGGTGGTGGTGATGATATATGTAAGTTGGATATTGGCCTTGTAGGTGCAAAATCGGGCGGTGGTGGTATTAGCTGTATTGTTGCAGTGGTCTGAGAAAAATTATTAGCTGATATTTCACGATTCTTTGCATTCAAATCTTCTAATTGTTTTTTAACTTCAGTTATTTCACTTTTCAACGTTGTTTAGACCAGCGGTCCAAAACCTCATACTTTTGAGGTAGCCCTAGTATTTCTTTTTGTTCAATAAGGTTAACAGAGGTGATCGAACGGTTTAAGCTATCTATGTTAAAACATCGCACAGATGAATAAACCGTTCGACAACAGCCGGTGCTAACATTTTTATAAGTTTTCCGCCACTTGGATTTTGATTGCTTACCGATCGCACGCAGCCGTCCTGTTCCAGATTGTACAAGGTAACCTGTAATTGAATATTGTTACATATATACATATTAAACAATAATTTATAATTATTAAAAGCACCTTTATACTTAACATTAATACCAACCTTTTTATTTATTTTCGTTCCATTGAAACTTGACCGGTCGAACTTTTGGAGTTTTGGTTCGCGTCAAGACATTTGGTCCTTACAACGCCTTATAAATTGCAATTCCAGCACCAGTGGAAATCCTTGCTAGCCAACCGAGAATTTGGAGTCCAGTTCTGATAAAACAAATTACCAGCGGCTGAATTTAAAATCAGGGCATAACAACAGCAATTTTTCATCGATGTACACAATCCACGACAACTACAATAAAATTAAAAGTAAGTGGTTTAAAATTATCAGTGCGCACATAAATAGTTTTATATAAATAATTAAGTAATAAAGTGAGAAAAAAATATTTTTTTATGAAAGTTAAAAGGTGAAACGAGTGTTCTGTGATTTAAAGGAAAATTTGTACAAGTAACCCTTTTGATTATCAGGTATTTCCCCCCACCAGTGGTAAGGCATACTTGACACGGCTTAAGGGTCTTCAGTGTCACACGCACACACGTGCTTGTACAAATCAGTGTTTGAGAGTGATAGAGAAGTGCACGTAATTTTCTGTTGAGGATTAAGTAATCCAAGTTACTTTGGAGTTTAGACGTGACTTGCTCTTCGTATCCTCTTCACTTCCCACAACAACAACACTGCGCGGTGGTCATAACCCCACTTTAATAAAATTTGCACGGCAGAATTTTTTTTAACACAAAATCACTTCACCGTTTCCATTTTCATTTTTTCGATAATTCAGTTTTACAAAACCTTGGAGTATTTTGCAAAATAAAATACATGCAAGTGAGAGACGCACACGTAAATTTCGTGTTTGAGGTGTGCTTGAAGTTGATGATGATGATTCATCACTAGGTGGCTTATAGTTGGCAGCATTTTTTAGTTGATCAAACATTTCATTCAGTTTAGCACGAGCTGCTTCAATTATTGCTTCAGCTTGGGTCGTCACCCCAGATTGATTGGTAATGAGTGCCATTTCATTTGGATTCTTTGAAACTGTGCCATGTGCTGATGAAATATCTGTGATATCTTTTTTTGATTTTGCGTTACGTATGCGTGTTTTATTTTTCCGACCTACTTTAGCTTTTGACCCCGAACAAGTTGCTTCATCGTTTTTTGCTTCCTTATTTCTCTTTTGTGTGCTACCCTCAGGAGCGTCACTATCAACATTTTTCAGTTGATCAAACATTTCGTTGAGTTCTTTATGTGTCACGTCTTTGCATTTACCTTCTGCAGTTGCCTTACTTAATTTGCGCTTTTGGTTTTTGTTTTTCTTCGCTATCTGAGTGTCCCTTTCATTATTGTTTACTGTCATATTTTGTGGATTGATCGCCGCGGGTGCTTCGCTCTCTCTTGGCGGTTGTGCCACATTTACTACACCTGCCTTCTCTGTCATAAGCGCTATGTCTTCAGATTCCTTGGAATTTTCTTCGATTGGATGCAGCTTCGTGATGACTGCGTTATAATTCGTAATTGCACTGCATACGGTTCCTGATGCTGTATTCGTATCACCTAATGAGCTTAAAGAGTGACCATGTTCCTCACTAACTGTACTTTTCTTTGAAGGCCTACATATTTTCTTTTTTGCTACTTTTTTTACAGTGCTTGAAGCAATTGGAACTGAAATATTGTTTAAGCTTGCTGATATTCTTGCTTTCTGTAAGCGTTTTAGTCTCGCTTTAGCTGAACGCTGCTCGGCAGCTGCCATCAATGAATTAAATAAATCTTTTCTCAAGGCTTCAAGGCTTTCTTTCCTTGGTACTAGCCGTCGCTTTGATCGGCGCACACCTTCATCACCAACTGCGGATTCTGTGTTACTAATTTCAACTTGACGAGTTGATACTTCAGTGCGTTCGGAAGCTTTTCTCTTTCGTGGACGTGCACGAGATGCAGGCATTATTGGTTTTTCGAATAGTTTTGAAGAATTTTTACCAGCTGATGTTGGCGATGGCACTGGCAATGGATCACCACTTTTACGCGACGGCGTTGCAATCAATGGCGGTGGTGGTGGTGATGATATATGTAAGATGGATATTGGCCTTGTAGGTGCAAAATCGAGCGGTGGTGGTATTGGCTGTATTGCTGCAGTGGTCTGAGAAAAATTATTAGCTGATATTTCACGATTCTTTGCATTCAAATCTTCTAATTGTTTTTTAAGTTCAGTTATTTCAGTTTTCAACGTTGTTTAGACCAGCGGTCCAAAACCTCATACTTTTGAGGTAGCCCTAGTATTTCTTTTTGTTCAATAAGGTTAACAGAGGTGATCGAACGGTTTAAGCTATCTATGTTAAAACATCGCACAGATGAATAAACCGTTCGACAACAACCGGTGCTAACATTTTTATAAGTTTTCCGCCACTTGGATTTTGATTGCTTACCGATCGCACGCAGCCGTCCTGTTCCAGATTGTACAAGGTAACCTGTAATTGAATATTGTTACATATATACATATTAAACAATAATTTATAATTATTAAGAGCACCTTTATACTTAACATTAATACCAACCTTTTTATTTATTTTCGTTCCATTGAAACTTGACCGGTCGAACTTTTGGAGTTTTGGTTCGCGTCAAGACATTTGGTCCTTACAACGCCTTATAAATTGCAATTCCAGCACCAGTGGAAATCCTTGCTAGCCAACCGAGAATTTGGAGTCCAGTTCTGATAAAACAAATTACCAGCGGCTGAATTTAAAATCAGGGCATAACAACAGCAATTTTTCATCGATGTACACAATCCACGACAACTACAATAAAATTAAAAGTTAGTGGTTTTAAATTATCAGTGCGCACATAAATAGTTTTATATAAATAATTAAGTAATAAAGTGAGAAAAAAATATTTTTTTGTGAAAGTTAAAAGGTGAAATGAGTGTTCTGTGATTTAAAGGAAAATTTGTACAAGTAACCCTTTTGATCATCAGGTATTTCCCCCCACCAGTGGTAAGGAATACTTGACACGGCTTAAGGGTCTTCAGTGTCACACGCACACACGTACTTGTACAAATCAGTGTTTGAGAGTGATAGAGAAGTGCACGTAATTTTCTGTTGAGGATTAAGTAATCCAAGTTAGTTTGGAGTTTAGACGTGACTTGCTCTTCATATCCTCTTCACTTCCCAAAACAACAACACTGCGCGGTGGTCATAACCCCACTTTAATTAAATTTGCACGGCAGAATTTTTTTTAACACAAAATCACTTCACCGTTTCCATTTTCATTTTTTCGATAATTCAGTTTTACAACGCCTTGGAGTATTTTGCAAAATAAAATATATGCAAGTGAGAGACGCACACGTAAATTTCGTGTTTGAGATGAGCTTGAAGTTGATGATGATGGTGCATCACTAGGTGGCTTATAGTTGGCAGCATTTTTTAGTTGATCAAACATTTCATTCAGTTTAGCACGAGCTGCTTCAATTATTGCTTCAGCTGGGGTCTTCACCCCAGATTGATTGGTAATGAGTGCCATTTCATTTGGATTCTTTGAAATTGTGCCATGTGCTGATGAAATATCTGTGATATCTTTTTTTGATTTTGCGTTACGTACGCGTGTTTTATTTTTCCGACCTACTTTAGCTTTTGACCCCGAACAAGTTGCTTCATCATTTTTTGCTTCCTTAGTTCTCTTTTGTGTGCTACCCTCAGGAGCGTCACTATCAACATTTTTCAGTTGATCAAACATTTCGTTGAGTTCTTTATGTGTCACGTCTTTGCATTTACCTTATGCAGTTGCCTTACTTAATTTACGCTTTTGTTTTTTGTTTTTCTTCGCTATCTGAGTGTCCCTTTCATTATTATTTACTGCCATATTTTGTGGATTGATCGCCGCGGGTGCTTCGCTCTCTCTTGGCGGTTGTGCCACATTTACTACACCTGCCTTCTCTGTCATAAGCGCTATGTCTTCAGATTCCTTGGAATTTTTTTCGATTGGATGCAGCTTCGTGATGACTGCGTTATAATTCGTAATTGCACTGCATACGGTTCCTGATGCTGTATTCGTATCACCTAATGAGCTTAAAGAGTGACCATGTTCCTCACTAAATGTACTTTTCTTTGAAGGCCTACATATTTTCTTTTTTGCTACTTTTTTTACAGTGCTTGAAGCAATTGGAACTGAAATATTGTTTAAGCTTGCTGATATTCTTGCTTTCTGTAAGCGTTTTAGTCTAGCTTTAGCTGAACGCTGCTCGGCAGCTGCCATCAATGAATTAAATAAATCTTTTCTCAAGGCTTCAAGGCTTTCTTTCCATGGTACTAGCCGTCGCTTTGATCGGCGCACACCTTCATCACCAACTGCGGATTCTGTGTTACTACTTTCAACTTGACGAGTTGATACTTCAGTGCGTTCGGGAGCTTTTCTCTTTCGTGGACGTGCACGAGATGCATGCATTATTGGTTTTTCGAATAGTTTTGAAGAATTTTTACCAGCTGATGTTGGCGATGGCACTGGTAATGGATCACCACTTTTATGCGACGACGTCGCAATCAATGGCGGTGGTGGTGGTGATGATATATGTAAGTTGGATATTGGCCTTGTAGGTGCAAAATCGGGCGGTGGTGGTATTAGCTGTATTGTTGCAGTGGTCTGAGAAAAATTATTAGCTGATATTTCACGATTCTTTGCATTCAAATCTTCTAATTGTTTCTTAAGTTCAGTTATTTCAGTTTTCAACGTTGTTTAGACCAGCGGTCCAAAACCTCATACATTTCAGGTAGCCCTAGTATTTATTTTTGTTCAATAAGGTTAACAGAGGTGATCGAACGGTTTAAGCTATCTATGTTAAAACATCGCACAGATAAATAAACCGTTCGACAACAACCGGTGCCAACATTTTTATAAGTTTTCCGCCACTTGGATTTTGATTGCTTACCGATCGCACGCAGCCGTCCTGTTCCAGATTGTACAAGGTAACCTGTAATTGAATATTGTTACATATATACATATTAAATAATAATTTATAATTATTAAAAGCACCTTTATACTTAACATTAATACCAACCTTTTTATTTATTTTCGTTCCATTGAAACTTGACCGGTCGAACTTTTGGAGTTTTGGTTCGCGTCAAGACATTTGGTCCTTACAACGCCTTATAAATTGCAATTCCAGCACCAGTGGAAATCCTTGCTAGCCAACCGAGAATTTGGAGTCCAGTTCTGATAAAACAAATTACCAGCGGCTGAATTTAAAATCAGGGCATAACAACAGCAATTTTTCATCGATGTACACAATCCACGACAACTACAATAAAATTAAAAGTAAGTGGTTTTAAATTATCAGTGCGCACATAAATAGTTTTATATAAATAATTAAGTAATAAAGTGAGAAAAAAATATTTTTTTGTGAAAGTTAAAAGGTGAAATGAGTGTTCTGTGATTTAAAGGAAAATTTGTACAAGTAACCCTATTGATCATCAGGTATTTCCCCCCACCAGTGGTAAGGAATACTTGACACGGCTTAAGGGTCTTCAGTGTCACACGCACACACGTACTTGTACAAATCAGTGTTTGAGAGTGATAGAGAAGTGCACGTAATTTTCTGTTGAGGATTAAGTAATCCAAGTTAGTTTGGAGTTTAGACGTGACTTGCTCTTCATATCCTCTTCACTTCCCAAAACAACAACACTGCGCGGTGGTCATAACCCCACTTTAATTAAATTTGCACGGCAGAATTTTTTTTATCACAAAATCACTTCACCGTTTCCGTTTCCATTTTTTCGATAATTCAGTTTTACAACACCTTGGAGTATTTTGCAAAATAAAATACATGCAAGTGAGAGACGCACACGTAAATTTCGTGTTTGAGATGTGCTTGAAGTTGATGATGATGATGCATCACTAGGTGGCTTATAGTTGGCAGCATTTTTTAGTTGATCAAACATTTCATTCAGTTTAGCACGAGCTGCTTCAATTATTGCTTCAGCTTGGGTCGTCACCCCAGATTGATTGGTGCCATTTCATTTGGATTCTTTGAAACTGTGCCATGTGCTGATGAAATATCTGTGATATCTTTTTTTGATTTTGCGTTACGTACGCGTGTTTTATTTTTCCGACCTACTTTAGCTTTTGACCCCGAACAAGTTGCTTCATCGTTTTTTGCTTCCTTAGTTCTCTTTTGTGTGCTACCCTCAGGAGCGTCACTATCAACATTTTTCAGTTGATCAAACATTTCGTTGAGTTCTTTATGTGTCACGTCTTTGCATTTACCTTCTGCAGTTGCCTTACTTATTTTACGCTTTTGTTTTTTGTTTTTCTTCGCTATCTGATTGTCCCTTTCATTATTATTTACTGCCATATTTTGTGGATTGATCGCCGCGGGTGCTTCGCTCCCTCTTGGCGGTTGTGCCACATTTACTACACCTGCCTTCTCTGTCATAAGCGCTATGTCTTCAGATTCCTTGGAATTTTTTTCGATTGGATGCAGCTTCGTGATGACTGCGTTATAATTCGTAATTGCACTGCATACGGTTCCTGATGCTGTATTCGTATCACCTAACGAGCTTAAAGAGTGACCATGTTCCTCACTAAATGTACTTTTCTTTGAAGGCCTACATATTTTCTTTTTTGCTACTTTTTTTACAGTGCTTGAAGCAATTGGAACTGAAATATTGTTTAAGCTTGCTGATATTCTTGCTTTCTGTAAGCGTTTTAGTCTAGCTTTAGCTGAACGCTGCTCGGCAGCTGCCATCAATGAATTAAATAAATATTTTCTCAAGGCTTCAAGGCTTTCTTTCCTTGGTACTAGCCGTCGCTTTGATCGGCGCACACCTTCATCACCAACTGCGGATTCTGTGTTAGTACTTTCAACTTGACGAGTTGATACTTCAGTGCGTTCGGAAGCTTTTCTCTTTCGTGGACGTGCACGAGATGCAGGCATTATTGGTTTTTCGAATAGTTTTGAAGAATTTTTACCAGCTGATGTTGGCGATGGCACTGGTAATGGATCACCACTTTTATGCGACGACGTTGCAATCAATGGAGGTGGTGGTGGTGATGATATATGTAAGTTGGATATTGGCCTTGTAGGTGCAAAATCGGGCGGTGGTGGTATTAGCTGTATTGCTGCAGTGGTCTGAGAAAAATTATTAGCTGATATTTCACGATTCTTTGCATTCAAATCTTCTAATTGTTTTTTAAGTTCAGTTATTTCAGTTTTCAACGTTGTTTAGACCAGCGGTCCAAAACCTCATACTTTTGAGGTAGCCCTAGTATTTCTTTTTGTTCAATAAGGTTAACAGAGGTGATCGAACGGTTTAAGTTATCTATGTTAAAACATCGCACAGATGAATAAACCGTTCGACAACAACCGGTGCTAACATTTTTATAAGTTTTCCGCCACTTGGATTTTGATTGCTTACCGATCGCACGCAGCCGTCCTGTTCCAGATTGTACAAGGTAACCTGTAATTGAATATTGTTACATATATACATATTAAACAATAATTTATAATTATTAAAAGCACCTTTATACTTAACATTAATACCAACCTTTTTATTTATTTTCGTTCCATTGAAACTTGACCGGTCGAACTTTTGGAGTTTTGGTTCTCGTCAAGACATTTGGTCCTTACAACGCCTTATAAATTGCAATTCCAGCACCAGTGGAAATCCTTGCTGGCCAACCGAGAATTTGGAGTCCAGTTCTGATAAAACAAATTACCAGCGGCTGAATTTAAAATCAGGGCATAACAACAGCAATTTTTCATCGATGTACACAATTCACGACAACTACAATAAAATTAAAAGTAAGTGGTTTTAAATTATCAGTGCGCACATAAATAGTTTTATATAAATAATTAAGTAATAAAGTGAGAAAAAAATATTTTTTTGTGAATGTTAAAAGGTGAAACGAGTGTTCTGTGATTTAAAGGAAAATTTGTACAAGTAACCCTTTTGCTCATCAGGTATTTCCCCCCACCAGTGGTAAGGAATACTTGACACGGCTTAAGGGTCTTCAGTGTCACACGCACACACGTACTTGTACAAATCAGTGTTTGAGAGTGATAGAGAAGTGCACGTAATTTTCTGTTGAGGATTAAGTAATCCAAGTTACTTTGGAGTTTAGACGTGACTTGCTATTCATATCCTCTTCACTTCCCACAACAACAACACTGCGCGGTGGTCATAACCCCACTTTAATTAAATTTGCACGGCAGAATTTTTTTTAACACAAAATCACTTCACCGTTTCCATTTTCATTTTTTCGATTATTCAGTTTTACAAAACCTTGGAGTATTTTGCAAAATAAAATACATGCAAGTGAGAGACGCACACGTAAATTTCGTGTTTGAGGTGTGCTTGAAGTTGATTATGATGATTCATCACTAGGTGGCTTATAGTTGGCAGCATTTTTTAGTTGATCAAACATTTCATTCAGTTTAGCACGAGCTGCTTCAATTATTGCTTCAGCTTGGGTCGCCACCCCAGATTGATTGGCAATGAGTGCCATTTCATTTGGATTCTTTGAAACTGTGCCATGTGCTGATGAAATATATGTGATATCTTTTTTTTGATTTTGCGTTACGTACGCGTGTTTTATTTTTCCGACCTACTTTAGCTTTTGAC
This sequence comes from Eurosta solidaginis, assembly GCF_040869045.1. Lineage (NCBI taxonomy): Eukaryota > Metazoa > Arthropoda > Insecta > Diptera > Tephritidae > Eurosta > Eurosta solidaginis. The sequence goes on from NC_090321.1 coordinate 259,801,163, forward strand.
CCCGAACAAGTTGCTTCATCGTTTTTTGCTTCCTTAGTTCTCTTTTGTGTGCTACCCTGAGGAGCGTCACTATCAACATTTTTCAGTTGATCAAACATTTCGTTGAGTTCTTTATGTGTCACGTCTTTGCATTTACCTTCTGCAGTTGCCTTACTTAATTTACGCTTTTGTTTTTTGTTTTTCTTCGCTATCTGAGTGTCCCTTTCATTATTGTTTACTGCCATATTTTGTGGATTGATCGCCGCGGGTGCTTCGCTCCCTCTTGGCGGTTGTGCCACATTTACTACACCTGCCTTCTCTGTCATAAGCGCTATGTCTTCAGATTCCTTGGAATTTTTTTCGATTGGATGCAGCTTCGTGATGACTGCGTTATAATTCGTAATTGCACTGCATACGGTTCCTGATGCTGTATTCGTATCACCTAACGAGCTTAAAGAGTGACCATGTTCCTCACTAAATGTACTTTTCTTTGAAGGCCTACATATTTTCTTTTTTGCTACGTTTTTTACAGTGCTTGAAGCAATTGGAACTGAAATATTGTTTAAGCTTTCTGATATTCTTGCTTTCTGTAAGCGTTTTAGTCTAGCTTTAGCTGAACGCTGCTCGGCAGCTGCCATCAATGAATTAAATAAATCTTTTCTCAAGGCTTCAAGGCTTTCTTTCCTTGGTACTAGCCGTCGCTTTGATCGGCGCACACCTTCATCACCAACTGCGGATTCTGTGTTACTACTTTCAACTTGACGAGTTGATACTTCAGTGCGTTCGGAAGCTTTTCTCTTTCGTGGACGTGCACGAGATGCAGGCATTATTGGTTTTTCGAATAGTTTTGAAGAATTTTTACCAGCTGATATTGGCGATGGCACTGGTAATGGATCACCACTTTTATGCGACGACGTTGCAATCAATGGAGGTGGTGGTGGTGATGATATATGTTAGTTGGATATTGGCCTTGTAGGTGCAAAATCGGGCGGTGGTGGTATTAGCTGTATTGCTGCAGTGGTCTGAGAAAAATTATTAGCTGATATTTCACGATTCTTTGCATTCAAATCTTCTAATTGTTTTTTAAGTTCAGCTATTTCAGTTTTCAAGGTTGTTTAGACCAGCGGTCCAAAACCTCATACTTTTGAGGTAGCCCTAGTATTTCTTTTTGTTCAATAAGGTTAACAGAGGTGATCGAACGGTTTAAGTTATCTATGTTAAAACATCGCACAGATGAATAAACCGTTCGACAACAACCGGTGCTAACATTTTTATAAGTTTTCCGCCACTTGGATTTTGATTGCTTACCGATCGCACGCAGCCGTCCTGTTCCAGATTGTACAAGGTAACCTGTAATTGAATATTGTAACATATATACATATTAAACAATAATTTATAATTATTAAAAGCACCTTTATACTTAACATTAATACCAACTTTAATTATTTATTTTCGTTCCATTGAAACTTGGCCGGTCGAACTTTTGGAGTTTTGGTTCGCGTCAAGACATTTGGTCCTTACAACGCCTTATAAATTGCAATTCCAGCACCAGTGGAAATCCTTGCTGGCCAACCGAGAATTTGGAGTCCAGTTCTGATAAAACAAATTACCAGCGGCTGAATTTAAAATCAGGGCATAACAACAGCAATTTTTCATCGATGTACACAATTCACGACAACTACAATAAAATTAAAAGTAAGTGGTTTTAAATTATCAGTGCGCACATAAATAGTTTTATATAAATAATTAAGTAATAAAGTGAGAAAAAAATATTTTTTTGTGAATGTTAAAAGGTGAAACGAGTGTTCTGTGATTTAAAGGAAAATTTGTACAAGCAACACTTTTGCTCATCAGGTATTTCCCCCCACCAGTGGTAAGGAATACTTGACACGGCTTAAGGGTCTTCAGTGTCACACGCACACACGTACTTGTACAAATCAGTGTTTGAGAGTGATAGAGAAGTGCACGTAATTTTCTGTTGAGGATTAAGTAATCCAAGTTACTTTGGAGTTTAGACGTGACTTGCTCTTCATATCCTCTTCACTTCCCACAACAACAACACTGCGCGGTGGTCATAACCCCACTTTAATTAAATTTGCACGGCAGACTTTTTTTTAACACAAAATCACTTCACCGTTTCCATTTTAATTTTTTCGATAATTCAGTTTTACAAAACCTTGGTATTTTGCAAAATAAAATACATGCAAGTGAGAGACGCACACGTACATAAATTTCGTGTTTGAGGTGTGCTTGAAGTTGATGATGATGATTCATCACTAGGTGGCTTATAGTTGGCAGCATTTTTTAGTTGATCAAACATTTCATTCAGTTTAGCACGAGCTGCTTCAATTATTGCTTCAGCTTGGGTCGTCACCCCAGATTGATTGGTAATGAGTGCCATTTCATTTGGATTCTTTGAAACTGTGCCATGTGCTGATGAAATATATGTGATATCTTTTTTTTGATTTTGCGTTACGTACGCGTGTTTTATTTTTCCGACCTACTTTAGCTTTTGACCCCGAACAAGTTGCTTCATCGTTTTTTGCTTCCTTAGTTCTCTTTTGTGTGCTACCCTCAGGAGCGTCACTATCAACATTTTTCAGTTGATCAAACATTTCGTTGAGTTCTTTATGTGTCACGTCTTTGCATTTACCTTCTGCAGTTGCCTTACTTAATTTACGCTTTTGTTTTTTGTTTTTCTTCGCTATCTGAGTGTCCCTTTCATTATTGTTTACTGCCATATTTTGTGGATTGATCGCCGCGGGTGCTTCGCTCTCTCTTGGCGGTTGTGCCACATTTACTACACCTGCCTTCTCTGTCATAAGCGCTATGTCTTCAGATTCCTTGGAATTTTTTTCGATTGGATGCAGCTTCGTGATGACTGCGTTATCATTCGTAATTGCACTGCATACGGTTCCTGATGCTGTATTCGTATCACCTAACGAGCTTAAAGAGTGACCATGTTCCTCACTAAATGTATTTTTCTTTGAAGGCCTACATATTTTCTTTTTTGCTACTTTTTTTACAGTGCTTGAAGCAATTGGAACTGAAATATTGTTTAAGCTTGCTGATATTCTTGCTTTCTGTAAGAGTTTTAGTCTAGCTTTAGCTGAACGCTGCTCGGCAGCTGCCATCAATGAATTAAATAAATCTTTTCTCAAGGCTTCAAGGCTTTCTTTCCTTGGTACTAGCCGTCGCTTTGATCGGCGCACACCTTCATCACCAACTGCGGATTCTGTGTTACTACTTTCAACTTGACGAGTTGATACTTCAGTGCGTTCGGAAGCTTTTCTCTTTCGTGGACGTGCACGAGATGCAGGCATTATTGGTTTTTCGAATAGTTTTGAAGAATTTTTACCAGCTGATGTTGGCGATGGCACTGGTAATGGATCACCACTTTTATGCGCCAACGTTGCAATCAATGGCGGTGGTGGTGGTGATGATATATGTAAGTTGGATATTGGCCTTGTAGGTGCAAAATCGGGCGGTGGTGGTATTAGCTGTATTGTTGCAGTGGTATGAGAAAAATTATTAGCTGATATTTCACGATTCTTTGCATTCAAATCTTCTAATTGTTTTTTAAGTTCAGTTATTTCAGTTTTCAACGTTGTTTAGACCAGCGGTCCAAAACCTCATACTTTTGAGGTAGCCATAGTATTTATTTTTGTTCAATAAGGTTAACAGAAGTGATCGAACGGTTTAAGCTATCTATGTTAAAACATCGCACAGATGAATAAACCGTTCGACAACAACCGGTGCTAACATTTTTATAAGTTTTCCGCCACTTGGATTTTGATTTCTTACCGATCGCACGCAGCCGTCCTGTTCCAGATTGTACAAGGTAACCTGTAATTGAATATTGTTACATATATACATATTAAACAATAATTTATAATTATTAAAAGCACCTTTATACTTAACATTAATACCAACCTTTTTATTTATTTTCGTTCCATTGAAACTTGACCGGTCGAACTTTTGGAGTTTTGGTTCCCGTCAAGACATTTGGTCCTTACAACGCCTTATAAATTGCAATTCCAGCACCAGTGGAAATCCTTGCTAGCCAACCGAGAATTTGGAGTCCAGTTCTGATAAAACAAATTACCAGCGGCTGAATTTAAAATCAGGGCATAACAACAACAATTTTTCATCGATGTACACAATCCACGACAACTACAATAAAATTAAAAGTAAGTGGTTTTAAATTATCAGTGCGCACATAAATAGTTTTATATAAATAATTAAGTAATAAAGTGAGAAAAAAATATTTTTTTGTGAATGTTAAAAGGTGAAACGAGTGTTCTGTGATTTAAAGGAAAATTTGTACAAGTAACCCTTTTGCTCATCAGGTATTTCCCCCCCACCAGTGGTAAGGAATACTTGACACGGCTTAAGGGTCTTCAGTGTCACACGCACACACGTACTTGTACAAATCAGTGTTTGAGAGTGATAGAGAAGTGCACGTAATTTTCTGTTGAGGATTAAGTAATCCAAGTTACTTTGGAGTTTAGACGTGACTTGCTCTTCATATCCTCTTCACTTCCCACAACAACAACACTGCGCGGTGGTCATAACCCCACTTTAATTAAATTTGCACGGCAGAAGTTTTTTAACACAAAATCACTTCACCGTTTCCATTTTCATTTTTTCGATAATTCAGTTTTACAAAACCTTGGAGTATTTTGCAAAATAAAATACATGCAAGTGAGAGACGCACACGTAAATTTCGTGTTTGAGGTATGCTTGAAGTTGATGATGATGATTCATCACTAGGTGGCTTATAGTTGGCAGCATTTTTTAGTTGATCAAACATTTCATTCAGTTTAGCACGAGCTGCTTCAATTATTGCTTCAGCTTGGGTCGTCACCCCAGATTGATTGGTAATGAGTGCCATTTCATTTGGATTCTTTGAAACTGTGCCATGTGCTGATGAAATATATGTGATATCTTTTGTTGATTTTGCGTTACGTACGCGTGTTTAATTTTTCCGACCTACTTTAGCTTTTGACCCCGAACAAGTTGCTTCATCGTTTTTTGCTTCCTTAGTTCTCTTTTGTGTGCTACCCTCAGGAGCGTCACTATCAACATTTTTCAGTTGATCAAACATTTCGTTGAGTTCTTTATGTGTCACGTCTTTGCATTTACCTTCTGCAGTTGCCTTACTTAATTTACGCTTTTGTTTTTTGTTTTTCTTCGCTATCTGAGTGTCCCTTTCATTATTGTTTACTGCCATATTTTGTGGATTGATCGCCGCGGGTGCTTCGCTCCCTCTTGGCGGTTGTGCCACATTTACTACACCTGCCTTCTCTGTCATAAGCGCTATGTCTTCAGATTCCTTGGAATTTTTTTCGATTGGATGCAGCTTCGTGATGACTGCGTTATAATTCGTAATTGCACTGCATACGATTCCTGATGCTGTATTCGTATCACCTAACGAGCTTAAAGAGTGACCATGTTCCTCACTAAATGTACTTTTCTTTGAAGGCCTACATATTTTCTTTTTTGCTACTTTTTTTACAGTGCTTGAAGCAATTGGAACTGAAATATTGTTTAAGCTTGCTGATATTCTTGCTTTCTGTAAGCGTTTTAGTCTAGCTTTAGCTGAACGCTGCTCGGCAGCTGCCATCAATGAATTAAATAAATCTTTTCTCAAGGCTTCATGGCTTTCTTTCCTTGGTACTAGCCGTCGCTTTGATCGGCGCACACCTTCATCACCAACTGCGGATTCTGTGTTACTACTTTCAACTTGACGAGTTGATACTTCAGTGCGTTCGGAAGCTTTTCTCTTTCGTGGACGTGCACGAGATGCAGGCATTATTGGTTTTTCGAATAGTTTTGAAGAATTTTTACCAGCTGATGTTGGCGATGGCACTGGTAATGGATCACCACTTTTATGCGCCAACGTTGTAATCAATGGCGGTGGTGGTGGTGATGATATATGTAAGTTGGATATTGGCCTTGTAGGTGCAAAATCGGGCGGTGGTGGTATTAGCTGTATTGTTGCAGTGGTCTGAGAAAAATTATTAGCTGATATTTCACGATTCTTTGCATTCAAATCTTCTAATTGTTTTTTAAGTTCAGTTATTTCAGTTTTCAACGTTGTTTAGACCAGCGGTCCAAAACCTCATACTTTTGAGGTAGTCATAGTATTTATTTTTGTTCAATAAGGTTAACAGAAGTGATCGAACGGTTTAAGCTATCTATGTTAAAACATCGCACAGATGAATAAACCGTTCGACAACAACCGGTGCTAACATTTTTATAAGTTTTCCGCCACTTGGATTTTGATTTCTTACCGATCGCACGCAGCCGTCCTGTTCCAGATTGTACAAGGTAACCTGTAATTGAATATTGTTACATATATACATATTAAACAATAATTTATAATTATTAAAAGCACCTTTATACTTAACATTAATACCAACCTTTTTATTTATTTTCGTTCCATTGAAACTTGACCGGTCGAACTTTTGGAGTTTTGGTTCCCGTCAAGACATTTGGTCCTTACAACGCCTTATAAATTGCAATTCCAGCACCAGTGGAAATCCTTGCTATCCAACCGAGAATTTGGAGTCCAGTTCTGATAAAACAAATTACCAGCGGCTGAATTTAAAATCAGGGCATAACAACAGCAATTTTTCATCGATGTACACAATCCACGACAACTACAATAAAATTAAAAGTAAGTGGTTTTAAATTATCAGTGCGCACATAAATAGTTTTATATAAATAATTAAGTAATAAAGTGAGAAAAAAATATTTTTTTGTGAATGTTAAAAGGTGAAACGAGTGTTCTGTGATTTAAAGGAAAATTTGTACAAGTAACCCTTTTTATTATCAGGTATTTCCCCCCACCAGTGGTAAGGAATACTTGACACGGCTTAAGGGTCTTCAGTGTCACACGCACACACGTACTTGTACAAATCAGTGTTTGAGAGTGATAGAGAAGTGCACGTAATTTTCTGTTGAGGATTAAGTAATCCAAGTTACTTTGGAGTTTAGACGTGACTTGCTCTTCATATCCTCTTCACTTCCCACAACAACAACACTGCGCGGTGGTCATAACCCCACTTTAATTAAATTTGCACGGCAGAAGTTTTTTTAACACAAAATCACTTCACCGTTTCCATTTTAATTTTTTCGATAATTCAGTTTTACAAAACCTTGGAGTATTTTGCAAAATAAAACACATGCAAGTGAGAGACGCACACGTACATAAATTTCGTGTTTGAGGTGTGCTTGAAGTTGATGATGATGATTCATCACTAGGTGGCTTATAGTTGGCAGCATTTTTTAGTTGATCAAACATTTCATTCAGTTTAGCACGAGCTGCTTCAATTATTGCTTCAGCTTGGGTCGTCACCCCAGATTGATTGGTAATGAGTGCCATTTCATTTGGATTCTTTGAAACTGTGCCATGTGCTGATGAAATATATGTGATATCTTTTGTTGATTTTGCGTTACGTACGCGTGTTTAATTTTTCCGACCTACTTTAGCTTTTGACCCCGAACAAGTTGCTTCATCGTTTTTTGCTTCCTTAGTTCTCTTTTGTGTGCTACCCTCAGGAGCGTCACTATCAACATTTTTCAGTTGATCAAACATTTCGTTGAGTTCTTTATGTGTCACGTCTTTGCATTTACCTTCTGCAGTTGCCTTACTTAATTTACGCTTTTGTTTTTTGTTTTTCTTCGCTATCTGAGTGTCCCTTTCATTATTGTTTACTGCCATATTTTGTGGATTGATCGCCGCGGGTGCTTCGCTCCCTCTTGGCGGTTGTGCCACATTTACTACACCTGCCTTCTCTGTCATAAGCGCTATGTCTTCAGATTCCTTGGAATTTTTTTCGATTGGATGCATCTTCGTGATGACTGCGTTATAATTCGTAATTGCACTGCATACGGTTCCTGATGCTGTATTCGTATCACCTAATGAGCTTAAAGAGTGACCATGTTCCTCACTAACTGTACTTTTCTTTGAAGGCCTACATATTTTCTTTTTTGCTACTTTTTTTACAGTGCTTGAAGCAATTGGAACTGAAATATTGTTTAAGCTTGCGGATATTCTTGCTTTCTGTAAGCATTTTAGTCTAGCTTTAGCTGAACGCTGCTCGGCAGCTGCCATCAATGAATTAAATAAATCTTTTCTCAAGGCTTCAAGGCTTTTTCCTTGGTACTAGCCGTCGCTTTGATCGGCGCACACCTTCATCACCAACTGCGGATTCTGTGTTACTACTTTCAACTTGACGAGTTGATACTTCAGTGCGTTCGGAAGCTTTTCTCTTTCGTGGACGTGCACGAGATGCAGGCATTATTAGTTTTTCGAATAGTTTTGAAGAATTTTTACCAGCTGATGTTGGCGATGGCACTGGTAATGGATCACCACTTTTTGATATATGTAAGTTGGATGTTGGCCTTGTAGGTGCAAAATCGGGCGGTGGTGGTATTGGCTGTATTGTTGCAGTGGTCTGAGAAAAATTATTAGCTGATATTTCACGATTCTTTGCATTCAAATCTTCTAATTGTTTTTTAAGTTCAGTTATTTCAGTTTTCAACGTTGTTTAGACCAGCGGTCCAAAACCTCATACTTTTGAGGTAGCCCTAGTATTTCTTTTTGTTCAATAAGGTTAACAGAGGTGATCGAACGGTTTAAGCTATCTATGTTAAAACATCGCACAGATGAATAAACCGTCCGACAACAACCGGTGCTAACATTTTTATAAGTTTTCCACCACTTGGATTTTGATTGCTTACCGATCGCACGCAGCCGTCCTGTTCCAGATTGTACAAGGTAACCTGTAATTGAATATTGTTACATATATACATATTAAACAATGATTTATAATTATTAAAAGCACCTTTATACTTAACATTAATACCAACCTTTTTATTTATTTTCGTTCCATTGAAACTTGACCGGTTGAACTTTTGGAGTTTTGGTTCGCGTTGTTGTTGTTGTTGTAGCGATAAGGTTGCTCCCCGAAGGCTTTGGGGAGTGTTATCGATGTGATGGTCCTTTGCCGGATGCAGATCCGGTACGCTCCGGTACCACAGCACCAATAAGGTGCTAGCCCGACCATATCGGGAACGATTTATGTGGCCACATTAAACCTTCAGGCCATCCCCTCCCTCCCCACCTCCAAGATCCATGAGGAGCTTGGGGTCGCCAGAGCCTCGTCTGTTAGTGAAACAGGATTCGCCGCGGATAGGTGAGGTTGACAATTGGATTTGGAGAAGCTATATATTGCGCTGGCAACCTGAAGGGTTGCGCTACACCCCCTTTGGTTCGCGTCAAGACATTTGGTCCTTACAACGCCTTATAAATTGCAATTCCAGCGCCAGTGGAAATCCTTGCTAGCCAACCGAGAATTTGGAGTCCAGTTCTGATAAAACAAATTACCAGCGGCTGAATTTAAAATCAGGGCATAACAACAATTTTTCATCGATGTACACAATCCACGACAACTACAATAAAATTAAAAGTAAGTGGTTTTAAATTATCAGTGCGCACATAAATAGTTTTATATAAATAATTATAATAATAATAATTTATTTATTTACGGTCTTTAAGACCTAGTTCAAGGTAAAAAAAAAAAAAATATATATATATATATATATATATATAAATAAATTGCATACATATTGTATACATTACATGCTTAATGACTTACAGTATAAAAATAATTTTGCTTTAAACTTATTAATATTTTCACAGTCTTTTATCGCATTTGGTAATTCATTGTACATTTTATAACCTATATATTCTAAAGTCTTCTTCGCGAACTCCGTTCTTACTCTAGGCAGTCTTATATTTCCGCTGCTTCTAGTTCCATAGTTATGTATTTCATGATTAAAATGTATTCTCCCGTTCAGATAATTCGGTGTTATTCCTAATTTCATATGATGTATAAATTTCAATGTGAAATAATATATCGACTGTTTTACACTGAGCCAGTTTAACATATTTAGCATTGTAGTTTTTGGTGTTCTAAGCGAACATTTTAAAATTAATCGCATTGCCTTGTTTTGTTGTATCTGCAGTTTTTTTATTTGTGTGTCATTTGCTAATAGCAGGATTGTTGGACAATAGATAAAGTGCGGTTCAATAATTGATCGATACACTAATAATTTGTGTCGTTGACTAATATATTTACAAGTTCTGTACATAAAACCAATTTTTTTTGCAATTTTGTTTTCTAAATAATTTATGTGTTCTCCAAATCTAAGGTTTTTGTCGATCCAGACTCCTAGGTATTTGATCTTGTCTACTTGCTGAATTTCAACATTTCTTATCTTCAGAGTAATATTGCTAAGGGTATTGGCACCCATAATGCTTTGATTTTTGCAAAATATCATACTTTTGGTTTTATCCACGTTCACTTTCAACTTTCTATGGCATAGCCATTTGTAAAGGGAGTCTAAGTCTTCTTGCATTTTCGATACCGCAAAGCCCTCACTTCTTTCACTAATGGTTATCAATGCATCATGCGCAAATAGTCGAATATTGCAATATTTCAAGCATTCTTTAATATCGTTAATATATATTGTAAACAATAGCGGTGCCAATACTGAACCTTGCGGTAGCCCAATATGTACATCAGCAACCGGTGAAACTGCACTTCCAATTATCGTCTTCTGTTTTCTATTACTCAAATAGCTTCTGAACCATTCCAAGGATTTTCCTCTTATCCCATTATTAAACATAACATTCAGCAGTTCCTCTCTATCCACAGTTTCAAAAGCACGTTTTAAGTCTAAAAAGACTGAGATCACAACTTTCTTATCAGTTATATCCTCTTTCCATTCCGCAATAACCATATTCAGTGCGGTTTCGCAAGAATGGCTTTTCCTAAACCCAGATTGTTCAGGTATAATAATTTGGTATTTATCTAGATATGCCACTAATTGATTTTTAACCACCGTTTCCATAATTTTTTCATCTGCGGGTAGCGTATTAATTGGGCGCAGTTCCTCTGGCCTTACTGTATTTTTGACTTTTTCCGCAGGTACTATAGTTGATACTTTCCAGCAATTTGGAACAATGCTACTGTTTATTGATTCATTTATTATATCTTTGTAGAAGTGAGCAATGTAAATCATGGCATCTTTAAATACCCCCTCCGACAAAAGCTTTTTTCCACCATATTTGTTTCTAAAAGATTTAGAAATGTTCATTATATCATCTAACTCTACGTCGTAAGTAATAAAGTGAGAAAAAAATATTTTTTTGTGAAAGTTAAAAGGTGAAACGAGTGTTATGTGATTTAAAGGAAAATTTGTACAAGTAACCCTTTTGATCATCAGGTATTTCCCCCCACCAGTGGTAAGGAATACTTGACACGGCTTAAGGGTCTTCAGTGTCACACGCACACACGTACTTGTACAAATCAGTGTTTGAGAGTGATAGAGAAGTGCACGTAATTTTCTGTTGAGGATTAAGTAATCCAAGTTACTTTAGAGTTTAGACGTGACTTGCTCTTCATATCCTCTTCACTTCCCACAACAACAACACTGCGCGGTGGTCATAACCCCACTTTAATTAAATTTGCACGGCAGAATTTTTTTTAAATCACTTCACCGTTTCCATTTTAATTTTTTCGATAATTCAGTTTTACAAAACCTTGGAGTATTTTGCAAAATAAAATACATGCAAGTGATTTAGTGAACATAGCAAAAATTTTTTTCACCACAAGTAAATTGCAGTGTTTTTATACAAATAGCCCCTTTTGAATATCAGGTATTACCCCCCACCAGAGGTAAGGAGTACCTGACATAGCTTAAGGTTTTTTCAGAGTTACACACACTCACACATTGTACAATTATTGTTGTTGGAATAAGCACAATACAAGTTGCAAGCAGTTTCTTGCGGAGATCACTTAAATCCCATTTATTTTTTTTCTTCTCGTTACTTGCACTTACGCTTTAACATTCCACAAACAACAACACTACACTGTGGGCATAACCTCACTTATTTTCCATTTGAATCTTAGCATTTGAAATTACAAAAGCTTGTTCACAAAATCACTTCACGTTATTAAATTAAATACTTTCCAAAGAAACAAAATTAATTTTGGGAAAATAGCTTTGAAAAAATTATTCCCATAACTTTAGTGCTTGCAGTAATACACAAGTACATAATTCAAGTTTGGTTGGCGAGCAATATTTTTTTTTAACATAATAACACATACATATACACATGTAAAATGTAACATTACAGTCCATTTTTCACACCCCTAAAAAACGTTTATTTTCGTTGATTTTTTTTCAATAAATTTATAAAAATTAAATCATTTTAACAAATTTACGATTTATTGGTGGTTATTGCTATTTAATAAATATAGTATAAAGCGGGTTACCTCGATACAGATTCTGTCTGTCAAAATTAGCAAGATTTGCAACAACAAAAAGCTTGGTGCATTTCAAATTATTTCAAATTTTCCAAGCATAAAGTAAAAAATGGAAGCATTCAACCGCCTAGCAGACACGGTAATTGAATTCGACATCGAATTCTTAAGCAAACCCACAAGCGAACACTCCAAAAATTCGCTGAAAATTCAGCAGCAGGAGTCCATGTGGGAGAAAGCTAAAGCTGCTTTCGAAGCTCTGCTAGTGGCCGAGGACACTAGCGCTAAAGACATTACCGCAATTAAAAAGAAAAATAAATCATGCTATTCCGTTTATATGCTAAATAAGCACCTGTCCCCAATTCAAAAGCTCTATTACCTCATCCAAAAGACACAAGGTGAAGCTCGCGAAATTGTCAAGAAGTGCGAATTGACAAATGATGGTTTTAACGTAGCCTGGAAAAATTTGTGTGACAGGTACGAGAACAAAAGAATCTTAGTCAACACCCAACTAAAAATTCTTTTCAATCTCCATGCTGTTGAAACTGAATGCGGCGCGTCCATTAAACGTTTACAGAGGGATATTAATAATTGTATATCCTCATTAGAGGGTCATCGTATTGACATTTCTAACTGGGATCCGATAATCACATACCTCTGTTCAACAAAGCTACCTGATTTTACCCTGTCCTTATGGGAACAATCAGTAGAAAATAAAACTGAAACGTCCAAGTGGGCGGATATGGATCGATTCCTCACAAATAGGTTCCAAACCTTAGAATCGGTTTCAGGTTTAAAAGAATCAAGCCTTCGAAACCACCCAAGGGTCAAAGCAACAAGCATTCCTCTGAACCACCGCCTAAAAAGTTAGGGTCATTCCAAACCACCGTCGCCAAATACGCATGTAAAATGTGCAAAACCAGCGACCACAAAAACCACACATGCCTGAAATTCAGAAATTTGACACCATCTGAAAGGGTTTCCTTTATCAAACGTAACAACTGCTATTTGAACTGTCTCTCTTCGAGGCATTCCGTGTCAAAGTGTACAAGCTCACACAACTGCAGCACGTGCCATACACGACACCATTCCCTTCTGCATTTGCAGACAGCTCAAACGAAGCCTTCTCCGGCGAAAGCGGCTGTAGAATCATTGGATGTTTCGGCGTCTACGTCGAAACAAGCGCGATTACGCCACAGTTCGGAAAAAACAAAAGGTTCAGGAGAAACAATTAATATGAAATCAAATTTCGCGAATACTAGTATAGGTGTATTACTTGGAACGGCTCGTGTAACCATTCGCTATAATGGTACAGATTTTTCGGCAAGAGCCCTCATAGATTCTGGCTCTGAATGCTCTTTCATTACAGAAAGACTCTGACGCAGAATCAACCTGCCAACTAGGAAAATGCATGCTCAAGTTTCGGGCATCAATAGTTCAATCTCTGCGCAGGTAAAAGAGGCATGTGCCATAGAACTGCGGTCACCGGTTGACCCACTTATATCAATTGATGTTATTGTGTTAGTTTTACCACAATTGACAGGCAATTTACCCACACACGACGTCAGTTCACTAACACAACAGGCATTCCCTGACCTTGTACTGCCGGACAAACGATTCTTTGTCAATGAACAAGTCGATCTTGTTCTGGGCGGAGACATCTACCCGCAAATAATCTTAGGCGGGATTGAGAAAAACATTCTCAGTACACTTTTAGCCCAAGAAACAGTTTTCGGTTGGATATTGACTGGTCGTGCCGATGCAGCATTTTTTTTTTTTATTTGCCTGGGGCCCTCATTGAAAATCGCGTGCTCTCAATTTTACAAAATTGAGACGCGACTTAGAAAAAACCCAGAGTTGCAAGTGGAATATAATAGAGTACTTTATGGAGTTCGAGAAAATGGGTCATATGTCGAAAATAACGTCAATACAGTCAGCTGACGCTGTGGACAATTATTATCTGCCTCATCATGCTGTTATTAAAGAAGAGAGTATTTCAACAAAAGTTAGGGTGGTTTTTAATGCCTCGTCTTCAACTTCGAATGGCGTCAGTCTGAACGAAATTCTTATCCCAGGCCCAGTGCTTCAGTCGGATTTACCGACCTTAATTATTCGCTGGAGACTTTTCAAATATGTTTTCAACAGCGATATTGAAAAATGTATAGGCAAATCCTAGTAGAGCCTAACCATACAAAGTACCAACGAATAGTCTTCCGCCCAAGCCCAGATGAACCAATCAGTCTCTACGAGCTTAAAACGGTTACTTTTGGTATAAATTGTGCTCCTTATTTAGCAATAAGGACTTTACTCCAACTGGCTGATGACTCAGAAAGTTCTCATCCAATTGCCTCTAACATTTTGAGAAAAAATATGTACGTAGATGACGTGCTTTCCGGTGGTCATACTATTGCCTCCGCGGTAAAGGCAAGAAATGAAGTTTGAGGGATATTGAAATCAGCCGGGTTTCCTTTACGTAAATGTACCTAGAATAGTAACGAAGTATTGAAAGGCATTCCAAAAGCTCATCTACTGAGCGAAGATTTTTTAGAATTCGAGGATTCCAGTAGCGTGAAAGATCTGGCATTAGGTGGAATGCACATTCTGACCAATTCTACTTTATAGCAAAGTCAATAGAAGAAGATTCCACTTTCACCAAAAGGACAGTCTTGTCAACTATAGCGAAACTTTTCGATCCATTAGGGTGGCTAGCTCCTACAATTATTGTCGCAAAAATGATTATGCAAAATATATGGCTAGAGGGTACTGATTGGGATAAAACGTTATCTCCTTCCACATTAGACAAATGGCACAATTTTGACAGAACATACAAGGAAATCGACCAGATGCGGATTCCTCGATGGGTATTTTATTCGCCAACTGAAAACGTCGAGATTCACGGTTTCTGTGATGCATCTGAAAAGGCATATGCCGCAGCAGTCTACTTGCGCGTGGAAAAGGATGACGGCATACCTGTTAACCTGCTTTTAGCAAAGACGAGAGTGGCTCCAGTCAAAACCATTTCGCTCCCAAGATTGGAACTTTGCGGGGCGGTATTACTAGCCGAAATCATCGAATCGATATCCAACAATGTGGACTTCGACCACCTTACGATACATCTTTGGACTGATTCGACGATCGTACTGGCGTGGATACGCAAACCCCCATGTTCATGGTCTACTTTTGTATCTCATCGAGTCACAAAAATATTAGACAAAGTAGGAAATTCGACTTGGTATCACGTGGATTCAGCTACAAATCCAGCAGACTTAGCGAGCAGAGGCGTTTTAGCTCAAGAATTGATCAACAACACTCTGTGGTGGCAGGGACCTTCTTGGCTACAAGAAGATAAGGAAAAGTGGCCAACCCAGGAAACGGACTTCACAACAAACGTTGAGGAAAAACGAGTGCAGGCTCATGCAGCAACAATTAATGACAACATTAGTGATATTCTTGACAGGTTTTCCAGTCTTTCGCGAGCTTTGAGGGTAATATCGCATATTTTGAGATTCCTTCAAAGAACCCATCTGAAAACAAGAGCTTCTAGCCAGCCGGACTCTTGTCTAATTTCATCCGATGAAATTAAAACAACGACGAACCGTCTGATAAAACTCGCTCAGAAGCAACATTATGGATCAGAGATCACGAAATTGAAAGCCAAAGTATCACTTGAGTCTAAAAGCGAAATCCTCTCTCTTAACCCTTTCCTTGATGAAAACGAAGTATTAAGGGTTGGCGGGCGACTCGGCGCATCCAAAGATACGCCTTATCCTGAGTGCCATCCAATAATACTACCATACAATTGTAGGTTTACACGTCTATTTGTCCAGTTTGTTCATGAGGATTCTCTCCACGGTGAAAACCAACTCATGCTGCGTATTATTCGAACGCAGTACTGGATTATAAAACTGAAAACCCTGATTAGGTCAGTCATTCACAATTGCAAAATATGTACAATCCATAAGAGACGCGCCCAAAGTCAGCTTATGGGCATTCTTCCCCAGGAGCGAACGACTTTCTCGCGCGCATTTACTTATACCGGGGTGGACTTCACAGGCCCTTTCGATATTAAAAATTATAGTGGGCGCGGGTGTCGCATTTCCAAAGGTTACGCTTGTCTGTTCGTGTGCTTTTCGACTAAGGCCATCTACTCAGAGGGCACTAGCGACTTGAGCACCTCATCCTTTGCAGCAGCTTTTGCTCGATTCATAGCCAGACGTGGATGCCCCAGAAATGTCTACTCAGACAACGGGACCAATTTCGTCGGAGCGTCACGCGCATTTAAGGCGGAATTTAAAGCCTTTCTGGCTGACGCCCGCACCCAAACGCTTTCCAAACATTCCCATCAGACATTGACTTGGCATTTTATACCACCGGGGGCTCCGCACATGGGGGGGGGGTGCTGTGGGAAGCTGGGGTGAAAAGTTTCAAAGCCCATTTCAAAAAGGTAGCTTTCAGCCAAAAGTTCACCTTCGAAGAATTTAATACACTATTATGCAGAATTGAGGCGTGTCTTAACTCACGACTCCTCAGTCCGGCCTCAAATGAGCCATCAGACCTTGAGCCTCTCACGCCAGGGTATTTTCTAGTCGGAGGGCACCTACTAGCCCCAGCGGAAATCAACGTCGATGAAAACCCGGCCTCAATTGTGAACAGGTGGCAAAAACTCAAGGCTTTGCATCAGAACTTTTGCAGAAGGTGGAAAACAGAATATCTTTCAGAACTTCAAAAGCGGACCAAGTGGAAACATCCTAAGTCCAACATAAAAGTGGGAGACATGGTGGTCATACGGGAGGACAGCCTGCCACCCAATGAATGGAGATTAGGGCGAGTTGTCAAATTACACCTTGGTTCCGACAACCGGGTACGCGTGGTAGATGTCCTAACTGAGAGAGGAGAAGTGACAAGACCGCTCGTCAAATTGGTATTGCTACCGTCGAATAGCGCGGAAACCGAAGATACGACAACCCCAAATTTACAGACACAATAAGCACAAAGCAAAGAAGGTACAAACAGAATACCACATAATATTTAATATCAAAATTGTATGGTTCAGCCTAATGCATGCACGTCAAAGGTTTGTCTTGTCCTTTTAAAAGTGAAAAAAAGGGTGCCGAACATTTTTAGCAACTTCAGCTAATAATGTTTTTTCACCCTTTAACTTCACTTCTTTCGGGGCTTTTTTTCGGCTCATGGTCGAACAGACTGCCTGCTGGGTAGTCACCACTATCATATGTACAAAGATACATACCGTGTGCAGAAAACAATTTATTTTTTTTGCAAGTGCAAAAATATTTATTTTTCTTAGGGGGCCACACACTCTACCGCACATACAAACGTATTCACCTAGCTTAAGCCGTTTTATGTTGCTAAAACTGCACTATAAGGGTGCCCTCAAAATGTAAATTTTTCTGTCGCTTTTCTTTCGCGAAGTGTATAGGAGGATAGGAAAAGGATAACACAATGGTAAAGGCAGCGTCACTCAAGAAATATTTATCCGCTACCAATTCCATTGAATTCACCCTTTTCCGTCATTTATAAACCGCACACATAAAAAAAAAAAAATTTTTTTTCACAACATTTGGGACACCCCTGACGCAGTCGCAAGCTGAATTCTAGAATTACCTATTTTAGTTTCACTGGTCGTTCCAGTCATAACTTTTATTAAAACAAAAAAAAAAAAAAGGGGAATTCACACGGTACCGCCCCGCAAAACTTTTTTGGAAACACCCTAACACACAAGTGCCGTAGGAACATGCCATTTCATTATTTCATTTTCACTATGCACAACAACAAAACTAAATCACACCACCGCCACTTATTGTATGTTTAACGAAAACAATGGCCTTACAGGCTCTTTTACTTGATTGAGGAACTAATTTTGCCTTAATTAAAGCCGCACATTTTTTTCACTTTCCTCATATTATTTCAGTTTTTATATTTTCACTATCACTCACGAGACTTATTTCTTGGTTATTCCCGTGGAAATCCAAAGTCGCAAACGCGAAAACCACTCCCGCACGTAAAAACATTAAACCGACACGTTTCACTTTTAATCAAAAACTTCCGGCTTCATCATTATAGGGATATGCATATGCTATCGAATATGTACTAAATTCGATACATTTGCATGATAGTATAGGCACTGGATACCATCAATTTTTCGGTCAAACGTTATGGTCACTGACCATTACGATTAAGTTTGACCAAGAATTGGGTGCACATCAAAATAAATGTATAGAACTGAATGAATGGCATGTGTGGGTGATTTTCTAGGGCATTTTTCGAAGCGTTTTTCTTTCTTCGTTGGGTTTGTGTTGAGGGCGCCAGGATATCATTTGTTGGCCAAATGAAATTTTTCGACAATAGCTCAATGGCTATTTTGCTAGTAAATTAGTTAACCCTGTTTCCACCAACCACCAATAAGAGAGTCAAACATGCAAATATTGCTCGCCACCAAAAGCAAAAAAAAAAGCAAATCGCTGCAATGGGAAAATTATTATTTACAGAAATGACGCGTTTCACCACCATTCGCAAACGGGCTGAAGCAAACCATTACGCATTATATGTCGTGTATGCGGTAACCGGCACCCGCTTAGAGTATGCCCAGTTTTCCGGGCGAAAGAACCAGCCGCACGTTTACGCGATACTCACATATATAATTATTGCACTAATTGCTTATCAGAGGCTCACCTCGCATCTCAATGCACCAATGAGGGATTATGCCGTCGATGCAGCGAGCACCATCACACATATAGACCACATTGGGGAAGCATCAAAACGCCAACGACGACCACCACGACCCAAGGGAAACGACGCCGATGAGAGCGATGCAATCTCGTTGTACGCCTCTGAAGTAGGAAACGATACTCATTCTGGAGCGGAAACGTTCGCTTTCCGCCTAGAAAACCTGGCTGGAGTGGAATCACATGCATTCCACCCAGCTATAGTCGGCGGATCGGAACCTCAGCGTTTCCGACCGCAACTTCAGCACGAAATAAAAAGAACCAGCGGATTGGAAATGAAAACTTTCCAACCGTCTAATAGAAAGAGCGCAAAAGCCCGACAGAGATCCCGTAAACACCGTCAACACGAGAGAGTGGAATCTTCAGCATTTCACCTCATGCCTTCGAGGAATTTCCGGTCCGGAAGAGTGGCCCCAGTAAGAGCGCCACCACAACCAGTTCAGTCCCTCACATCAGTGGCTCCAACCGCGGTGGTGAAAATTGAAGCCCGAGGGCGTCTGCATGTCGTGAGGGCATTGATCGATCCCTGTGCCTCCACCTCAATAATCAGCGAAGATTTCGCGCGAGAGCTGCAGCTAGGTATGACCTACGTAAATCGCCAGATTGGCTGCTTCATCAAGTTGCGCGGGAAGCATGGTCAATCCACGACCATCACCACGCACGCAGTATGCCTCTGGAAGTTCAATCGACGCACGCCACTAACCACACTAGATGACACAATAGCGGGAAAATATTCAAATCTACGGTTGGGGAACCCGCGCTTCCAAGTCGCTGCTCCAGTTCGTCTCGTGCTGGGGGCAGACATTTTTCCTAAAATCTTTCTAGGGGTCATTCCAGCTGGAATACCGGGTCCATTACTGGCCCAAAATACTATATTTGGATGGGTCCTGTCGGGCGCGTGCTAACTATATACTTATTTTTATTTATTTTATAATTTTTTCTTTCTTTTCGCATTTATATTCAGATGAACCTAAAAATGAATTCACAGTAAATTTTGAATATGCATACGTATCTGATTTTTATACCTTTCATGAAAATGAAATGGTATATTAATTTCGTCACGAAATCGAAAATTGTAAGTCCTTAAAGGAAAATAGATAGACCCACCATTAAGTATACCGAAATAATCAGGTTGAAGAGCTGAGTTGATTTAGCCATATCCGTCTGTCCGTCTGTCCGTCTGTCTGTTTGTATGCAAACTAGTCCCTCAATTTTTGAGATATCTTGATAAAATTTGGTGAGCGGGTGTATTTGGGTGTCCGATTAGACATTTGTCGGAACCGACCGGATCGGACCACTATAGCATATATCCTCCATACAACCGATTTTTCAGAAAAAGAGGATTTTTGTAATATCTTACCCAATTTAACAGATTGAAGCTTCAAACTTCACCATATACTTTCGTATATTGCACGTATTGTTGGCTGAAAAAATTGATAAGATCGGTCGTATATATAGTATATATCCCATACAACCGATTGTTCAGATAAGGAACTTTTCGTAATTACTGCCCTATTTTAAGAGCTAGAGGCTTCAAATTTCAACGAATGCCTACGTATATAGCATATATTGTTGTCTGAAAAAATCATAAAGATCGGTGGTATATATAGTTTATATATGGTGGTATATATAGTATATATATATAGTATATATATATATATATATATTTTTCCAAATTTTAGCCCCATTTTAACAGCTAGAAGCTTCAAATTTCACAGAATACTTACGTATATAGCATATATTGTTGTCTGAAAAAATCATAGAGATCGGTTGTATATGTAGTATATATCTCATACAACCGATTGTTCAGATAAGAAACTTTTCGCAATTTCTACCCCATTTTAACAGCTATAAGCTTCAAATTTCACCGATTGCTTACGTATATAGTATGTATTGTTGTATAAAAAAATCATAGAGATCGGTTGTATATATAGTATATATCTCATACAACCGATTGTTCAGATAAGAAACTTTGCGCAATTTCTGCTCCGTTTTAACAGCTAGAAGCTTCAAATTTCACAAAATGCTTACGTATATAGCATATATTGTTGTCTGAAAAAATCATAGAGATCGGTTGTATATGTAGTATATATCTCATACAACCGATTGTTCAGATAAGAAACTTTTCGCAATTTCTTCCCCATTTTAACAGCTACAAACTTCAAATTTCACCGATTGCTTACGTATATAGTATGTATTGTTGTCTGAAAAAATCATAGAGATCGGTTGTATATATAGTATATATCTCATACAACCGATTGTACAGATAAGAAACTTTGCGCAATTTCTGCCCCGTTTTAACAGCTAGAAGCTTCAAATTTCACAAAATGCTTACGTATATAGCATATATTGTTGTCTGAAAAAATCATAGAGATCGGTGGTATATATAGTATATATCTCATACAACCGATTGTTCAGATAAGAAACTTTGCGCAATTTCTGCCCCGTTTTAACAGCTAGAAGCTTCAAATTTCACAAAATGCTTACGGATATAGCATATATTGTTGTCTGAAAAAATTATAGAGATCGGTGATATATATAATATATATATGATGGTATATATAGTATATATATATATAGTATATATATATTTTTTTTTTGCGATTTCTGCCTCATTTTATCAGCTATAAGCTTCAAATTTCACCAAATGCTTACGTGTATAGCATATATTGATGTCTGACAAAATCATTGAGATCGGTTGTATATATAGTATATATCTCATACAACCGATTGTTCAGATATGAAGCTTTTCGCAATTTCTACCCCATTTTAACAGCTATAAGCTTCAAATTTCACCGATTGATTACGTATATAGCATACATTGTTGTCTGAAAAAATCATAGAGATCGGTTGTATATATAGTATATATCTCATACAACCGATTGTTCAGATAAGAAACTTTTCGCAATTTCTACCCCATTTTAACAGCTATAAGCTTCAAATTTCACCGATTGCTTACGTATATAGTATGTATTGTTGTCTGAAAAAATCATAGAGATCGGTTGTATATATAGTATATATCTCATACAACCGATTGTACAGATAAGAAACTTTGCGCAATTTCTGCCCCGTTTTAACAGCTAGAAGCTTCAAATTTCACAAAATGCTTACGTATATAGCATACATTGTTGTCTGAAAAAATCTTAGAGATCGGTTGTATATATAGTATATATCTCATACAACCGATTGTTCAGATAAGAAACTTTTCGCAATTTCTACCCCATTTTAACAGCTATAAGCTTCAAATTTCACCGATTGCTTACGTATATAGTATGTATTGTTGTCTGAAAAAATCATAGAGATCGGTTGTATATATAGTATATATCTCATACAACCGATTGTACAGATAAGAAACTTTGCGCAATTTCTGCCCCGTTTTAACAGCTAGAAGCTTCAAATTTCACAAAATGCTTACGTATATAGCATATATTGTTGTCTGAAAAAATCATAGAGATCGGTGGTATATATAGTATATATCTCATACAACCGATTGTTCAGATAAGAAACTTTGCGCAATTTCTGCCCCGTTTTAACAGCTAGAAGCTTCAAATTTCACAAAATGCTTACGGATATAGCATATATTGTTGTCTGAAAAAATTATAGAGATCGGTGATATATATAATATATATATGATGGTATATATAGTATATATATATATAGTATATATATTTTTTTTTTGCGATTTCTGCCTCATTTTATCAGCTATAAGCTTCAAATTTCACCAAATGCTTACGTGTATAGCGTATATTGATGTCTGACAAAATCATTGAGATCGGTTGTATATATAGTATATATCTCATACAACCGATTGTTCAGATATGAAACTTTTCGCAATTTCTACCCCATTTTAACAGCTATAAGCTTCAAATTTCACCGATTGCTTACGTAGATAGCATATATTGTTGTCTGAAAAAATCATAGAGATCGGTTGTATATATAGTATATATCTCATACAACCGATTGTTCAGATAAGAAACTTTGCGCAATTTCTGCTCCGTTTTAACAGCTAGAAGCTTCAAATTTCACAAAATGCTTACGTATATAGCATATATTGTTGTCTGAAAAAATCATAGAGATCGGTTGTATATGTAGTATATATCTCATACAACCGATTGTTCAGATAAGAAACTTTTCGCAATTTCTTCCCCATTTTAACAGCTATAAACTTCAAATTTCACCGATTGCTTACGTATATAGCATACATTGTTGTCTGAAAAATCATAGAGATCGGTTGTATATATAGTATATATCTCATACAACCGATTGTTCAGATAAGAAACTTTGCGCAATTTCTGCCCCGTTTTAACAGCTAGAAGCTTCAAATTTCACAAAATGCTTACGTATATAGCATATATTGTTGTCTGAAAAAATCATAGAGATCGGTGGTATATATATTATATACTTCATATAAACTGTCATTTTTGCCCCTTTTTTACGGCTAGAAGCTTCAAAATTCATCAAATTTCAACAAATAGTTACGTTTACGTCATATATTTTTGAAAGACGTGATTCGTAGTCATAGTTTTTACATGCAGACCACAAAAAACGTGAAGCTTTTCATCCCCACACAGATTACCTACCTATTTTTATACCTTTCATGAAAATGAAATGGTATATTAATTTCGTCACGAAACCGAAAATTGTAAGTCCTTAAAGGAAAATAGATAGACCCACCATTAAATATACCGAAATAATCAGGTTGAAGAGCTGAGTTGATTTAGCCATGTCCGTCTGTCCGTCTGCCCGTCTGTCCGTCTGTCTGTTTGTATGCAAACTAGTCCCTCAATTTTTGAGATATCTTGATAAAATTTGGTGAGCGGGTGTATTTGGGTGTCCGATTAGACATTTGTCGGAACCGACCGGATCGGACCACTATAGCATATATCCTCCATACAACCGATTTTTCAGAAAAAGAGGATTTTTGTAATATCTTACCCAATTTAACAGATTGAAGCTTCAAACTTCACCATATACTTTCGTATATTGCACATATTGTTGCCTGAAAAAATTGATGAGATCGGTCGTATATATAGTATATATCCCCCACAACCGATTGTTCAGATAAGGAACTTTTCGTAATTACTGCCCCATTTTAAGAGCTAGAGGCTTCAAATTTCGACGAATGCTTAAGTATATAGCATATATTGTTGTCTGAAAAAATCATAAAGATCGGTGGTATATATAGTATATATATGGTGGTATATATAGTATATATATATAGTATATATATATATTTTTGGCAAATTTTAGCCCCATTTTAACAGCTAGAAGCTTCAAATTTCACCGAATACTTACGTATATAGCATATATTGTTGTCTGAAAAAATCATAGAGATCGGTTGTATATATAGTATATATCTCATACAACCGATTGTTCAGATAGGAAACTTTTCGCAATTTCTACCCCATTTTAACAGCTATAAGCTTCCAATTTCACCGATTGCTTACGTATATAGCATATATTGTTGTCTGAAAAAATCATAGAGATCGGTTGTATATATAGTATATATCTCATACAACCGATTGTTCAGATAAGAAACTTTTCGCAATTTCTACCCCATTTTAACAGCTATAAGCTTCAAATTTCACCGATTGCTTACGTATATAGCATATATTGTTGTCTGAGAAATCATAGAGATCGGTTGTATATATAGTATATATCTCATACAACCGATTGTTCAGATAAGAAACTTTTCGCAATTTCTACCCCATTTTAACAGCTAGAAGCTTCAAATTTCACCAAATGCTTACGTATATAGCATATATTGTTGTCTGAAAAAATCATAGAGATCGGTGGTATATATAGTATATATCTCATACAACCGATTGTTCAGATAAGAAACTTTGCGCAATTTCTGCCCCGTTTTAACAGCTAGAAGCTTCAAATTTCACAAAATGCTTACGGATATAGCATATATTTTTGTCTGAAAAAATTATAGAGATCGGTGTTATATATATTATATACTTCATATAAACTGTCATTTTTGTCCCTTTTTACTGCTAGAAGCTTCAAAATTCATCAAATTTCATCAAATAGTTAGGTTTACGTCATATATTTTTGAAATACATGATTCGTAGTCATAGTTTTTACATGCAGACCACAAAAAACCTGAAACTTTGCATCCTCACACAAATTACCTACCTATTTTTTATTTTATACTTATCTTAAAAATCGTTTAGATATGTTCAAATTTCACCAAATGCTTACGTGTATAGTATATATTGTTGTCTGAGAAAATCATAGATACCGGTGGTATATATAGTATATATACCATACAACCGATTTTTCAGATAAGAAACTTTGCGCAATTTATTCCCCATTTTAACAGCTAGAAGCTTCAAATTTCACCAAACGCTTACGTGTATAGCATATATTGTTGTCTGAAAAAATCTTTGAGATCGGTGGTATATATAATATATATCTCATACAACCGATTGTTCAGTTAAGAAACTTTGCGCAATTTCTGCCCCTTTTTAACAGCTAGACGCTTCAAATTTCACCATAAGCTTACGTATATAGCATATATTGTTGTCTGAAAAAATCATAGAGATCGGTGGTATATATATTATATACCCCATATAAACTCTAATTTTTGCCCCCTTTTTACGGCTAGAAGCTTCAAAATTCATCAAATTTCGTCAAATAGTTACGTTTACGTCATATATTGTTGAAATACGTGATTCGTAGTCATAGTTTTTACACGCAGACCACAAAAAACCTGAAACTTTGCATCCTCACACAAATTACCTACCTGTTTTTATACTCAGTTGAGCAGAACTCACAGAGTATATTAAGTTTGATTGGATAACGGTTGGTTGTACATATATAAAGGAATCGATATAGATATAGACTTCCATATATCAAAATAATCAGGATCGAAAAAAAAATTTGATTGAGCCATGTCCGTCCGTCCGTCCGTCTGACCGTTAACACGATAACTTGAGTAAATTTTGAGGTATCTTGATGAAATTTGGTATGTAGGTTCCTGAGCACTCATCTCAGATCGCTATTTAAAATGAACGATATCGGACTATAACCACGCCCACTTTTTCGATATCGAAAATTTCGAAAAACCGAAAAAGTGCGATAATTCATTACAAAAGACAGCTAAAGCGACGAAACTTGGTAGGTGAGTTGAACTTATGACGCAAAATAGAAAATTAGTAAAATTTTGGACAATGGGCGTGGCACCGCCCACTTTTAAAAGAAGGTAATTTAAAACTTTTGCAAGCTGTAATTTGGCAATCGTTGAAGATATCATGATGAAATTTGGCAGAAACGTTACTCCTATTACTATATGTACGCTTAGTAAAAATTAGCAAAATCGGAGAAGGACCACGCCCACTTTAAAAAAAATTTTTTTTAAAGTAAAATTTTAACAAAAAATTTAATATCTTTACAGTATATAAGTAAATTATGTCAACATTCAACTCCAGTAATGATATGGTGCAACAAAATACAAAAATAACAGAAAATTTCAAAATGGGCGTGGCTCCGCCCTTTTTCATTTAATTTGTCTAGGATACTTTTAACGCCATAAGTCGAACAAAAATTAACCAATCCTTTTGAAATTTGGTAGGGGCATAGATTTTATGACGTTAACTGTTTTCTGTGAAAATGGGCGAAATCGGTTAATGCCACGCCCAGTTTTTATACACAGTCGTCCGTCTGTCCTTCCGCATGGCCTTTAACACGATAACTTGAGCAAAAATCGACATATTTTTACTGAACTTAGTTCGCATGCTTACTTGAACTCACTTTATCTTGGTATGAAAAATGAACGAAATCCGACTATGACCACGCCCACTTTTTCGATATCGAAAATTACGAAAAATAAAAAAATGCCAT
This sequence comes from Eurosta solidaginis, assembly GCF_040869045.1. Taxonomy (NCBI): domain Eukaryota; kingdom Metazoa; phylum Arthropoda; class Insecta; order Diptera; family Tephritidae; genus Eurosta; species Eurosta solidaginis. The sequence continues at coordinate 259,828,074 of NC_090321.1, forward strand.
AATTCTCTACCAAATACGAAAGAAAGGATGAAACATGGTAAGGTAATTGGATTGTTTTATTGACGCGAAATATAACTTTAGAAAAAACTTTATAAAATGGTTGTGACACCTATCATATTAAGTAGAAGAAAATAAAAAAGTTCTGCAGGGCGAAATAAAAAACCCTTAAAATCTGGGCAGGTATTACATATATAAATAAAGTAGCGGTATCCAACATATGATGTTCTGGGTCACCCTGGCCCACATTTTGGTCGATATCTGGAAAACGCCTTCACACCACTCCCTTTTAAAACTCTCATTAATACCTTTAATTTGATACCCATATCGTACAAACTCATTCTAGAGTCACCTCTGGTCCACCTTTATGGCGATATCTCGAAAAACGAACACCTATAGAACGAAGACCCACTCCCTTTTAAAAATACTCATTAACACCTTTCATTTGATACCCATATCGTACAAACAAAGTCTAGAGTCACCCCTGGTCCACCTTTATTACGATACCTCGAAAAGGCGTCCACCTATAGAACTAAGGTCCACTCACTTTTAAAATACTCATTAACTCCTTTTGTTTGATACCCATATTACATACCCACCTTTATGGCGATATCTCGAAACGGCGTCCACCTATGGAACTAAGGATTACTCCCTTTTAAAATACTCATTAACACGTTTCTTTTGATACCCATATTGAACAAACAAATTCTAGGGTCACCCCTGCTCCACCTTTATGGCGATATCTCGAAACGGCATCCACCTATGGAACTAAGGATTACTCCCTTTTAAAATACTCATTAACACGTTTCTTTTGATACCCATATTGTACAAACAAATTCTAGGGTCACCCCTGGCCCACCTTTATGGCAATATCTCGAAAATGCGACCACCTATACAACAACCACCACTCCCTTTTAAAACCCTCATTAATACCTTTAATTTGATACCCATATCGTACAAACACATTCTAGAGTCACCCCTGGTCCACCTTTATGGCTATATCCCTAAATGGCGTCCACCTATAGAACTATGGCCCACTCCCTCATAAAATACTCTTTAATGCCTTTCATTTGATACACATTCCAGGGTTTCTCTCGTTTCATTTTTTTTTTTCTGGTTATTTTCCCTTGTGTTGTCACCATAGCTCTCAACTGAGTATGTAATGTTCGGTTACACCCGAACTTAACCTTCCTTACTTGTTTGTTTTATATTTATCTTAAAAATCGTTAAGGTATGTAGATCTGTTCACTATATATTTCTTATCTTATACATCCGATTATTCGGAGATTACGAACGGGATAAGATTATTGTTCAGCCCCATTCATGAAAGGTATGAAGTCTTCGGCACAGCCGAAGACAGTCCCGTTCTTACTTGTTTTTTTTAAAGAATAAATGTGCCATTGAAATTTGAAACCACTTTTGTTCCTATTTTTTTCTTTTCTCTCTCTAGCCTAGGTACAAGGTCCCAGGACTAGGCGATAGAAATACTTAGATAATAAGAAATAGCCTTCAGTAGTCAATGGAACACGGCGGTGCAAGCGTTCGGTTCTAGTTCAGGGTTGCGTAACTCAAGGGGGCCGGCATGTTAAGACCAGCGGTCCAAAACCTCATACTTTTGAGGTAGCCCTAGTATTTCTTTTTGTTCAATAAGGTTAACAGAGGTGATCGGACGGTTTAAGCTATCTATGTTAAAACATCGCACAGATGAATAAACCGTTCGACAACAACCGGTGCTAACATTTTTATAAGTTTTCCGCCACTTGGATTTTGATTGCTTACCGATCGCACGCAGCCGTCCTCTTCCAGATTGTACAAGGTAACCTGTAATTGAATATTGTTACATATATACATATAAAACAATAATTTATAATTATTAAAAGCACCTTTATACTTAACATTAATACCAACCTTTTTATTTATTTTCGTTCCATTGAAACTTGACCGGTCGAACTTTTGGAGTTTTGGTTTGCGTCAAGACAACGTTGTAAAAGTATTATTTGTATATTGTTGACTTCGCCCTTGATTATTTAGTATCTGTTGCATCCGCTTCATCCTTTCAACGCTGTTTTTGTATCCCAACTCAAGTTTTCTGAACTTAGCCATTGTTGTTTTGGCTTCAGGAAAACCATGACGACTACTACGCGTCTGTAGCGCCTTTAAAACTGTCTCTGACGACGCATCACTAATCATCGCAGGTATGTGTCCTATAGACATATTAGCAAAAGAAGCAGCGACGATTTATCGGGATCAAAGCTCACGTAATGGAGCACGAGAGCGAAGCGTGCAGAACTGGCAGCTCAGGTGGAATGCCTCAACAAATGGTCGCTGGACACACATGTGTATCCCAGATATTAATATATGGATATCTAGAAAGCACGGCGAGGTAGATTTCTACCTCACACAGTTTCTGAGTGGTCACGGATGCTTTAAGGAATATTTGCACCGATTCAATCACGAGCCTAACAACATATGCGATCACTGCGGCGGCGATACAGTAGAAGATGTTTACCATGTATTTTTCGAGTGTCCTAGGTTCTATAGCTCGAGATGCAAACTGTGCAGAATATTTGGAGAGAATTATACTCCCGAAACAATTGTTGGATGCATGCTACAAAGCAAGGTAAAATGGTCAGCGGCGTGCGATGTAATAGCGGAAATAATGAAGTGTCTACGAAGTCTTGAAAGGCTACGGCGCAGCAGCGAACATTGAACAGTCGAGTTGTGTGGGTGGATAACAAATTGCTAAGGTGGAGGGGATCGAGCTGAGCACGTATTGGATGCAAGGCCTCCGTACAATTAGCGGCGTGAGAATGATAAAATAAGAAAATACCGTAATATATGTAGGTAATGTAATAGTAAACCAGGCGACAGGTTGGAGACAAGGCCTCTTCAACCGTTCGAATACTGCCCCAGGTGAAGGAATAAAGCACGGATTGGAGACACGGCCTCTTCAACCGTGCGACCAAAAGCAGTCAACATACACGCAACGACAAACCTACGGATTGGAGACAAGGCCTCTCCAACTGTAGAAACAACGAGTATGAGGGTAAACGTTTCACATGTAATCAGAGTTTATACTCGGATTGGAGAGAAGGCCTCTCCAACCGGTGGAAGTACGAGGAAAGCCCCGTTACGTATTGTGGGAAAAAAAAATTACATGAAAAACGGAAAACCCTATTGAAAAAAAAAAAAATTCTATTTATACATATATAATTTATTTACACATATATACATATATAAAAAACAAAAACTTACAATACAAGTAGTCGAACGCACAAGCATGCCACAAGCTTTATATGCACAGTGTTTAAGGTAGGCTTGGAAATATTCGTAGAAGTGGTATGCGTCAAGCACATTCAGGTAGTAAGCAGGGCGTGTCAGTCCCAGTGTTAACCATACCGCGGCACAATCTAAGTACAGCAAAGTGACCCCGACAGACGTAGAGCTTAGTGCTCAACCTACCTCCCGACGGAATACTTGACAGTAGTACCGGGGGGTAAATGGTACTCAGACGGTAGGAGGTTTAGTGCGGTTAAAGTCCCACACTGACTATGAGGCTTTCAATGCTTCCTCCTCGTAAAAAAAAAAAAAAAAAAAAAAAACACCTGTACAGAGCGTGGCAGCTTTGCGATCATATTAAAAATGTCGAGAAGCGTCCATGAGCGGAAAAACGTCGATGCTTATACAAAAATAGAATAACAAGGGTGTTTAGGCCAGCAGGCTAACCCCAAAGGAAAATTAAGGGCCGGCCACCCTAATGCAATTTAATACAAAACCGCTTATTTGTTACGGCCGTTAGCACTTATACTAAAAGAAAAAGTGATGTTTCGTTAAGTTACCCCGCCAAAGGTCTGTTAGCTTTGGGGGTAAACGGAATGCGTGGAAAGGAAACTCTTTCACTTGGATTAAAACCACAGCAGTTTACGCACGCTCGAACGTCTTGAAGCCGCAAGTTAAAACCACATCAAACGTCACACCGCCAGAACGCAGAGTCCCTGGATCTATTAAAGGTAATATTGTAGCAATTGCATGCTTGCACCTTTAAACTCTCTTTCTGTTATTTTCCACTGCATATTTTGTGAAATAAAGTCTATTGAAATTTTAATATTAATCACTGCCTCCCTTTCCTAACCTCCATCGAGAGAAACTAGTCTGGAATCCGCCAGCTCAAGTTTTCATGGTGCATCAGCGCCAGTAAAGGAGTCAGAACTATATCGAGATACAGTCCACTAATAAAACAATTAAATTTATCAAATCATCACATCAAGCGTTGACTACAAAGCCATTCCGGACAAAACAACGGAATTTGGTCAGCGTCAATACACTAATAAAAGCGTTGGTTAAAAAAGGTATGTGCTCAAATTAAAAGTGACACAAAGAAAAAAGTGGTTAAGTTTTTTTTCATATAAATCACACGCCGTGATAAAAAATTTGCTAAAAAAAAAAAAAAGTGACACAAGAGAAAAGTGTAAAAAATTGTTTGTTCATATTAATCACATGCGGTGATTAAAAAAAAAATACTGAACAAACAGTGGTATTGCAAAGCCTTTTGTCTATCCAACACTCTCCCCCACCCGTGGTAAGAGGTATTGGACACAGCCTAAGGCTAGCAGTCAGTGGCTTTAAACTTCCCTTGAAACGTTGCACTGCACTGCAATTTCGGTTCTTGCAACCATCGCGGCTATAAATTATTATACAAATTTTGAGCTTATTCGTGACAAAAAGGTGCTTGTCCAAATTTCTATAACACCACTTTCGTCGTTATCTGAATATTTAGAAAAAATCGCTATCACAGTGCTTTCTGCTCGTTTAAAAATTTAAACGTGCACACACACACGTTTTATTGCAAAAGACCATTTATTGGCTCTAGCTACAAGCGTTAATTTTGTGGCAAGCAAATTTTCCTTGGACACTTAGCACCAGCAATACATCTTATTAGAAGAGACATAACCTCACTCCTCATATTGCACACCGGTCACACATACAGGCTCACTGTTTTGTCAATTTAATTATAATATCTTCTTTTTTTAAAAAACAATATAAATTGGGTTTGAGTCGTTCAATCCTCACATTTATATTCGATTTTTTTCACTGTATCTTTATATCACATATTTATTATATTATATCACACACGTATATAATTATTTTTCATAAAATCTGAGATTCAGTGGCGAAGAGCTGAAAATAACACTTTATTGCATATATATACATATATATTTGGTTATAATAAATTTTAAAAGAACATAAAGAGGTGATTCCAAAATTTTTTCTTTTGCGTGAAAATTTGTTTTTGAGGGGTGGTGTTAGGTTATTGAAACCCTTCCCTTTGATTCTGAGCATCAAACTTAAATTTTCTAATTAGGCCCTGCATAATAGCTATTCTCTGTTGAATATCAAACGATATGGAAAAATTCATTAAAGCAGCTGATGAGGTGGCACAGTTTGAGGCTGAATTCAACGACAGACCTCAAGCTGAACACACAAAATATACTCTAGCCATTCACCAAGAAGAGTTAAAGAATAATTGGAGAAAGGCAAAGTTAGCTTATGAGGATCTCTTGTACTCTGAAACGGCAGAGAAAAAGGTGTTAGCGCAGGCCAAGACGAAATACCAGGCGACGTATGCCGCATATGTACGCGGCAGTTCAACCATGGCTGAATTAATAGCAAAGCTAACTAAACGAACGCGATAAGGAGGGAGAAGGGACACCTGATCCAGAACACAGCATGCGACTACCTCCGTGCGATACGGATGTATTCAAAGGTGACTACCTCTCCTGGCCAACGTTCCGTGACATGTTCACGGCAATATACATACGGAATAAGCGCCTCACTCCAGTTGAGAAGTTATTTCACCTCAACCAAAAAACGCAGGGTGAGGCAAGGGATATAGTTAAAAAATGCCCCCTTACAAACGATGGGTTTGACACAGCGTGGAAGAATTTAGGGGAAAGATATGAGAATAAACGAATTCTCGTCAATACCCAATTAAAAATATTATTCAATCTTGAAAGCGTAGAAAGTGAGTGTGGCACCGCGATTAAAACACTTCAGCGGGAAATAAATAACTGCATCTCAGCTCTAAAAGCTCATCAAATTGAGATAGGCAATTGGGATGCGATATTCACATATCTATGCTCCACCAAACTACCCGAAAGTACGCTAGCTTTATGGGAACAGACCATAGAGAATAAAACTGAAATATCGAAATGGGAAGATATGGATAAATTTTTATCGAATAGGTTCCAGACCTTGGAAACAGTCTCGGGATTAACAGGTAGCAAAAATACCAAAGCTCCCAAACAACCACCACCCAAACATAATAATGATTCGTCTCAAAAGAAAGTAGGCGCCTACCAAGCAAATGTAGCTAGAAACACTTGCAGATGCTGTAAGAAAAATAACCACAAGCTGTCACAATGCCAAAGCTTCCAACGGCTCTCTGTCGTAGACAGAGTGGCGTTTATAAAAGACAGTAGGGGGTGTCTGAATTGCCTCTCAGCGAAACACACAGTATCCAAATGTACGTGCTCCTTTAATTGTAGCATTTGCCATCTCAGGCATCATACACTCCTGCATATTCAACAAAATGCGGGCACGAGTGCAAGACCAACCACAACCCAACAAGCACAGTTAGATCAAAGACCATCTACTTCGGCACAGGCTCAGGCCCAACGTCAGTTTGCCACGGCAAATAATTTACCAACCAACTTCAATTCCTGTTTCGCGAATACAAGTAAAGGGGTTCTATTAGGTACTGCGCAAGTCAGTATTTTTTATAACAATGAACACTTTTCGGCCCGCGCCCTAATAGACTCCGGATCAGAGTGCTCGTTCATTTCGGAGCGACTTAAGAGAAGGATAAATTTGCCCAGTCGAAAGCTAAATGCACAAGTGTCAGGGATAAACAACACGGTGTCAGCCCAAGTGAAAGAGGCATGCTTCATTCAGTTGCGGTCATCAATAAACTCGAATGTACGCATACACACTACGGCATTGGTTTTAGCCCAGCTCACTGGCAATCTGCCAACCTGTCAAATTGACCCCATGACACACCAAGTTTTCCCGGACTTGGTGCTAGCAGATCGGAGGTTCTTTGTAAATGAACAAGTAGATCTTATTCTGGGTGGGGATATTTACGCACAGATAATGCTAGGCGGTATACGAAAAAATGTTTTAGGCACCCTCCTTGCGCAGGAAACAGTATTTGGCTGGATATTAACTGGCCAAACGGAAACGGCCAGCCCAGCCGACAGGTGTGTGTCGTTTTTTAATGAGGTATCGCTGGATAAACAAATAGCGTCATTTTGGGAGCTGGAAGACATTCCCAGAAACCATATTTATACCAAAGACGAAAATTACTGCGAGGAGTTGTATCAAAAAACCACCAAAAGAAATGAGGATGGCAAATATATCGTGTCTTTGCCTTTTAAGCAGGATTTTAAAAAGGGTATCTCATTAGGACCGTCGCTAAAGAGCGCGTGCTCACAATTTTTCAGAAATGAAACCCGGTTAGTCAAAAATTCCGAATTGCAGACGGAATATAACCGAGTCGTATCAGAATATGAAACATTAGCTCATATGGCACGAATAGAAGAGCATGTTCCGGCAGATACATGCGACACCTATTTTTTACCCCATCACGCAGTAATTAAGGAAGAAAGCGCCACCACTAAAGTGAGAGTTGTTTTTAACGCCTCCTGTCCCACTGTTAATGGAATCAGTTTAAATGATGTCCTTCATTCAGGCCCAGTCCTTCAGAGTGATCTAACAATTCTCATACTCCGTTGGAGATTGTTCCGATACGTATTCAACAGTGACATCGAAAAGATGTACCGGCAGATATTGCTAGAGCCCAGGGACACCAGGTATCAACGCATCGTCTTCAGGTCATCCACCAGCGAACCCATCAGCATATACGAATTGAAGACGGTGACCTTCGGAGTAAACTGCGCGCCCTACCTGGCCATAAGGACCCTTATTCAACTAGCAGAGGACGTAGAGGAAACCTATCCCATCGCATCGGACATCCTACGACAGTTTATGTATGTCGACGACGTTTTAGCGGGCGGACACACCATTGCCACCGCCACGAAGGCAAGGGACGAAATTCAAGCGGCATTACAATCAGCCGGCTTCTCCCTCAGGAAGTGGACTTCCAATTGCGACCAACTACTGGAAGGTATTCCAAGATCGCATTTATTAAACGAAAATTTTTTAAATTTTGAAGATGCTAGCATGGTTAAAGCGTTAGGGATCAGGTGGAATGCCCACTCTGACTATTTCTATTTTTCTGCAAAACCCATCGATAACCAAGTCGTGTTAACAAAGAGAACAATATTATCTGCTATAGCAAAATTATTTAATCCACTAGGTTGGCTAGGGCCATTTATTATTACCTCGAAAATCATTATGCAAGGTATTTGGCTGGAAGGCACGGGCTGGGACGAAGCCGTGTCTCCCGCAATATTAGACAGATGGCATGATTTTTTAGAAAGCTACAGACATATTGAAAGCATTCGTATACCACGTTGGGTACAGTTTTCCCCGGTAGCGAGCAGCGAACTACATGGCTTCTGCGATGCTTCCGAGAAAGCATACGCAGCCGCAATATACCTGAGGGTACAAGTTGATAATCATGTGTTCGTAAATCTGCTCTACGCAAAAACCCGGGTAGCCCCGGTGAAGACTATATCTCTGCCCCGCCTTGAACTATGTGGTGCGGTCCTGCTAGCAGAAATAGTACAGTCAGTCGCGAAAAATCTTAATTTTAACAACCCTACCACCTATCTATGGACGGATTCGACAATCGTCCTTGCATGGATTCGCAAGCCCCCATGCTCGTGGTCCACTTTCGTTGCCCATAGGGTGACAAAAATAATCGACAAAGTAGGGAAAGAAAACTGGCTTCATGTCGACTCGGCAACAAACCCGGCAGATCTCGCAAGTAGAGGTATACCCGCTGAAGATCTTATCAACAAAGCCCTGTGGTGGGAGGGCCCTTCTTGGCTTGATGAAGATAGTTCAAATTGGCCTACCCAAGAAACAGAATATACCACCACGTCAGAAGAAAAGCGGGTCCAGGTACACTCATCAATAGTAGATACAGACTCTGATCTCACAAGATTTTCTGACCTCTCGAGAGCTTTGAAAGTACTATCCTACGTCTGGAGATTCTTTCAAAGAACTAACCCAAAAACAAGAGCCTCATTTCAGTCGAAGTCTTGCTCAATTTCGTCGAGCGAAATAAAAGCAACGACCCAACGTCTGACTATTATCTATCAAAAGAGGCATTATGGGGAGGAGTATTCAGCTTTAAAATCTAAAAAACTTATAGGAGCAAACCCATTCTTAGATGAAAGGGGGGTTATGAGGGCAGGCGGCCGCCTCGAAGCTTCCGAAGATATCCCGTACAACGAGCGACATCCAGTCATTTTGCCGTATAATTGCCAGTTGTCGCGTCTTATTGTAAAGTTTACCCATAGGATCTCACTCCATGGGGAAAACCAACTTATGCTACGACTCATCCGTACGCAGTATTGGATACCACGGGTCAAGAACATGATAAAATCGACAATCCACAATTGCAAGGAATGCACGATTTACCGAAAACGTGTTCAAACCCAGCTAATGGGAATTTTACCCAAGGAGAGGACTACGTAATCACGGGCATTCGCAAACACAGGAGTTGATTTTGCGGGACCCTTCGATATAAAGAACTTTCGAGGGCGGGGTTGTAGAGTGTCGAAGGGGTACGTGTGCTTGTTCGTTTGCTTTGCAACGAAAGCGATTCACTTGGAACCCACCTCCGACCTCAGCACCCAGTCATTTTTAGCAGCATTTGCGAGGTTCGTCTCGCGAAGAGGCTGCCCTAGTAAGATGTTTTCCGACAATGGCACGAATTTGGTCGGGGCTTCTAGAGCAATTAAAGCGGAAATGAGGGAATTCCTACAAAATGCCCGCTATAACACCCTATCCAAGTATTCCCATCAATCCTTATCGTGGCACTTCATTCCCGCATCAGCTCCTCACATGGGGGGACTGTGGGAGGCGGGAGTGAAAAGTTTTAAAAGCCACTTCACAAAAATTGCTTCAAGTTGCAAATTTACCTTTGAGGAGTTTGCGACTTTGCTATGCAGGATCGAAGCCGCCTCAACTCCCCACCATTGAGCCCTGCGTCAAACAATGCATCAGACCTGGAGCCACTAACCCCAGGTCACTTTCTGGTAGGAGGACATCTCTTATCTCCACCAGAACCTGACGCCAGCGAAAACTCTGCCTCAATCATAAATCGATGGCAAAAGTTAAAATCCCTACATCACTCCTTCTGCAAGAGGTGGAAATCGGAATATCTCTCTGAACTGCAGAAAAGAAACAAATGGAGATTTCCCAAAACGAACCTAAAAATCGGGGACTTGGTCGTAATAAAGGAGGATAATCTGTCTCCAAATGAATGGAGACTCGGACGGGTGGTCAAATTACACCCAGGACAATCCACAATTGCGTCAGAGTGGTCGATATCATGACGATGAAAGGCCAGATTACCCGACCCTTGGTAAAACTCATCATCTTGCCCTACAATCGCGATGAGGCAGAAGAATCTGCGGCACCCAATTAAAAATCCTTTCTATTGTCTTCCACTTCACGAAAGACCAAACTAATGAGTCTACGTCGTGAGCCGTCCAACTTATAAATCTAGTGGAATTTCAACCAGTGAACTGACAACCTTATCGAAAACAGACGGAGTAGAAACACTTTTCGATAGCATCAAGTTGCCTTGAATGCATGTTCAAATAAAAAAAAAATAATAAAAAAATTGCAATATCCAATTGCCTTACTACTTCGAAGGCTAAGTTTAGATTCAAATTGGAAAAAAGATTTGAAACTGGTCAACTGAAATAATAGCCTTCCAATTATTTAAGTAGTTTGTTATAAAACGAGAAAGCCTTAAATCATCTTCATGGTGTCCAAACATAAGACAATCTATTGCTTTCCTCTATATCTCAAAATGGCACTACTATATGTCCTACTTATTGAGCTATTATTTAAAATGGACTTTGCGAATGAACACATTGCGCATTGACCAAATAGAGTAAATTGTGGATATTTTGGTCGATTACAGAACGAAAACAGATACTAGAGTTTAAGCTATTCGAATTTAAATACATCAAAGTACATAGGTCTATCGGCGATTTCGTTGGAGCTTCATAATTCCGAAAAATTATGTCTAGTTCCAGATTTGTACTCAATTTTCTTGCTATCATGAAAGCTAAAACTACCCAGAGAGCCTACGTTAATTGACTGTAATCACAAATATGGTGTTTAAAAGAATATTTTTTCTTAGAAAATATAGAAAAGTAGTATATTACTCTTGCAAGTTGCCTACCCACAAACTTGTATAAAGGGCTTTATAATGAATTGCCCTTTATCTAATTGTTTAATCACCAATTAAGGACGATCGAATGGAGGTTAGTACTTTCTCATGCAGTACCCTTTATATGGTACATTGGCAACACCTGTTTAGGACGATGACAATTTTCGGAATAGGAATATTGACATATTTTCATCTGCTTCTTTATAATCCAATTCTTAGGCAAATTTCAATAAAATCCTTTTCCAGTTAACTTCCTTGGGGATTATTACTATTTAAATAACGAAAAGGCGGGTAATCACAGACAATACTAAATATTTGTGGTGATATCTTGAATTGACTTTAATTAAAAGTAAGCCACATTCCTGACTAAGGAGTGATTGAATGAAGAAACAGCATTCTTAAATCGATGATTCAAAATTTCAAATGATTTCACACTTTTAAGGCTCTGGTTTCAAAATTAACTATCTAACCTAATCGCAGGGAGGTGCCCTCGCCGTAATATGGCAAAATACCGATGTTTAACTCGTATCATTCATATTCTTCACTTTTATCGTAACTGATCACTACTCACATTTAACAACGTAAAAATCATTCATAGGTACGTGTCAGCAAACGGCTAAGAATGTAAATACCCCTTGGTTTATTACTTGAAAGCGTTGACAGTGGCTGATTGAAAAGCAAGAATGGTTTTGATTCCCGTTTAGGTATTTCAAGCGGTTGATTATCTTGTGATCGCTAAATTTCTTCTGACAAATCAAATTGCGCTTCAACATGATGTGCGCTTCTTACAGCCAAAAGAAATTTTTTTTGCGCATTGGTGGCATTTGATTGTACAGCTCAACACATCTGCTATCCAATAATGCACTTAAAACTATAGCTTTGATAAAAACTTACAATGAGAGTGTGCTTGTTCCCAAAAAAAGGTTGTTGCGTATCATTTTGGCAAAGTACACCGCCGCTTGTTTGCAGCATGCTCGTAGTCATTGATACATTTCTGCACAAACCCATCAATACATGATCGAAACTGTACCTTGCTGGCAATCCCAAAGTTTGGTAGAGTTTAGGTTAAAGTCAGGCAAAGAACCCTGAAGTAGTTCTAACTCGCAGGTAACGCCGATTCGCAGTAACCTACATGTTGCTGGGTTGCACTTCTTGACAGAACTACATCGCCACTCAACAACTGCTCGTGTTTACAATTTTGCCAGTTGTATATTTCTCTGTTATTTGAAGATGATTCGTCAAAATGTCTGACAGATACGCGGTACCTAATAAGTTACCTGGCAAAACTGTGTCGATCCTAGCGGATCGCAAGCGCCGTATACTTGCTGACAAAGCTACACTTGAACAACGGAACGCTTTAAACACCAAAAGGAGTTGCAGCTGCCAAGAAGCACCATAAATTCCGACGGCCCGAATCATTCGTAATGGGCTATTGGAAAGCTGAGCGGACAGCGAAACGCATCAAACAAACTATTCTGCGCACAAAGTTTGAAGACATAAAAGATGCTAGGCAAAACTTATAAAAAGCTACTATTGGTTATGGGGCACGCAGGCAAAAGATTTTCGACGCAACCACAAATAAACTATTTCAAACAGTGCACACAACCCTTTATTTTTAAAACCATCTCTCGGAGCTTTAAGCAAAAAGGAACAAAATTCTCTCACGGCAGCAAAGTTTGGACCACGGTATAAATTTAATGTATAATATCTTCTAAGCAAATTAAACCTTTTTCACCGAAATGCTCCTCGACCAAAGTGTTGGATTGAATGGGGGTTTTCCGACTAATCCTATCATATCGTGAATGAACATCCTCGGGTAGATGCAGGTGTTGGGGTCGGAACTACTGATGATTCCAGCTGGTGCTGATTATGGTCTGCCATATCATTGCCATCTATATCAGGTGCCCACCCAAACGAGTACACTATATTTTTGAATTAACGAGGCCATATTTTGTACAATCTATGACTTGCTCAGCAAAAGCCGATTTTCCTTTATTTTTTGTAAAACTTTTGATTTCATTTGGGATCATTTGATTAACATACGTTTTTTAGGTTGTCAAAACCTATATTATAAATTTTTTTTTTTACAGTTTCCCAATCATTTATGTTTTGGTGCATACGGACATATTCGTAACTATTTTAATTTAGGAATTAAGAGACTGTATTTGGATTCGACGCGGTTTGTACAAGAAAAGTGGGTACCAAACATAAGCAAATCGAGGGTGAATTGTCGCGCTTCGGAGCAGAAATATCTAAGCCAGCGACACAGCCTACAAGTAATCTGTTTGTTCCGAATCAAGTGCGGCCAATTATTGCGGCTAATGCCTACCATCAATTTCCGCAAAAATTGCAACAGCTACATACGACTACGTTACGCGCCGCCAGCTTTACGCCAACTTGGTGCCAACACAAACAAATGGCGCCATTAACTCAAAACAAATGGGATCGCCGGCTACCATTACTGCAACACCAGTTGTTGTAAGTAGTGCACCAAGCTTTACCAAAGTCGACAGTCTGTTAATGTGCCAACTAAACCACACATCGATATCAACGCGATACAATTTGATGTAACCCTACAACTAAAGAAATTGAAAGCAGGGAAATCTGGCCCGAATCCTATATTTGAAGAAGCTATTAAAGTTGCATGAACATCATCTGCATTGCACGATCCTATTACATTTAACACGTTTAAAAAAAAAAAAAAACGATGACAAATTGTGGCCACTTACCATTGATACCCTTCAAGTGGTTGTAGTCGCTGTAGTAGTAATAGTGATAGGCGCTCTTAAATAACTTTATTACAAATGTTTGCACAACGGAAATTAATCAGCACATGATCTGCAACAAACTCAATATATGCGCCTATATCTTCACCTTGATTTCTCCAAGTAATAGTAGTGATTTATGCTTTGGATCCCTTTCATCGTCTCCAACTTTAACCTCAACACAAATCGTACAACTTTCCTGCTTACTAACTGCGCAACCAACCAATTTATCCTGTAGTAAAGCATATAATGTTTCACCTGTACGCATACGGGGCTAGGATCATCCATTTTTCCGCAATGCAATTTTCGCCATTAGCTGGCATATATATATCAATGTTGTATTTTAATACGTAAAAATGACATGAAACATAGCATTTGTTGGTTCACAATTTTGTATTAATTTGAATGAGGCCTTCCGCATTGCAAATGAATCAGATGAATACTGCCGGCAATATGGTTTATCCGATTTTAAATATATGGACGGCAGAGTCCATACAATGAAACGATATTTTGCCCTGAAATGTATAAGGAAAATTATAGTGAGGAGAAATTACAAATAAATTTACTATATTTACCGCTCTGCGTGCTGTCACCGTCCACCGCGTGTTTGAATCAATTACTTTTTCATTCAGGAAGTGAAAAATTGTAGAAAACGTCAGAATCTCTACACCCACGTCTCACAGGCAAGGCATTGCAATCATTGTGAATTCCCAACGATTATTGCAATACAAACGTTAGGCCTCATGCGCAATCATCTCGCGCACTACACCTCAAGCACTACATGCCGCACGACATATCGAGCACAACACGCTACACATGTCGCGTATTACATATATAGCGATCAATCATTCATTTGGTCGAGATTTAAAATACTTAATTCCACCAATCTCAACATTATCGACAACACACGTCGAAAATAATGTTGAATGGTGGAATGCAACTGCAGCAGCTATACCATTTCAGCCAAGTTGCGAACCGTTCCGTTCCGTGCGGTGGCAGTTTCTTGTGGCAAGACTAAAATACACCACAAATTATATAGCACCAGATTCAGCGACACCGACCGACAAAGTCGACTCATTTAAAACAAAATAAACTACTAAAGCATCAGTTCCACTGAATGCATGGGTGCTAAAACCAGTTTAGCCCTTTTCCCTTATTGCCTTTTTCACTATTTTGGCTGTTTTTAATGTCAAAATTTTCATTCTGTTGAAAATATTTTTCAAAATAAAAGAAAAAGGCGCGCTCTGGTTCGTTATCATGGGGTTCCTTTTATCAAAAAAAGGGAAACCATGAAAAAGGACATAAACTAAACATGTTAACCCTTTATTTTTGGGGGAACAGTGGTCTCGCTTTCATCATAGAGATTGGTTTTGTGTTTTGAAGTTCCGATAGGGATTCGTCAGTATTTTTAGTTTGGAATGCAAGCAAGAATAAAGTAATGTCATATGCTTTAGAGACTACAAATAAGGCAAAATTAGAGTTTTTCTATAAGGTGATCCAAGTTCATATCGTGTCAGGACTCAAACGTGAATGTCCTCAAACACTTTCGCGACATGACCATTAAGTATCGTGATGCTGCCAAATTGGCAGCACCGCACAGCTGTCTCACTCCAATGATTGGAAGAGGTAGCAGCTGACAGCTCTACAAATTACCACACTCGATAGTGTAGTAAATCAATAAACACACCACAATTTGTGCTTCTCACACAACATGGCCCAAATCAACACAAAGAGTGTTCCCAGACAGCGAATAAAGGCCCCTTTGCATCTGTCGCACATTTTATCTGCACGACGTCGCTTAAGGAACAATCTCATTCACCAGCTATCACCATGCAAAAACGCTCTCGTCACTCCACGTCAGTTGACTAGTCATTTTACGGTCATAGGTTATATTCATAGTCACATGTGCATGGGCGTGGGTAAGTTTTGTGACCAAATCTGTTGTAGGGATTGTCCACACAATAATCCAGCAAAGTTTTGCACCTTGTTGGTGGGAGCCCAGGGTGGTTTATAGTAAACATCACCACAATTTATGGCAAGTTACTGCAATTTAAAATACAATAGGGGGCACAAAGATAACCCCAAATCTTGAACTTTGTTTCTAAATTTTGTATACCTAATTTTGTAGCCCTAAATTTGTATACCTGTTTCTAAATTTTGTATACCTCATTTTGTATAGCGAAATTTGTATACCGGATTCCGAAAAATTTTATAAGTCACAATTTTGAGGTAATCTCGTCACTCAGCCACAACCAGATATTTTTTTTTGAAAAATAATCGACACGTATATAATATGACTTAATGAGTCTTATTGCAGGCATCATGACCCGCTACGGTCAACTGCGCAAGGCATATGAAAAAAAGGCCAGCTATTTCGAGGTCCCATGCCATTTGTGTTCGGCTAGGCATCCGATCCGTTTATGCCCAGTCTACCATTCAAAGACGCCTGAGGAACGGATGCGCGAAGCTCTTCTGGGCAATTATTGTGGCAATTGCCTCTCCATGGCGCATCGCACGGCTGGTTGCACAAGCAACGGGAGATGTCAGCGATGTGGCGAGAAACACCACACCACCCTTCACGTGGATGAGCAAGCCAACGCCTCGCGTGAGCCGTATAAGCCGTGGAGCGTACAGGTAGAGGAGGAAGAACGCGAGAACCTCGAAGGGGCGTTATCACTATACGCCTCCGATATTGAGGCGGAGGAGATCGAACGAGAAACCACGGAGAGCGACATCTATTCTCAACCGGCCAGCATGGTCCAAGAGAGATCGGAACCACTGCCCTTCCGACTATCAGGGGGATCGGAACCACGGCTCTTCCGACCCCTGCTACAACATGAGCGCCAACAGTCGAACAGAACCCCTCACCGTCGTCGCCGACAACGACAACGCCCCCAGCTGGCCAGCAACAACACAAATCGCCGTCACGAAGCCATCACGACTAGCCTGCCTCGCTCTACGTCGACCGCCGCCGATTCTCGAGGAGTCATTGCCACTCGCCAGCTAAGGACGCCGCTAACGTTCCGCAGTGGACGTACAGGGCTGGACCCCGTCGCTGGACCGGTACTGCGGCCCATGATCTCGCTTTCGCCGACCGCTATCGTCAAAATAGAAGCTGGAGGACGACTCCATCTGGTTCGAGCATTGATCGATATTTGTTCGCCGTCAACCGTCATATCGGCCGACTTGGTCCGGGATCTGCGGCTGGACGAAACTCGAGTGGGTAGCCAGACAGGCTGTGTGGTGTGTCTGCGGGGGAAGCACGGCGATAACAAACGCATTGCGACCCATGCCATCGTCACACCACATTTCCACCGAGTGGCGCCTAGTCACAGCCTGGATCCAGCCATCGCGGCTATGTATACACACATCTGTCTCGCCGATCCCAAATTCTACGTCGCGTCGCCAGTACGCCTAGTTCTCGGGGCAGACGTATATGCCGACATTATGCTGAATCAAGTTCTGCCAGCGTCATTCGGCCCGCTCTTGGCGCAAAGCACGATATTCGGCTTCGTGCTCTCTGGAGTATCCAGAGCCTAAAGGGTCGCAGATAAATATAACAAAAAAATGAATTGTGAATTTGCCTTTAAATTATAAATTTTGTAATAAAGAATATGTTATACTTTGAACTCATGCGTACAGTATGTCCATCCACAAATTTCTCATCTTTCTCCCTCTAGATGTTGTCTACTCTAGCAGCAGGGCAAGGCGACGTTGCGTACCGCAAGGGGGCCGGCATGTTTAGGCCAGCAGGCTAACCCTAAAGGAAAATTAAGGGCCGGCCACCCTAATGCAATTTAATACAAAACCGCTTATTTGTTACGGCCGTTAGCACTTATACTAAAAGAAAAAGTGACGTTTCGTTAAGTTACCCCGCCAAAGGCCTGTTAGCTTTGGGGGTAAACGGAATGCGTGGAAAGGAAACTCTTTCACTTGGATTAAAACCACAGCAGTTTACGCACGCTCGAACGTCTTGAAGCCGCAAGTTAAAACCACATCAAACGTCACACCGCCAGAACGCAGAGTCCCTGGATCTATTAAAGGTAATATTGTAGCAATTGCATGCTTGCACCTTTAAACTCTCTTTCTGTTATTTTCCACTGCATATTTTGTGAAATAAAGTCTATTGAAATTTTAATATTAATCACTGCCTCTCTTTCCTAACCTCCATCGAGAGAAACTAGTCTGGAATCCGCCAGCTCAAGTTTTCAAAGGGTGGCAATAATGTACAAATGTAATTCATTTTGTATTAAAATGAAAAATTGTTGTAACAATGTTTCAAAATTTGTTCCAAACTCGCTGTGACAAATATAAATAGTTGATAAATGATAATTTTTGCATGCTAGGTTAGGAGCTTTTAGGCCGTTAAATAAAAGGCAAAAATTAAATTTTCTTTTACCCCCCTACGCGTTTCGATGCTTTTCTGATTCCTACATTGCCCACTTATTTTGGACTCGTTTCGGATTCTTAAATTATGAGCGCCGTGAGCATGTTTGAGGGGTAGCTTTGTTTGCGTCAATATGTGTACGCTATAAAAATTCTCTTACAGCTCTGGAGTTCAATATGGGTCCGAAAAATATCAGCTCAAAAATGTTATCAACTTAGAGTATTTTACGAGTATGACTCCAATTTGATGAAATTATGAACAAACGAAAAATATTAAAATCAGTAAACTAAGCAGCTCCGGAATAAAATCCAGAAATTTTTCTGCGACAATTTATTCTAAATAAATAAGTAATTGAACTAATATTTATTTCATTTCTATTTTATCCTCATGGGAGTTTTATCACAACAATTTTCTCCCCTATGGTTTCCGCTTTGGATATATGTCAAAATTTATTCGTAAAAGCCCTGAAGTAGTGTCATTAAAAGACTCAAAATGAGCAGTGGGTGACGCCAATAAAGCTCATATATGATATCGGAAGGAGGCCTGTATAAGACTTGTGTTAGAGGCAAAATATGAGCATTTAGCATTCGCTTCAGGCTCCTAAATGAGTTCATAACGATTGCAAATGATCCAAAGCTTGGACTCCTTTCAGACTAATTGTTGACTCCAAGTGGTTGCTGGGTTGTTTGTTTAAAATCAAAACGAAAATTTTTTAATTTTATATGACGTATAAATTTAATTTAACTGAATTGTAATTCCAAGCAGCCTCGATTCAAATGATTTTTAAATACCCAAAAAAAGATACAACAAGGTGTCCAAGTTCGTGTGTAACCGTACATTATATACTCAGCGTGCGCTTCAATTGTACATTTCATTTCAGATAAATTACTTTTCTACATAACATGTGGCACCGTCCGTTTAAAAAAGAAAATGTCTCCCCATTTCCTCTTACAGTAAACCTTGTTAAGTGAAATATCATTGATTCAAAACTATTTTTGGCTAAGTTATAGCTTATTATTCTAGTCTACGACCCTTTTAAACTTGTTTTATATCTAATTTGACATGGTCTTTAACCGATCCCGTCCATTTTTACTAGAAAAATTTTCGCCTTTTAAAAATATTTTATATAAAAGTGGGCGTGGTCTTTAACCGATGTCGTCCATTTTTCCTAGAAATATTTCCTGCTATAGGAAAATGTGGTTACGCAATTTTATTACGATCCGTTAACTTTTCTTCGAGCTTACTTACTTACTTAATTGGCGCTTAACCGTCTAAACGGTTATGGCCGTCCAACAAGGCGCGTCAGTCGCTCCTTCGCTCCGCCAACCGGCGCCAATTGGTCACACCAAGGGAGTTTAAATCGTTGTCCACCTGGTCCTTCCTACGGAGTCGGGGCCGCCCTCTACCTCTGCTTCTATAGGCGGGTTCCGATAGAAACACTTTCTTGGCTGGAGCATCATCTCTCATTCGCATAACATGGCCTAGCCAGCGTAGCCGCTGCGTTTTAATTCGCTGGACTATGTTGATGTCTGCGTATAGCTCGTACAGCTCATCATTAATTCTTCTTCGGTACTTGCCATCGCCAACGCGTAGATGTCCATAAATCTTTTGAAGAACTTTTCTCTCGGATACTCCCAAAGCCGCTTCATCTGCTGTTGTCATGGTCCATGCTTCTGCCCCATATAGCATGACGGGTACGATAAGTGACTTGTAGAGTATGATTTTCGTTCGCCGAGAGAGGACTTTACTTTTCAATTGCCTACCTAGTCTAAAGTAGCATTTATTGGCAAGATTGATTCTTCGCTGGATTTCAGTGCTGATGTTGATGCTAGTGTTGATGCTGGTTCCCAAATAAACGAAGTCTTTTACTATTTCGAAATTATGGCTGCCAACAGTAGAGTGGTTGCCAAGGCGCATATGCGCTGACACTTTGCTCGATTACAGCAGGTACTTCGTTTTGTCCTCATTCACCATCAAACCCATCTTTACCGCTTCTGTTTCCAGTTTGGAGTAAGCAGAGCTAACAGCGCGGGTGTTTTCTTCGAGCTATGGCTCCCGAAATATAGAAAATTGCTTAGTCATAAAAGGGGAGGTGCCACGCCCATTTTTTAAATTTGAAGTTTTTCCTATTTATTGTTATAAATCCACTTGGGAAATGAAATACCATTGATATAAAGCTCTTTTTTGCAAGGATATAGCTTATTTTATTCGTCTACGACCCTCTTAAAAATCTTTTATATAAAAGTGGGCGTGGTCCTTAACCGATTCCGTTCTGTAAATAATACTAGTGCATCAAAGAGATTTCTACATTCATTGCCCAGATAAAAGTGATAGCTGTGGAATTGGCAGTGGATATGATTTTATGTTTGGTTTTTATTCCAGATTTATTAACCAGTATTATGTACCATTGGGAAGGAGAATTTAACCACTCTGGCAAAACATTCTATAAAAGCGCGCAATTACTGGCGTATGTTGATAGCATTAACACCATCGGCCTCTGTAAACTGGAAAAACAAGCGGAAAAGATAACTTTGATGGTGAAAGAGTCGGCGCATTTGCGTCTTGGCAACCTACTACTACTACTGTTGGCAGCAATAATTTTGAAATAGCAAAAGACTACGTTCAATTGTCTATCATTAACGCTAACCACAACATCAGCTCTGAAATCTAGCGAATAATGCCTTTTGCTAATAAATGCTAATTTGTAATAAGTAGGCATTTGAAAAGTAAAGTCCTCTCTCGTTAACATAGTCCTGTGAATTAAAATACAGCGACTACGCTGACTCATGTTGTGCGAATGAAAGCTGATGCTCCGGACAAGAAGGTGTTCTTATCGGAACCCGCCTACAGAAGCATAGTAAAATTGCGGCCCAACTCTTCTGGACCAGGTAAAAAATGATTTGAGTACCCTTGGTATTACCAATTGGCGCAAGTTGGCCCAACGAAGAAGCGGCCGCGCGACTTGGTAGCCGGCCAAGGCGATTTAAATGGTTAAGGACCAACTAGAGTGCCCGGCAGAGTTTTTTCTGCCCCAAAATTGGTTGTCTTACATTTAAAAAGTGGGCATCTCTTATCCTCTTCACTCCCTTTCCCATTCTTTTCTACTTTATCTTCCAATTTTCTTTTTATTCTTGTCCATACCTTCCTCCGTTTTTCTACCTTCCACTCCAAAACCCGTTCCCGTTTACGCTCCTAATACCACTCCTACCCCTACTCCAACTCACCCTCCCAATCCTATACGTACTTACATTACGAGTTCGACTCCAACCTCACTCTTATTCCCAATCACAATCCCAACGTCACTTCCACTCGCACTCCAATACCGCTCCGGAACGACAGGATTCGGAACGGCATCTGCAAGCAGATGAGTTTTCACTGAAATGGCATCTGCAAAGCAAATGAGTTTTGACAGAGAAGCTTTTTTTTTTAAATATGGCGGAAGAACTTTGAGGCGTGAACGGCAGGACATCTTTTATTACGAACAACTAGGAACCCCAAGGGTCTTAAAAAATATTCGCAGTTAACAAATGGCGGGACCAGCCCAAAACAAAAGGTATAACCACCGCTTGAGCATGTCACACTGGTAAGAGTTTTACCTTTGAAAATATAAGTTTTTCTGGCAGAAAGAGCAAATCTGATCTGTTGCCAGTTTGTTATCTTATCAAAGCAAGATAACACTACGCAGCCCAGCTCGATGCCAATCTCTCTCGCCTTCCTCTTCACTCTCATATGCTCGCTTTCCCACGCTTCTCCCTTCTTCTTGTTCCCTGTCCTTTCTGCTCCACTTTTTGCTATTTTATTTCCCATCTTCCATTCCTCATACCACGTTTGTTCTAGCCCATTCAACTCCTTCATATTTGTTTCCCTTCCAGTCGTCTTATACTTATACAGGATCACTATACGAAGTACGCCATATCTAGTTACTTAAAATGTTGAGTTTGAGGTTTTGAAGAACATTTGAAAGATCAGCCCACTTTTCCTTATTTTCATACTACTTTATGAATAATACGGTTTCCTTCCGATTACCCTGATTTTTTCTGACCGAAGTTTTTGGTTGTCATTATAGAGACTGCAGTTTTGCATTGAACTTGCGGAACACCGATAAAATAAATATCTATCCTAGAAAATTGGTAACACCCTACATAATCGTAAGCGCAAAGAAAACTCGTTTTCGAAGACTATTTAACGAAATTGTGTATTTAATTTTACAGCGATAGTTTTCAGCTTTTACGCTGTCGATATATTTATTTATGAAAATACCCGACACGCACACATACAAAAATTCAGCCAATCTCGTTGTTAATCGCCGAAGCCCTTTATCCAAAAAACCTCCTAAACATTGATAGCAACGACAAAACTTGCAATTGACAGCGGCGATAAAAAAGATGTAAAAGCCTTCCGCGATTTACAACCAGATTGACTGAATTTTTGTATGTGTGCGTGTCGGGTATTTGACGCTTGCCCCGCGACTATCAAATAAAAAGCCATCAATCAACATTTGCATTGAGAAACCGTAGCGTTCGGACGTGAATATGTCATCATCGGATGATGACTTTTTTTTACTTGCAACTACAGCAGTTTTATTAAATAATAAAAAAATTAATAAAAATTTTATTAAATAATAATAAAAGCTTTACATTCCATAAAGCTGTTAAACATTGATAATTTTCAATAAATTTTAATAGAATTGCTGTTTTCCGCGCACTTGTTCATTTTGAATGTCGACTCAAACTAAATACAACACTGCGTTTTGTCAATCACACCCCGCGACTATCAAATAAGCTAGCGTCAAATGAAAAAATCAAAAATTTTTGATTTTCATCAACGTGTAGCCGACAACAAATACGTGTGTCACGAAGCCACCCGACTGCACTAAACACACAATATTCAGTCAATCTGGTTGTAAATCGCGGAAGGCTTTAATGTGTGAGATATATCGAGTTTGACTCACATTGTATTGCTAAAGTACTAAAAAAGTAGCAAAATAGTACCAATAATTTTCCCGTTCTACTACTTTAAAATTCATGACCGGATTATGAGGGCCATCAAATTTTTGTTCTTGTACTACTGAGATCAACTGCCTGGTTTTATTGCGGCTTGATAAAGACGATTACTGTTGGAGAGCTCAAATTAACAAAACATTGCATACTTTAGGGTACGCTTCTTGCTCCCTTGGAACAGTTTTTGTCAGCTTTAAGAATTTACTTACCAAAATGCCAAAATAGATCAAAATACAAAAAATGTTTTTTAAATTTTATTTGTTTATCTATATTTAGTATATTATTCCAATAAACTTTTTAATTTCAAATCCTATTCCTCCACTTCAACTCATACAAATGCAAGCATCCAAACAAATATCATCAACGACTTCCCTATCAACAAGTCAACATATTTGTTATCTTCAATCATCTTTTCAATGTTATTAATATTAATTATAACTAAATGCACAATATTAGCTTATTACAAAAATACAATATTTATTTATTTATTTTCTCAAATCTTCTACATTTATATTTGCAATTTTTAATTTCTCTTACTTTCCGATTCAATTATTATTTCCAGGCGCTGGTGTTTTTATAATAAAAAAATTATGTCTTAATATTTTAGTTAAAATTGTGATCTACTAATAAAGTGCTCATTTGTATTTCGTTGTTATATCAATTTTTTTTATTTCGAAATACAATTGAACTTAGATGTTAACGCTTTACTCTTATAGTATGTGTGAGGTACACACATACAATCGTAGGGACTTAAATGTAAATATTCTATTTATAGGCGTTATTCAAATTGTTTCTCCTACGTTCTGTATAAAAATCTTTTTTTTTTTTTTATTATATTAATTTGTTGTTTTTTTTTTGTTGTTGTTTTACTTTGGTTCCATTTTCATTTTCGTGAATATTTAGCACTAAACTATGTTTATCTTAACTACGGTACTTACGATATAATTTTCTTTGTGCATTTAACAAAATAAAGTTTTTTTATTTGTATCCCTTGTAGTTAATATAATTTTTAGTTTTTTTTTTTTGAAGTAAATGTTTTCATTATTGTGTTGTTTTTTGCCAATTAATCTTAAAGTTTCTGACCCTTTAATTTTTAAGTGCAAATATAAAATAACTAAGACGTGCTGAACTTTAAATATTCTGAGCGAAATGTCTTCTCTTAAAGATACACTGCTGCAAGAAATAATTCAAATTTTGTTGGACTGAGTCATGACACAGACAGTAAGTTGTCGTGGAAGCTCAACGTGGAGTAAAGAGCGAAGAAGGCCTCGACGGCACTTTCTGCATGCAAAATAATGCTAGGGTGTACGTGGGGCATACCGCCCTCGATTTCTAATTGGGTAGTTATTTACAGCGATTGTGAACCCTATCCTATACTATGGGGTTTTTATTTCGTGGGCAACAACACAAAAAAAAAAAATAATAACCTTCCTCAAAAACTTATAGGGTGTATGCAGGCTACAAATGAAACAACCCTGACGGCTGCACTGTATGCCATTCTTCACATTCCACCTGTAGACCTGGTATCTACTATCGAAGATTTTGTGTAGGCCTTACAACCTTAGACTAACCAAGCTGCTACTGCCGTTTAAAAGAGAGGACTGTAGACTCATGACGGGTATTATGACAGGACACTGCCTTCTGGTGTCACATGCCTTTAAATTAGGCTTTGTCAGTGATAGCAGAAGTGCGGGTTGAGGGAGAAAATGATCGACCACGTTTTGCGCTTGTGACCTTACCAGGTTAAGACTCCAGCTATTATGAGTGATACAGCTGTCAGATCTAGAAGCTTCTAGTACCTGCCAAGAGGACGGAGTTATTTTATAAAATAGATCCTGCCTTTTGCTAGGGTTTTCCAGTTTGTTCGTTCAGTGAGGTCCTTATGGACCGGCCAGTTCAACCTAACCTAACCGGAGTCATGACGCAATAAAACCAGACAGGTAAAGTTAGTAGTACAAGAACACAAATTTGGCGGCCCTCATACTCTGGTCATGAATTTTAAAGTAGTAGGGAGGGACAATTTTTGGTACTATTTTGCTACTTTTTTACTACCTCGGCTATGTAATGTGGGGGAAAAAGCCAAACTCGATATATCTTCACATTGGAAAAAGGGACATTAAATAAAAGAGAAGAGAAAACAGAGGAAATGGGAAGGAAAAGTGAGAAAACCGTTCCAGGTTTAGCCAAAGCAAAGAAAAGTAGATGTTTGGTAATAACTAAATTCATGTGTACTTAAGATGAGCAGTGCTGCTCAAAATTTTTTATATTGAAGTGCAAATTGTATATACACTGATTTTTTTTTTGTGTTTAAAAAATAAAGTTTTAATTTTTAAATGTTCAAAATGTGCAAATGTTGTTATATATGGATTTCCTAAAATATTTTGTAAATCGCTATATCATCACAATACGCAAGAGCAGTTAAACTTAATTCTCAAATTCTTGCACAACAACTTCACTAAGCATTGATTGATATTTATTTAAATTGTTATTGTCATTAATATGGCATTCAGATCATCTCCATACATTTTTTATTAAATATGGGATTTTTTTTTACCAAAGCTACAGCTTCGAAATTGTGATGAAAAACTTAGTCCAAAAGGGTGAAGCCACGCCCATTTTTAAAAAATTTGAATCGATGTTGCTGGTGATTCAAATATACATAAGTCCGAATTTAAACAAGTTCGCTTCATAAAAATCTAATCTAGGTTGATGCAAAGTTTCAGCAACTCAGAAATGATTGAGACCACAAAAAAATACTTCAGGCTGCACTTCTGGAGAATTTCATGATGTTCAATTTCTAAACAAGCGCGAAACTCAAGCAAGACATTGAAAGCGTGATATTTGTGGAGTACTAAATCTTGCAACCTCAGGTCTACAACATCTCAAAACGCGCACATGTAACTTATCATGACTTTAAATACCATTAAAATGATGTCAAAATAAAGGCGCACGCAAGTTTTCAAGTCTCATCACAAATTCCGGGGTCAAACCCTTAAATGGCTGGAGTAATTTTAGTTTTCCTAATAAATCAATTTTGAATACACATTTGTTTCAGTGCCATAATATTTTTGAATAGTTTTTAGTTGTCAATTTGTTAGTGTAAATTTGTTGTTTATACCGAAGTGCTCGTTCAACATATGAAAGTGCTTTTGCTTTGCACTCACATATGAAAATCAAAGTCTTCCATATAAATTTTATTTAAATGTTAGGGTATACGGGAGTGCTTTTAATTTGGTTTATATATGTAAATTTGTGTAAATTTGTATCTATGCCTATTATTCAGGGCAAAACAAGTGTTATAAGTCTATAGGAATTGAACCGTTCTGTGCATGTATCTTTATCCAGCTCATGTCCTCCGAAAGTATTGTGTCGATTGATTCCTAGTAAGATCGCATGACAGAGAGATCGAAAAAATATAATAAGCGCTAATACCCTAAAACTCCTCGGTTAACATTAATAACTGGTCAAGAAATCAGCACATAATTCATTACTTTTATAATTGATCAAATTGTTGTTTAAAATTAGTTTAAACTTGGATAATGTTTTCAGCGTGTGTTATAAATACTTACACTATCCCAAATACATGCCATGTTAGTTGGAGTTAATGTCTTGATAAATATTTTTGAATTAAAATATTTAGTTATAATGTTATTTTTCAAAATTCGTATAGTAAATTTATTTCTAAGTATATATAGTGGACTTATGTTCTAAAAATTGAAAAATTCATCGCCTTTATGATAGTTTGGTTTCTAATCGATATGCTATTAAGTAGTATACAAATTTATATTTAAATAATATATATTTAGATGTATAAACATGCAATTTTTGTTATCAAACTTTCTTCATATGAGAATAGTCAAGAGGAGAAAATTTAAAAAACGAAGGTCCATTTTTTATGCCAGCTTTAAGTAAGATTTATCTCACGGATAAAATACTTTTGGTGAAAAAAATTGTTTTTTAAGATAGATGAATTTAAAAGTTCACATGAGAGAATGACCCTTAAGTTGGAACAATTTTTCTCTTTGTTCGTGATTCCGCCATGTCTTTAGAAAAAAGTGTATAATTGTGCAAAAGAAACTTCATTTTTTTCTTCAGTTTGAAAAATTTGCATACAGTGAGCAAAAAATGCGTAAATTTGTAAGAACTGCTCCTGAATTCGGTTGGAAAATTGGTAGAAACTTGTAGTTAACTTTACTCAATTGTAGGATAGGATAATGCCCTGAATTCAAGAGTTAAAATTTTGAAAACTTTCTCTGTAAGAATGCAAAAGCTTCCCTTTTATTTTCCTATATAAACATAACCAATATTGTAAGTTATCTAATTCGTTTTCCAATACTTTTTTATTATTAATTTCAATTTATTTTTTATTTAAATACCTTAAGTATTCGTTTGAGGCACATTTAGTTTCTCTTGTCGCTTAAGCTATCGGTATAATTTTGCTTAATCTACAGATTTTTTATTTGCCTGAAAATCAATATATTTGCATGTATTTACACATTTATGTTTGTACAATCTTCTTAGATATAAAATATTTGGTAATTCACTAGGTCTCCTATTCGTACATATACAGACGTATTAGGGTGGACCACAAAAAGGAACGATTTTTGTTTTTCTCAGAAACTAGTTTCTAGGACCTATGCGAATGAACTTACGAAGTATGAGCCCTCAATAATAATAGAAATGTTCACTACTTACCCTGAAGGGAAGTAACTAACTAGTTATACACAGTTCTGGTTCGGAACTAGATCTAAAGTACCAAATAAGTAGAAGTTCGTTAGTAACTACATTTTCTACCGCTATAAATTGGACAGTTTGGATTTTTATGTTTCACATTAAATATATATGTATATATTTGAGAAACAGGTCACCAACCAAAAAACTGCTACCAGTTTCAAGGAGATTTGACTCTGAGTATGCCTTTTGTCCCATACTGGTTCGGAACTATGTAGAATTTCGGTCCGGTTCGGCGCCAACGAAATAGCACGAAGAAAAGAACTAAGTTTAAGTTGTAAACTTTTACACTAGTTCGAAACTATTGCAAAAATGTCAAAAAATAACCAGTATTAAAGTATGAATTTGTATCTGTTCAGAACTAGGGAAAAGGTAGTGCATCTGGGACACTTTCCACCTCCTATGACATCGCTATGTTAAATACGCCAGTTGGAAGCATGTAAAAGAGATAGATGGCGAACTAGTAGTGGATCCGAATGCACTAGAAACGCGCCAGTTTTGAACTAGAGGTTTTTTCTACAGAACTACTATAAGGTTTATCAATGTATTTCTTCACCAATATTTCCAGAAAATTATGCGTCCTACAAAAATGCTTCCTTGTTCTCTTCATTACACTTACCATAACAAAGAAGGGCGGCAAAGTTGTCAGATCTCGAAGCATCAATTAACTAGAAAACTTCTCATATACGCAGTGAAATGAGGGAGCATGAATGTTTCAATGTATTCGCTTCTGGGGGAAGGACTGATATCGGTCGATATGACTCGCCTTCGTTACCTGGTTTCGCCGACTTTGTTCGGGAATATCAAAGGACTTCAACGACAGGTTGAAAACGTGCAATTGATAGATTATTCCCTCAGCGGAAAGGTGTTTTAGTATTGGCATGACTATAACATCTGGGTTAATTGATTTTGAGGCCGTGGACTCTTTGATGGCTTCTTAAACCTCTGAAGGGGTGATGGTAATGGATGACACCTCATGTTTTTGTTTATGTGCCCGGTACCTTAATGGTGCTTGTTATTGAAACGTTTCGGAGCCACATCCGGCAGAGGAATATCGATAGCGTTCCCCAAAGCCTTCGAGGAGTGTCTTTATCGCTACAACAACCACAGAAAATTTGAGATACAGATGTAAGTAAGCAACTATTCGTGAAGGGTGCTCTTGAAAAATCTAGATACTTGGAGAAAAAATTACGAGGCAACTAACTGGTATATAAGCGGTGAAATATAAGGGCTGTGTAATGAGTTTGATTAAACGCGTTGAAAATGAAGTAAGCGAATACTTTAAATTGTGAGCTTCTACTAACATTTTTGTAATGAATAAAGGGAATTTTCATATACGAAATTTTTGAGTTTAATATTTTTCGAGAATTCTTAAAATTACAATATCCTCAATCTATATGAAAAAATTATCACGCAAAAAATTAGAAGTAGAGACCAGTGAGAAGGGGGATTTTACTATTCAGGACGAGACACGACGAGCGTGATTGAACATCGCAGTGTCACACAAAAATATAAGTTATCGAACTATGGTTTTAGGGTCCAGGGGGCAATCCTTGTTCCATGATATAAAAAAAAAAAAATAAAAAAAAAAATGTATTCAAATGTAAAACACTTCTTCGTTTCACAAAACAAAAATTCCCCCCCTGGGGTATAATTTTTGTCAAATGTGAAATTAAAGATTGGCTGAACATATAAAATATATTCGTACATGTGTATGGAAATATGTTTATAATTTAGTTATGTATTTTGCTAGATTCCCTTATAATAAGTACTTATTTCCTGTGAATGTAAGTATGTGTATAAATTATCCCTAATGTATACATATTCCATACCATTTTACGTACTATATTTATGCATATGTATGCGTATCTTAACATATTTGGAACCTTCTAATTTAAATTTATTTTAGACTTACAATTTAAGTACTTAAATTTGTGAATTTGAATTCATTTATCACCATTTAGTATCGCATCTCAGAGCATCGGCACGTACAAGTTGACTGTAGAAATGGGAGGGAACTACAAAACGCCGCTTTAGTTAGCCAAACCCAACTAATGTAAGGACGTATTTCATTTTCAGCTATCACAGCGACAAAAACAACAAGAAGCTTTACCAGAATAAATCGATGGAAATGTCATACGAGTAGCAAATTATATTTCCGCTTGGAAACATGTAAGACAATCAATGCACGAAGGCGAACGAAGCGATTCTTCATTTCCATATTGGCCTTCAACGCTTTCGCTTTCAACATCGCTTTAAAAACTTTTTCATGTACTTTTGTTGCAAGTATTTTTCGCGCATTTATTCTAGTAACTTTTTTGGTTAATTGAGTCGAAGATTTTTGCTTGTTTTTTTATTTAAGTTCGCATTAACGTTGGCTTTCGATTACTCTGCGGCTGTTTCGCTGATTGGCTGACTTAGGTTTTTGGCATCTTAATTTGCATCTTATGCTCTAAACTTTTACAGTGTATTTTGTTTGTTTATTTTATCAGCTTTGGTCGCCGTCAATAAACATTTTGGACGTACACGCTTGTTTGGTTGCAGCGAATATAGTCGCCCGCTGCGTGGACGCGTTTGAGGTTCCGCAGCTCCAGGGCCCGTATTCGAGTTATCGGTTAATTGAGAGCTGGATAAAGTAAAAAGAGAAATGATACATAAATAATTTAAGGATATGCAGATTCAGCTACAAAACTTATACCTAGGACTTCACAAAATAGAACAATTTAAATTTGGTAAAAATATTTCTTGACAAGTCGCAGTATTGGCATGTAGATCTCCCAAATCTTGGCCTAAATATCATCGCTGGTTTATTTCAGGGCCACCTCGAAAATTCAAGAACAGCCCCCAAATTCCAACATTCGTTAACGCTAAAACTACATCGCCAAAAATATCTAAAAGAGTATCAAGTGCGCAGAAAAGTGTGCAACATGTACGTTCATATGGTCGCAGGGAATAACAGCCTAACGCCTACACCTTTAAGTAGCACTTAGGCGGTTATTCCTTTTGCCCACATGGTACTAAAAATTGCATGCTTTTCTGTGCAACTGATAATGGTATAGACATTTTTGGCGATGGGGTTTAAGCGTTAGCGATTGCTGGAATTCGGGGCTGTTCAGAACATTTTCATGTGATTTCTGTGATTGTTTGTTATTGTTTACTCGACAATTTTCCTATTGGGGATCGTTATATAATATCTACCATATATATTCGGGATCTTATGATAATAATAATTTTTATGGATAGGTTCTGAACTTCGGCCATATTTTTGGCATTATATTTGAAATTATTTCAAGATTTTGGGATCTGTTTATCTGCTATTTTAAAATCTGTTGCCGAAAGGAGATAAGTCCACAAGCGATCCCTGAAACATTCTCAAATTAATTTTAAACATTTTCCGTTTCCATTCCCAAATGATATTATAACAGCTTCAAATATGGCAGAAATTATGCGGAAATGGCAACATATTTATATGATAAAAACCATAAATAATAAACCATTAAATAATTTCTAATTCAGTCTCGAAATAGAATTTAAAAATTATTTGTCTCAGAAGTTTTCAGATCAGCCTAATAACATTGCACATCATCTCACCTACAGAAAAACAATTTTGATATGTTCCAGGTATCCGTGACAAAAGTCTCTAAGAGCCATCGTTCCTCAAATGTAACGCAATAACTTCTGAGCCTCTTTGCCTAAGCACTCAACAAGCTAGGGCTATTAGCATTCAGAGCCGTTTCTTTGGGGCTTTGTAACAACTCAATATTGTCCTGGATCAAGCAGTGCCTTATATCATACCGACAAGTTGGTAAACTGTGGCACGACTGGCATGCTTCTACGCCCTCTCTCTTTTAGATAACAAAGAATATGACAAAATTCATCAGTCCAATGCTCTTTGATTCAGCTGCCGCTGATTTACATTCCCCGCAGACCCAATCTCATGCTCTTGCCTAGCAAGAAGTACAGCATTCTTTGAAGCTGTTATAGTATTATTTGCTAGTTTATCGACAGAGTAGTTCAGATTTATCCTGTTATGAACTGTGTCCCACTCCTCTATTACGATGCATATTAAGGCTCTTATTGTGTTACTAGGAAAATTTGCCATTGAGAAGCTGCTCAGGAAATTGACAGTTGATGATTCCTCAACTTTGCTCTTATACCTGCTCACTGAGACCAACCTTCGATTTAACGATGTAATGTATCAGTGGGGGCAAATTTCTCACTCACTACGCACCAATAGGAAAAGGACCCTACATGGTCAACTTAGTTACAGCGCAAATTCAGGACGATTCTTACCGTCAGTCGACGTCAACAAGTTGGTTTTTTATTTTATGATCAAATGCAGTCAAGTAGTTTGGTATACACTTGTGTGGATTATTTTTCTTCGTAGAAATTAAATGTTTCAATTCTAGGAATAAAAGCTCCTTCGCTGTCCATAATGTGGTTAAAGTTGCCAAACATGACCCTACGCAACGTGCTAAGGTGCCTAAAATACTCCTCTTTCGATAGGCGACTACAATGTACTGACACAAAGTTTCAAGAGGCCGAAAAAATCGTTCCCAAGGCAGTTAGGCTAGTAACAGAAGGCACTAGCTTCTACGGAGAGTACCGGATTCATATCTGGCAAAGGACTGCGGTATGTGGAATATGTTAAACTGCTGTTGGCAGAGCTCTTTTTTGCTTATTGTAACAACAGCAACATTGTGTTGAGGAATCTTTCCAGTTATGCATGAAGTTCGGGGCGGTCTGCTGGCTCATACGCGTGAATAACACAATACTTGGAAGAAACTGAGTATTATATACCTCAAACCCAACATCCTTCTCTACGTCTGTCGCCTTTTTTACTGGCCACCGCGTTAGATTGAACAGAAACACTTTATTTCTTAGTTAAAATTGTTTTTCTTATTTCTAGGAAATCCTCGTGGATTCTGGTTTAGTTCGTATTTTCACTGGAATGAACCGAGAACATAGGAAAAGAAAAACGCGCTAGCATAACAGTAAAAATACCATTTGTTAACATTATAATACTTGGCGATGACAAATGTTCAATGTCAAGATTTGAAATTTGGCGTTTTGACCATTTGAAAAGGTGGTAACTTCATTTGACCTTGTGGCTTTTTTACATTATGGTCACTGGCCATATGTCTCTTCTGTGCAATGTCCGAATTTGAAATTTAGCGTTGTGACGATTTGAAGTGGTGATTATTTCACTTGACCCTGTGGCCATTTGACGTTCTAGTCACTGACTATATGTCCCTTCTGTGCAACCATATCCCATTATTCTCTGAAATATATATTCAAAGTATTATTACAGTGCGATCGAGGGTGGTCTGGGGGTGCCTGACCTCGCTTACGATTGCATCGAATTATTTTACAATTAAGATTATCTGGGTCCCGGGCCATAGTGCTATCCTGGGTAACTGTCAAGCGGATCTCTTAGTCCGCATCGGTACAACTGAACCGGATGAAGATTGCTGTAGGGATTTCGGGATTCCGCTGGCCACCTGTGGATTGCTCCTCCATAGCTAGGCCTCGAGTCAGCTCAGCAAACGTTGGGCGGACACCACGTCTTGCTGGGTAGTAATATCTTTATTGCCGAAAGTGGATGGCAGGAGGTTTGCTGAAATAATTGCCTTCACTAAGGCTCACCTATCAATGGTCATTGGTGTTTTGACAGGGCACTTTCCCATGGGTATCCATGCGGTACTTCTCAGTATACTGGAAACTCCATCCTGCTGCAGTTGTATGGAGGATGATGAGGTAGAATCACCAAATCACTTTATGCTTGATTGCCCATATTTTGCCAGAACTAGGCAAAAGTACTTCGGTCGCGACTCACTTCGATCTCCCGGGGATTTATCCAAAGTTGAGATCGGTATCATTCGGAGCTTTATTGTTGCTACCCAACGATTCTCTAAGTAGCTAGATCTAAGTTACCGTTATTTTTGGTGTATGTGGTATCACAACGGACCTTCGTGTTGTCCAAGTGAGCTATACTTATCAGGGCACCTACCACCTAACCTAACCTAACCTACCACCTAACCTAACCTAACCTAACCTATTATTGATTTGGAAAACAGTTCTTGATGATTATACCAACATCACATTCATCGCTCTTTAGATTTCATGAGCTATTTGTCTTGCCTGGTTCGCTGTTGTTTTGCATCATTTCAGTAACCTTCATTTTCAGTAACGCACAATACATTCGTTACAAACATAAATCTCAATAAACACAGGAAAACTTAGTCGAATGCCGTTATGTGGGCAGCGATAAAGTAATCAATGTGTTAAGCATATCTGTCTGCGTCCGAATATCTCTTAATTTTCATTAACCTGTTTGAGCTGGCACTTGTACATCCTGTGTATCTAAGTACAGAATACAAAGTGTGAAAGTAACTTGAAGGACATTTTGGTTTCGGTCAGAATTCACTGAACTCTAGTTTTCTGTTTTAAAATTTTCCTTCAAATTTTCAAAAAAAATTCCTGCTCACTTCAAGTATACACCCCATTTGCCTAACCCATTTTCCTCTAACAAAGTTATCACCTTACCCACTTTATTCATACCCTGCATACTTACTTCGCTTCCAGTTTCGCAAGACGTTGTTTTAATTTCGCTTGACTCGCTGTGTATTCGGCCAGTAAGCGTGCCAAACGCACATTTAAATTCTCCACAGACATCTCGAGCTTTTCGATGCCACTTTCGATGCTATCGTGTGCGCGTTGTGAATCTGTAAATAAATGGATACAAAATTTGTATTTATGTAGCAAACAAAAAAAAAAAAAAACAAACTAAAGTTTATCTTATTTGTTCGCTCTTATTATAACTACAAAAAAAAAATGCAGCACGTACTCACCCGCAAACACATTTTCGTCCAACAGTCCATCCTTGCGCAATAATTGACAACCGCGTTCTGTAAGCGTGGCGCGCGCTTCAGGGTAGTCGGAAAGTGTTTCCCACAAATCCCTTTTCGCCAAACAAAAAAGATCGGAATAGCCCAAAGAACGCACATTGGCCGTACGTCGATTTCCGGTACGATTTCCAGCAATCTCTAGCACAGATACCTCACCGAATACTGAACCAGCGCCAAGTGTTGCAAAAACCGTTACACCATCATCTGCCACCACTGATAATTTTCCACGTTTCACTATGTACATTTCTTTGCCAACATCGCCTTTACGGCAAATGTAGTCGCCTGGGCTGAATACTTGTAGTTTGAGTTTTAGCACCAGCGCTTCCAATAGTCCCGGTTCGCAGTCGTGGAATATGCGCACTTGTTTCAATGTATCCATATGCACTTGTATCGCGATTTCCGCTTTTAGTTTGTCTGGCAGTGCAGCCAGTACGCGCTCTTCATCGAGCGCTCCACTCTGTGACCAAGTGTAGGCAAACCAACGTATCACACGCGCTTCTAGCTCATGACCCACTTTGCGGAATGCCATATACTGTTTGACGCCATCCATGCGATTTTGGAATTCGACACGCGCCACATTCATATTGGAAATCATCGAACCGATGTTACCTGAGGATGGAATATTAAAGTTTTGCATAATATTCATAAAAGTAGAGATACTATCTTAAGCTCAAAGTAATGAGAAGGGTTTAACAATTAAATTTTCCAGCATTTTCGAGTACTTAGGGTATATGGGTTCTTCTCAGGTAATGTGCAAACAATTCCTCATGTCTGCATTTACTGCGAAAACCAATGTCAGATGAGAACCGAACTAGCATCCTTTTATATCTCAATCGTGTCTCCTTGCCTTCTGGATGGATTAAATGAGTGTAGAGGTGGACAGGCTGAGTGAGTGTCATAAGGGCATACGAACCCTTATATTGGTCTGCTGCTTTATAGTAAAACCCGTATGCTATTGTTTGTCGTATCTCGCAAAGTATGACCTACGAGAGCACAGTCCCTAACAGCTGGGGTATCTTCTGTGCCATGATAATTTGACGTGACTGTCCCAATATATTCGCCTCGCTTTTGAGCATGCTGAACCTCGATACTAAAAGACATGGCCAGAAAACCTCTTTCACTTCTCAAATCCTGACCTTTTTATGAACTATCTATTCCCGGCGTTGGAGAATATACTACCATTTGAAGGTCTTATCGACTGCAAGCCACAATAAAATATTTGGAGTTACCTTTCATAATTTCATCTCCTTCTTAGTAGTAAAAGAGGCATTCATCTTCTAAATGAAGGATGCACTCAAAATAACAACCCAAACAAATGTTTAAGGGGCTGTTTCTGCTGGAATATCAGTTTATGGGACTTTCCAAAAGACCATTAACTAACTTAAAACTACCTCCTTGGCAAGGAGAGAGAGGAACGCCGATGTCTGACAATATCTGCCCAAGCCATACACCCTGAAATGATCACTATCCGGTTATTGCTTATGACCACAGATACAAATTTTGGTATAGGATTTGACGGTGTACGGACAAAAGATCCTTGAAATTTCTTAGAAACTGATAAGTACCTTCATTAAGGCTTCTGCAATAAATGCCTATATTAGAGCACAATCACCACGAAGTGACTTAACTTACTCCTAGAGATCCCCGTTGCTCAGAAAAGAGATCCATGCACATATTGTTCGCTAACGAAACGAACGTCAGACGAAACAAACTCATTTAGCACCAATATCATTTTGATGAATCCTCAAGGAAAGAAGACAGACAATCCCACAACAACTAGAGATAAAGAGCACAATAATAAGCTTAATAAGAACTTTATAGTCGGCTTGACATTTTAAAAGGTAGCTGCTGTAAGCCGATCTGTCTTCTGGGAACAAAAATTGGTACCTTTATGAGCACAATGTGGTTGGTTGGTTGCCCATCCGATGGGTAAGGCTGCTAACGAACTATCAGCAGTCCTCGAAAAGTTCTCTAAAAGCAGATGGCAGTTCCAAAAAGGTTGGACCATAGGGCGTTGGTTCTACGTTACATTTAAAGAGATCGTTGATGGTACATGGTATATATGCAGGGTGTAACTTTGAATAAGGAATATTTTAACCAATTGCGGTGTCTATATCGAACTTGACTCAGAGTGACCCTCGGCACCTGGGAAAGTGTGCTCCCTTCTTTTGTAAGAATTGGGTATTAGAATTTAATACGCGAGGTTACGAGCGTGACTCAGTAAACTAATTTACCAACTACGTTTGGATAAGGAAGAGATTATTTTCGATACATCCTTTTTAGCTAGCTGATCCGCTGTTTCATTACCATCTATTCCCCTATGTATGCTTCACCCTATCTCGATTATTTACAGGAATTTCTATCCCTCTAATAGAACTTCACTCTAGAGGTTTTGCTATGCCAGATTATTTCAATATTCTTATTATTTGTATTCTTCCGAAGTCTTTGCGAAAATGCTTAAATATTGTTAGAACCACTTCTAATGATCAAACAACGCAAAGCAACAACATAACATGAAATGTATGTTTATCAAGCTTTTGATTGGACACTTTGTTTAAGGGCAATGATTGTAAAATGAGGGTAGAAACAAGCAAACTGCTAACATGGAACGGCCCACTTTAATGTGCAATCATTATGTGTGTATATATGTTACTATTTTTATCATCCAGTTTATTTAACAAAAACCCCAATTACTTAGTAGCACTGTGTCCTTAAACAAGTTCATGGGTTCACCATCCCGTTGCATACACTAAAATTCATTGCAATACATCTTGTCAACATGGCCCACCCACAAATATATAGAAGAGGAATATATACTCGTAGAATAAAAGAAGAGCTACGACGCATAATTTGACGTACATTAGTCCGTAAGCATAAGACAACAACGAACTATGTAAGTGACACGCAAAAAGTGAAGGAACAAACGACGACTACCAAAAGACAATAAAACGTCATAACACGATGTCTAAAACTGATGAGCGACCATCTTCGCAATAAGGGCATTAGACACAAGTGAAAGTATATTTATTTGAGCGTGAAAAAGTAAGGACGATATTAGGCCGATGTTACATGGACTATCATATGGCATACCTAGATCTGAAGGTAGTGTAGCAAAAGATCTTGATCTTGGTGCTAATACCAGAATCTATCATATCATTAGCTGACAAAGAACTGCGCTCCTTGGTAGGCTAGGTTATTGTGACTGCACCTACCCGGGCTGTAATATAACTGAATTAGCAAATTCTCTCTTTACATGCATAAATTGACGAACTTGTTCGTCTAATGTGGCAAAGGATACCTTAAATTTCAGCAGAGCCAAGTTCCGATTATCAGCCGGTTCAGTATTTCTATGCCTGTCCTGGCTAGAGTCGGGCGTCTGCAGAGGAAAAAATCAACACTTTATTTATACTGCTCAACCCGACAGCTTCGAGAGAAGTCATTCGTTGTGATTGCCATGGATGCGCCGTATACCCTCATCAGATAGTGTCGCATTAATAACAAAATCAATGGGAATAAGGAGATACCATTGAGATTAATAAGGAATCTAGCTCGATTCTCATTTATATCAGACCAAATTTGTTAAGACAACTCACAAGTGGATTACAGTATCCATCTCGCATAGGCTATCTCGATAAATTCAGACTTCGGACTTAAATAAATCGGTCCGCTTTCCTCGCTAGTTCGACAGCAAAAGGGGCCCTGGTAAAGTACTGTGACCAGGGCCTACATCTTCTTTGTGGTGCACCGAGAGACTAGTTGGTTTTTAGTGCCTCTCTGCTATCCTTTTCTATATATGCGGAAGTGTTTCATCCCGGAAGAATTTTGATCGCTGCTGCGCCTTGCAATTCTTATATAGTAGCCAAGGAGCATCCTCCCTTATGGCTCTTAGCTCTGCTGGGATCACGCTGCAATGGCTCGGCAGCTCAGCACTTAGAGATAGCCAGAGATATTTTAAGCAGATAATACTGCCCACATCGTGGTTAAGCTTGGAGTCATCTGTGAGAACAGATGTGGTTCTATCCACCTAACCGTAATAATTCGAACCCTAAATTTTGGCGATGGCAATTATAAAATATATATTTTGTGATTTGGGAGTCTCCCGGACATGATCGTTCTTCTCGTTAGAAGTTGCCCCATGAATATCACAATAAAATCGTTTGCGGCTTGCGGATATATGTTGCTAAAAGCTCCAACTGTGTCGAAAAAGATACCTAGAATGAAGTTCTTCAAGGCAATCCCATTCTCTTCCTCAGTAAAGAAAGCGTGGAGTGCTGTCTCGACGGAAGTTTCCTATGTGCTTGGTATGCATAATGTGGACATTCAGCAGTTATTCCAGGATTTTGAGGAGAAAAGACGTAGTTATTAGGTTTCGTGTGTGAAGCGCGACTCACTCACTCTCCTCTTTTCTTCAAAATGACTTATGCGGCAGTTACCCACCGACGTGTGCCGTACGTACGGACGTTTGTCGTACGAAACACGTTTGACCGAACTCTCAAGCCCGTAGAAATCAATGTGTGCGTCTGTGTACATGTACATAACATATTTGTGTGTGTATTGTTTACAGATAAGCACTGTTGCCATTTACCATTTTGCATGCATGCTTATGGAAACATCAACTTTTTCCAATTTAATTTTTGATGTTGTAAAAGGCTGGAATTAATATTAGATAAATACAAATAGATTATATATTTATAATCTGCACTTTTACATAATTATTTCGAATTATTTTCACAATTTTTCAAACTTTAATTAGGTGTTTTTGCATAAAACTGCAAACGGTCAAAAATTAGCGCACAAAAGTTTACTAGGCAACTCTGTCTAGTGAGAGAGCGACCAGCTGACACGTTCTTACGGAAAAAATCAAAATTGTTTTGGTTTCTACGTTCCGGGCTACGTACGTACGGGCGTTGCACGTCGGTGAGTTTTTGCTTACATTGCACACTCATAAGATAGGTCGTGTCAGCTGACACGTTTTTGGTACGTACGTTCGTGAGTAACTGCCGCATTACTTATATGTTTGTGCCCACTCCTAACTGCACTTGCGAAGACAGATAATTTTTGCTGAGAAGCCTTACATGACAGAGTTACACTCTTTTGTCGAGGGGTAAACCACTACAACAATAACCACAGCTTAATTGATCAGCCCCTTTTATTGCATTCAACTCAGGACAATAAAATTGAAAGTGAGCGAAAAAACTGTTAAGCAAGAGCAATTGGTTTAAACTTTAAAGTTTCAACCCTTGGTTTGAGCATTTATTATACTACGGAGTTTCGTTAAGTCTGCGTCAAAATTGAATACACTTTTACTGCAGATGGGTAAACATTCTGAGTAAAATGAAATTTGTGCTAGAAACCTTTTTTTATTTCATTTCTTTGCTCACTTGGCCGAAATTATGCAGGAAAAATGAAAAACATGAGAAAAGTTGCAGCGGCTAGTGATTATTTAGGCGCCGGTGTAACAACGCCCTAAGTGATAGACGACGCGTCGCGACGATTGTAGCAGATTCTGTTGACATTTAAACGACAACAAAAGCGAACCATTAATTTTCTTAAATGACATAATGGGACTAATTAAATTACTACGAAAAACACGAAAAGCTGGTACGACGCAGTGAGTGAAGAGTTTACTTTTTCGCTACAAGAAATAAAAGCGAGACGAGTTGGAAAAATGTTCCTTTGGAAATTGAAAGAAACCCACACCTTGAATATATTTCTAAGGCCGGCTTGTTGTTTATACAAAAAAAAAAAAAAAACAAACAAAGAAATATTTACAAAAAAATGTATACATGTTAACATATCTAACTTAGTACATAACATATAGATGCAGATGTTGGCAAACGAACTCGACCTTGAATGAGGCGAGTACTAACATACACAATAACCTAAGTTGAATACTATTGCCGCTGGTGGTTTTTAAGCAAAACAGAGTTGTGCAGAGATAAGTTGCATCTATGTTGCTATGTCTTAATTTAAATTGCGTTAAAAGCTTATACACCAACAGCTAACGATTGACAAAGCACTTGCCGAGCCCTTCGAAAGCCTATCGTAAGATTTCTTCAATCAGAATATGAACAAGAACTTCTCGAAAAAACTCTATTTTTTCAGTAGCTACTATCGACTTAATCGGTCGTAGAGCCTAGCTTTTTGTTTTATATCCTACTTAAGTCAACCGGAAACATCGGTAGTCTCAACCGAAACAAAATATGTATGTAGCATTTGTGAAAAGATGGTCAAAAGAGTTTAGTGGTCTTTACGTTACAAAAACCCTTTTTACATTATTGGTGAGACCAATATTTGGAATCAAGTTCGTGTGGATAGGCTAGAATCAATTCAAAAACATTTTTTACTTTTCGTCTTGAGAAATCAACAATGGGACTCTTCGTATAATCTACAAATGTTCCTACTCTTGCAAGTTGTAGAGAAATGCTAGGTGTAATATTTATGGCTAAACTATTAAATGGATCGATTTCAAGCCCATTTATTTTGAATGAAGTAAACTTGAATGTTCAATGGCGAGTTTCAAGGCATTATAAACCTATAATTCTTAAACAATGCAGAAGCAATTTCCAACTAAACGAACCTTTTCTATGTTTGTGTGAAGATTATAACCAGGGAACGGATTTTAAGGACCTAAAAATTTCTAAAAAAGGCAAAAAAAAGTAGCGAAAAAGGCAGAAAAAGGCACTAAAAAACAAACAAAGGGCAATTAAAAGGCAAACAATTTATAAATAAGCAAAATATTCATTTATTTTTAAAAAGAAAAAAATCACTTTACTTAGAATTTATAACGAAAACGAAAAAACAAAAATATTTAGTTTCATTACATGAAGTTTTGTACTTTGATTTGAATTTGGTTTGAATCGAGTTTTTAAACATAAAAACTTTACTCTTTAAAGTTGTAGTAACATTGCACCACAAGATGCATCTTAAAGTTTTCGGGTAGCATTTTCATTCGATTATCGCGAAGAAATGCCTTGAAAGTACTAAAAGTATGCTCGACCTGAGCTGATAAAAGTGGTGCCCAATTTAAATATGGAACCGTGCAAGCTTCCAAATTATTAGGGACTAGGGCGTTCTCCTCGCCTTTTAATATTTTATCAACCGTCCTAATTGTCTCCAAACCTACGTTGGCTGTAAAAACGGCATGGAATTTTTCCAAAACCACTTTGGAAGTGGTTCCGCGCGCTTCTGAAAGCCGCCTCTGAATATTATCTAAACTATTTAATACTTCGCCAATGGGGGCTCCTTAGAATTTACATGTAAGTAAATAATTTTTTTAGCACACAATGCTTAAACAACCTGTTCTCTGAAGTCTTTCGAAAACCTTTTCTTTCAAAATAAATCCAAAATTATGTTTTATGTATATTATATTTTCCAGAATAGAT
Source organism: Eurosta solidaginis (assembly GCF_040869045.1). Classification (NCBI taxonomy): domain Eukaryota; kingdom Metazoa; phylum Arthropoda; class Insecta; order Diptera; family Tephritidae; genus Eurosta; species Eurosta solidaginis. The sequence goes on from NC_090321.1 coordinate 259,870,621, forward strand.
GCTTTATTGAACAATTGTTTTGCGAAAGTGACACATGCCGCGTCATCTACTAAGTGGTCAACTATTATCTTTATAGAATCAAAGAATACCCCATTGAGTAATCACCTGCATAAAATAATACAATAATAGTTACAAGCAATAAAAAATAATAATTTTTTTTTTGATGTACCGGCCGAGGGGGAAGAGGTAGAGCTGGTTCCATTCCTTTGAAAATGGCCACCCTTGTTGGGCTTTTTAGAAACACTTTCTTTAAGTTTGAAACTAACGTGTCAACATCAGAGTACCTTGTGCATATTGATTCGCAGACCCGGTGTACACCATGCGCGACGCAAGTTGTGTAAATCATATTGGGGTAAAGTAGTTTTAACAACGACGCACTCTTCTTTATGTCCGCATCAGTAACAAATACCAAAACCTTTTCGCGTTGGAGTCCTTCTGGACATAGGATGTGCATAGAATCGTCAAAAAGTGTTGCAATTGTTGACGAGTTCACCTTTTCCAACACCACCACGGCCAATAGATAACCTCGTCCGCTTTCATGCAATGGCCCAACAATAACATTGGTTACATTGCGACCAGCTTTGTCCGTAATTTCGTCGATGGACACAAAGATACGGCTTTCCCCTGTTTCTAAACGAATCTTCTGCAAATCGGAGTCGAAACAATCCTTAAGATAACTTTTTCTTATAGTGGATTCATCAGGGAAAGTTTTGCGAAGGTATTTTTCAAAAAATTATTTAAATACTCCACTCTTTAACTTATAGAAAGGAATGTCGGTTGCAATCGTCATTTTAGTGAGATCTTCGTAAAACTCATTCTTCTGCACAAAAGGCACTATCATTTGGGTCTTGCTTTTCATTAATTGTGTCCCTTTTACATGTTTTTCACGTTTGATGTTCTGCTGAATATAATAATTTTTTTCATGATTAACCTTTGTTGAACAGATGCTGCAGAATAAAATGGATCCATCAGTATAAAAGGTATCCGAACCAAACTCTTTAATGAGCCCGTTGATTTTTAATTTGGTTGCAGCTTTTAATTTTGCCATTTGTTTTAATATTGCTATGTTTTAAATTTTTCACGTACAGTTTCACGTTCGTTTTGAATAAAACAGCTGTCAAGTTAGAGTTTTAGCAAACTTCGTGGATTTTTTTTTTTTTTGGTTTTAGGAATTGAATCTTTCAATTCCAAAAGATGGCAAGAGGAACGTTAATTTGCCTCTTAAATCGCCAGGCTAACAAACGTATAAGGTAGTATACTTGCGACATTTAGACGTGCCTAAGCAACTAACACATGTCACAAAGTAAAAAAACCCGTAGCACAAAGATACAAAGATGTTTTCTTGTAAATGTTAGGTTATAATATATGGCGTATTGCCATGTGCTTTTTCAAGATTTGTAGTTCCTCGTGAATTATATTTTTGTGTCAGTATTACTGTGTTTGCTTTATGATTTCACCATGTGAATAATCCCGGTGTATGTCTCCACGATTTCAATGTCTATAGCATCTCTTACTCATACTCATGTGTCCAAAAATTAACTTTGAAATAGATTTAATAATAGTCAAGTTTGTAGCTCTGTTATGTCATGCCACCATATGTGTTAATTAATCAAATTAGTTCCAAATTTGATGTTTTGTTTTATTTATGTAAATTTCTTATGTTCATTTCCTACAATAACAAACATGCCACGTGGTACCCCCAACATGCCCAAGCCATTAGCAGTAGACATCCTCCAATTGTTATAGAAATATTAATTTGACAAATTGTTGTGCTAAATCATCCAGCTAGTGCAATTTGTGGTGACATGTTTATTTATGTAGATTTTTAATAATTGAAGCCTTAAAGGCCTCCCGATATTGCCATGTGGTGTCTTGTTCTCCCTTTTAATCTATTTGATATTGTGTTTTTTTTTTTTTTTTTTATTATTCAGTATTATCTTATGAATGAAATTTAACAGATTTTAACATTAGTACATTAGTGAACATACAATAAGTAGATACAATAAGATAATAGCTAATGGCGTTGAGTGATCAAAATGAGAACAGTGATAACGCCATTTCTTCTAATGATTACAATGGAAGTTAGAATGCGGGGTGCAATCAAATAACATGTAAACAGAGTTAGAAAGGTTTAATAATGATGATGAATAAAATATCAAAATAACTAGAAATAAGCACATCGGTTCATTACGTAGCAAGCAACTTAGAAGTGAGCACATTGTGTGAAATATGAAAGTAGCAAGAAAACATGTTGCAATGTTATAAAGGTTACAAATTTATGATACAAAATGTATCAAAATAAAAGTTTTTAAAATAAAATGAAATAACGTATTTAAATTCAATAGAAATAAAGTACATCGGTTCATTATATAGCAAGGAACTTACAAGTGAACTAATTAAATAAAAATAAAAAAGTAGTAATGAAATATGTTGCAATATTTTTGAATTGGAAGCCAATTATGTGATAGGCCGTAACAGAACTTCAATATCTTCATGGCCCAACCCCAGAAGCCATAGTTTTACCTGCTTTAAGAAAACGCTTATTCTTCGAATTGTTTTTATATCTTCGGGAAGCTTATTGAAAATCATACACGATACTATGGTATAGAAGTTTCGATAAAGAGTTGTACGTGAGGCAGGCACAGTAACAGTTGCATTAGAATTGCTCCTTAACATACGTGACGTGTATATTGGACTATGTAGATGACCACTTCTCATAAAAAAAAATTTTAATACTTTAAAGTAGTACAAGTGTCTTACAGGAAGAATATTTAATCGTCTAAAGAGAATCATCGAGTGCGTTAAACGGTTAGCATTACAAATTCTTCGTATAAGACACTTTTGCAACATTAAGAGTGGTCAAATTCTACTAGAATATGTACTGCCCGAGCAACTTATGCCATATTGAAGTTTTGACTGTACAAGTCCATAATACATCATTTTCAATACACTATTTGCACATAGTTTTTGCAGGCGATAAAAAGAGCGAACAGTTGCTAGCAAGTAAACTTTCATAGCTGAGATATGCGAAGACCAGCTTAGGTTATGATCGACTATAACACCCAGATATCTAAAATTATTGACAACTTCGACGTTGAAGCACATTGCGTTACAGTTTAAATAAGGAAAATAATTAACTCGAGACTCGTTTTCAATACAAGCACTAGTACAAAGTTTGTGCCGCAAACAACTTGCAGAGTGAAAAATAATATCACCACTAGTTGCTTCCTTTCTACCAAGACCAAAATACATTAGTTTAGTTTTATTGCTTACAATAAGCTTATGAGAAGCGAACCATTCTCTTAGGAGGCTCACATCGTGATTTATATTCACATAAAAATTAAAAGTATTGTTTGATCTATATGCGATTGCCAAGTCATCGGCAAATGCTGTAACTTTTCCTACAAAAGACATTGAAAAAAGCGAGTTTATATAAAATTGGTCCTAGGACTGAGCCCTGCGGGACACCCAAATCAATTAGTCTAGGTGGGCTTAGATTATTGTTTACTTTCACTTTTTGACTTCTTAAATTTAGATATGATTTAAACCAATCTAGAACGTTTCTACGGAAACCTGCTGAGTGCAACTTACTTAAAAGAATATTATGGTCAACCATGTCAAAAGCTTTTGTAATATCAACAAGTCCCTTTTACATCCATTGTTTTATAAATAAATGAACATAAGTTAAGAAGAGCGTCTTCAGTAGATATTCCTGACCGAAATCCATATTGCAATGGAATAAAAAACTTGATTTTATCCAAATATTGCAAGACTCTGCATTTAACACTCTTCTCAAAAACATTAGAGATTGATGGCAAGAGAGAAATAGGTCTGTAGTTATTTTTATCTTTCTTATTACCTTTCTTTTGTAATGGTATGACAATAGCACATTTTAGATCGGCTGGAAACACACCTGTGACTATACTTAAGTTGAATAAATGCTTTAAAATGTCAACAACATAGAAAGCAATGTTCTTTAAAGTACGATTTGAGATACCATCATACCCAGAAGAATCAGTATTTTTCAAAGAATTTATTAAACTTAAAATCTCTGACCCAGAAATTGGTTCACAGAAGAAACTACAACCTTGAGAAGTATCTACAGAGTAAATTAAGCGGTTGTTGCAAGTGCAGCGTATATTATTATTATTTGGAGCGGACGCTTTACCAATTGTAATGAAAAAATCATTCAGGTGAGTGGAAATTTCTAACGGGTGAGAAACAAGTTTAACGTCGATATCTAGAACAAACGAATTAGTTTGGTCTTCCTTATTCCGATTAAGAATATCGTTGACGACATTCCATTCTTTCTACTGCATGTGAGGTGTTTTACACGCTTCCGGAGGCGAGTGTTTGTAGGATGCTTGCGACATTTGACGCGTAATTTATTTTTAAGTTTAATTTTCTTAAGTAGATCGCGATTCATCCAGGGTTTTAGAATAGTCTCAGAACGTTTAGGTGAAGTAACAAAGCTAGAATTTGTTATGTGCGATTGGAGCGTAGTCAAAAATAAATTGTAAGCTTTACTCACATCCATTTCAGCATAAACAGTTTCCCATTTTTCGTAACGAAGTGAATTATAAAGAGCGCTAAAATTTATTTTTTGAACGACTGCCGGACTCTTATTCTTAACATTACGCACATTATTTAGACAACTGATTTTCAGTCCAGTCATACAATGGTCAGAAACTCCAAGATCAAAGTTTAAAACAGCAGATGGGATAAGTGTACTATTATCAAAGCGTCCATAAAAATGGTCTATATTTGTTCCAGAAACTGGACGGGTAATACTATTAATAAAAGATGTTAAATGACTGGCCAACAATTCAAGATGGTTATCTACTGTAGCATTAGCGCTTAATAAATCAATATTGATATCTCCTAATATGACTAAATTCGCTGTGGTTTCCTCATCTAAAACAGAAGAAAATATATATTGCATGTGTGTGTCTATTCCAATAATTGTTTTAAATTTATATTTGTAACGTTGTAATAATGTTATTTAACATAATTATTTCAAATAATTGCCCGCTTTGAAGCTCCTTATATTCAATTTGTCTTCGTATATAGTGTTATATTTTAAAGAATTTATATTCACTCTAGTCATGTGTGCATGACTGTACATTAAAATATGAAGATATTATCTATCCCGTTGTTTGTCCTCGGTGGAATTATATGTATTTTTGTAATTCATTTATGAGGTAATCTCTACCCCGTTACATGTTCCGTTAATTGCATTCAGTAATGTATATATTTAAAACAAAAGTTTTACTTATATGCTTTAATTTCTTGTAATTTTTGAATAAAATTTCTATTATGAATGCATTACTTAATATTTTAATGTTAATTTGATTATGCCCGAAAGCAATTATATGTATTCGTTGTACAAAATGCATATTTTTATTTTAATGTTTTTTAAGATTTTTGCCCGATAGCAATATAATCTTTTTGCACAATTTGCATATTTTTACATTAATTAGACAACAAATTTATTTTAATTGATCTAAAATCATAATTTTTAAGCTTCACGAAACATATTTTTACAAAACACTTTGTACTGTACTACATTTAAACGATAATGTAAGTATATACCGACATTTTAAAAAGAACGATCCTGCTACTTCGACGAACTGTTGTAAAAATCACTTCGTGGATTTGGCAATAAGTTTGGTACGCAACAGGGTGACATAAGGAGTATAAAATTATTATTTGCTGAAGTATTTCATGTGAATACAATGCAATTTAAAATATGAGCTCTTGAAAATTTGAAAATAGAAAAAAGGCAAAAAAAGGCATTTATTTCCAAAAAGGCAAAGAAAGGCAAATCGAAATGAGTATATCCGGGATCAGGTAAAGCTAATTCGTTGTGATTTTTAATCAAAACCCCAATACCTGATTCCACAGAAAAAATGCAATTTCCATAGAATCCGTTCCCTGATTATAACATTCACTCGAGAATAATTGATATTTCGGGGTCGCACTTTGCCATGAAAAAACGGTTCTAACTTTTCTTAATAATTAAAAAATCATATGTATACTTTTAATATATTGTATTTGTGTATCTATATTTCTCAGCTGATGAGTTTTGGCTCTCAAAGCCTCGGTAACAATAAAAATTAAAAATTATAAATTACAAACATGAAAATAAATAAAAATTAAAATAAAAATAAAAAATTATATATTAAAAAAAATGAAGAGGGTTAGCCTGGTTTCATCGAGCCACTTGAGGACAGTGCGTGCCACAACGTCCGAGAAAAAAAAAAACAATGCGTTGCTCATCCATTCATCCGTCAGCCTATTTGTGCGAGGGGTTATCATCACACGTTTTTAAAGAAATGTATTGTAATGAAGCTCAACACACTACTTCTTCTGATTAATGAAAAAAAAAAATGTAAGGCGCGATAACCTCCGTAGATATTTTACACCGACCTTCTCTTCCAATTTGCGTCGTGCTCCTTTTTAATTTTGCCTACAAATTGGCGGCCCGCGACCCACTTGCTTTATGCCGACTTCGAACGGTATCGCAAATGTATTTTCACTGAGAGCGTTTCATTGCACAAGTACACTCGCAGTGCTTGTCAAACACTGCCGAGGCGCGACTCCGCTCAGAAAAATTTCTTCTAACTGAAAAAACGTTTTTTCTAAAGTTCTGATGTAGCTTTGCCCAATGCGTGAACCCAGGATCTACGGTGTGGTATGTGGAGCACGCTACCATCACACCACACTGTTAAAATTTCATATGATCAACTTCGTTGATGTTGACTTAAAAACTGTAGCCCCTACTAAGGCCCCTCGAATCTATTGTAAATCCTTGCATCGACTTCAAAACGGTAGAAGTTGTTGTGATATTATTTATAACAATCTTTTATTTTCAAAATAGAATTGGCCTTTACAAGAATAACGAAATCGGTTGTTACCACGCCCACTTTCTATATAAAAATTAAAAATACAGCTATAGAACGCATATACAAATTCGAGATCTGTATCAATTTCCGCTTTTCCAAACGGAGGCAGTGGTGAAGCACCCAGCGAAAGTGATAATGTTCCACAAGCTCCTCACAATAATTGCTACTGGAGTATACCACGGCTGGTACAAGACAAATCGTACACAATATTAGACCTTAACTAAACAAAAACTATAGCTTTTTCAGACAAAGTTTGTGGTGCAATAGGATTGAATGTTACATGTGTACATCGAAACAGAAACCTGCTCTTTAAATAGTTGTATATGTGTGTGAAAAATCGCAAAAAAAATTTCCGTTTATACGGGACATCAGTCAGTCAGGTGAAACTTCAGCGAAACTATTAATATTAAAAATAAAATAATTAAAAAAAAAAATTTTAAGTTAAACGGTTTTATTGAAAACAATACTTACATGAAATTATTAATAATACTAAAAGCTAGAAAATAATTAGGTAGGTCCTAGGTACTAGTCATCACACTCCTCTTCAATCTAGGGTGTTGATCAGACACTTAAATAAAAGCGTTGGGCCCGTGAAATTTCTAAAAATTTAAGGCGTAGCATAACCTGATTACGCTTCAGTTGGTCTTACATATATATGACTATCAATAGAAGTTTGATGCGTCCAACGCGCTTATTTAATTGTCTGATCAACGCCCTAGATTGATGAGGAGTGTGATGACTAGCACCTAGAACATAACTAATTATTTTCTAGCTTTTAGTATTATTATTATTATTTCATGTAAGTATTGTTTTCAATAAAACCGTTTAAGTAACTTAAAAATTTAGTTTTTAATTATTTTATTTTCAAGTTTTTAGTCTTTATTTAATTGCCTATTATTTCTCATTCTATTTAGTTCATTTAGTTACTCAATATTACAAGGGCTCTTTCCTGACAATTTGTTACAATCTAAGTCCTCAATACATAATCCTTCCAAAGACTTTACTCGACTCTGCGCCACGTATGCTTGTCCCCCCTCCAACTCCAAAATATTTTGATATCACTTCTACCGGACTGTATGTAATATTTGTTCGAAATATGAGCCAAATCGGACATCATAGGTCGCTTTCCATTCATGTATGTATTATGTGTTCCAAATATGGGCCAAATCGGACCACAAATACGTTTTTTTTGAATATCTCGATCTTTGTGCGATTTTTTTCGTGGGTCGCTTTCTATTCTTGTACGTATTATGTGTTCCAAATATGAGCCAAATCGGACCACAAATACGATTTTTGAGAATATCTGGATCCTCCGCCACCTAGCGGAGATTTTTTTTTCATAGGTCGCTTTCTATTCTTATATCTATTATGTGTTCCAAATATGAGCCAAATTAATTAAAAAAAGTTAAAAATTTTAGGGACAAGTTTTTTTCAATTAGAAGAAAGGTTTTCTAGGCGTGGTCGCCACGCGGCAGTGATTTAGAAAGCAATCGGAATGTATTTCTGACATGGAAAGCTTCTGCCCATTGGAGTCGTACTATAGACTGTGTCGTTGTACTTCTAAGCCAGATTTTTATTCGCCACACGTAAGCAAAGTACGTTTTATCACTAGCGGTAGTGGCTATATATATATATATATATATATATATATATATATATATATATGACAGGCCTCAGAAGATAAACATTGCAGGGATTTTTAGCAATAATCATAGAAATTTGTTCGTTAATTATTATTATATGAATTTTTATAATAATGAAGAAAATTGCCATACATATTGAATTGGGGTTTCTTTTGTTTTCAGAAAAATGGTATTGCTTTGAGTAGAATTTCCTTAGGCGAAAAATCATTCCCATTTTGGAAAAAAGAATTATTTGAGTGTATAATTGATACTTGTGTCACAGATTTACATAGTTTCGATGACTTTTGGGGGGAACTCTTCCGCATTCCCTCTCTGGCTTTGTTCCTCAACCGCCCTTCTTCCTGTATACATATAGATATTTCCTTCTCTCTCTAATTCTCCTGATCATTCTTATTCTCCCTCTCAATATCTCTCTCGCCCCTTTGTTCCCCTCTCAAACCAAAAGTGCGATATATTTCGAAAAGATAATACCCTGTTCCATTGAACTGAAAACGGTATCCAATATCTTAATCTATATCAAATGCTATGTTATTCCGAATCAGTCGGTCCCTGCTCGCATAAATACTCACCCACAATAGTAGCGAAGATTAGTACACCAGCCAAAAAGTCCGCTACCACGAACAAATATTCAGCATCATTCTCCGGCGTTGGTGTCTCACCGATCGTCGTCAAAGTTAAAGTCGACCAATAAAAGCTGTAAATGTATTGCCGCTGCAGCGTGCTATTCCTTGCACCGTTCAAGTTATAAACCCAATTATCCGTACCGAAACCTAAAGCATAACTTATCGCAAAATACATGCAAGCATTCCAATGAATTAAAACCAATATAGCGAGGACGACTTTACAAATGCGAAAGGCGTTCGGATAACCAGTTGCAGTCTCGGTACGATCGAACCACTCCCATAGGCGTGGTGCGCGCAACAAACGATTAAGGCGTACAATCACGGGGCAGGGTAACATTGAGGAACTACAAGAATTCGGCGACCACCAAATGTAAGCGAGATCAGTGGGCAGCATCGAGAGTACATCAATGGACCAACCTTTAGCATGAAAATAATGACGACGCAACTTATACGCATCACGCACAAGTAAACCCTGATCCAAGTAGCCTAGGAGAGAAAAATAGAACGGGATAGTAACCAATATTCAAATCTTGAATACGCAATAGTTGCCTTCATACCCTCATGCATATGCACCAATGTATCAGCCAAATATATAAAATCACATAAATAATCTAGAAAATACCAAAATGTTGGCGCGCGATGATTTATCTCCCAAAAGACGGAACGTCCCACAACGAAAATGATATTATATAAAACAGCTAACGAAACAATGCCAAGCCACTGAAAAAGTCAAAGGAGACAAATTTAAATTAGTTACGTGTACACCCATTTTGCGTACTCACCCTATAATGTGACTGCAGCGTTGGATTCACCGACAACCGATTGCACAATCGACTTGTGCCTCGTATTTCGCTGGAAAGACCTTCATCGGCTGCCGCTGTATATGGCGCATTTGGGCCGCTAGCACCTTCTTCGCTAGCCGCCGCCGCTGCTGCTGTTGTTGCGGCCGTTGTAATTTTACCAATTTTATCGACATTATTCGTATTAGAAAATTTCTCAAGAAACCAATCGGGCGGTTTGGAGCGACTACGTCGTGTTAATCGCTGCCGCAGTGCGTTCAGTGTACGGCGTAATGTGGAAGGCTTTGCGCGTTTGGTTTGATCCTGTGGCAAAGAAAAATGACAATAAAAAGAAAGAGAAAGAGAAGGTGAGCGCAATTATTTAATTACGTAAATTTGATTTGTATGCGATTTAAGACAATTAATTATGTACAAAGATAATTAAATGGGATTACAGTAGAATATTCCATGGCTTATACCGTGGCTCAATGTGTATTGGGAAATTTTGCAAAACTTAACATTTTCACTTATTGTGTTATATCTTGGGAATAATAACAATTAATCCTTAAGAGTAACGACATTTATACTCGAAATTTTATATAAATTTTGCTCATAAACGTTCTATGAGCTGTTGATTGAATAAACTATAAAGATTTTTTATACGAAATTTTTCGATTTGTTAAGCCAGGATTGATGTAATCGTTACTATAAACAAATGCGAATACAACTAAAGTACTCATACTTTTAAATTTCTCGAAACTGTGCTTGTTGTTGTAGCGATAGACACTCCCCGAAGTTTATCGGTGTTCATGGTCCTTTGCCGTATATAGATCTAGCACGTTCCGGTAACAAGCGACGTTAAGGTATAAGCCCGACCAACTCGGGAAAGATTTAATATGACAATGTTGAACCTTCTAGGCCATCCCTCCCCCCATATAGACAAAGAGCTACCTATATGTTCCATTTCAGGTAAATCGAACCAAGAACAGAATTTGTTCGAATAGATCGCTCCCTGGTCCACTTCCCGGACAAAAACTTCATAGGACCGCTATCCTATCCTTCAAATTGGATAAAACTGCACACGGTGTGCAATTATGATTGAAATCGGTTAAGTAGCTTAGGAGTCCATCGCGGACAAACAAAGTGACAAGAAATTTATATATATTAAGATTTATTTGTTACCTAATTGGCGCTTAACTGTTCAAACGGTTGTTGCCATACAACAAGTCTCACCATCGCTTCTTCTTTCAACTAATTTGCGCTAATTGGTAACACCAATGGAATTTAAATCGTTTACTTCCTCTGCTTCTATAGGCGAGTTCCGATAAGAACATTTATTTGTGTGCTTTAATCCGCTGGACTATGTTGGTGTCTAGATTAAGCTCGTGCAGCTCATCATAAAGCTTCATTCGTACCTGCCGTCGCCGACGAGTAGAGGCCATAAATCTTTCAAAGCACTTTTCTCTAGAACACTCCCAGAGCAGCCTTAGACACGTATAATACACCGCCTAGCTCAGAAAATTTTTCAAAAAGCTCTAGTTCAGAATTTGTTTGAAAAAATCCAATGTTCGATTCGAGCTCAAGGCCAGAACAATAATTTTTTTCTAATGATAATTATTGTTATTTTTTAATTTTTCTAAATTTGAAAAATTGTATTTTGTTTTTGGAATAGTAGTAGAAAATTTTCCAGACAACCTGCCATAGCTGCGCAGATAGATCCATTTCGAAGGGCGGTAAGCCTTCATCATCAGTACGCTTTAGGCATGTTGCGCTAACCATTTAGCTATATAGCGGTGGTTTGTTTGACTGGCAAATTTGCTACTTCTATTCCTTTTTACCAACTATATTTATTCAGTGTTGCGCCATCTGGTGCAAATCACTGATAATGCTGGATTTTTGTTTATTGTCAATTACTTTGTTTGACATTCCCAAGTGCTCATGGTTTATTAACAATTGTTTTTGTTTTTATCGGCCTATTGATAAATGATTCAATGTTCGATTCGAGCTCAAGGCCAGAACAATAATTTTTTTCTAATGATAATTATTGTTATTTTTTAATTTTTCTAAATTTGAAAAATTGTATTTTGTTTTTGGAATAGTAGCAGAAAATTGTTCAGACAACCTGCCATAACTGCGCAGATAGATCCATTTCGAAGGGTGCTAAGCCTTCATCATCAGTACGCTTTAGGCATGTTGCGCTAACCATTTAGCTATACAGCGGTGGTTTGTTTGACTGGCAAATTTGCTACTTCTATTCCTTTTTACCAACTATATTTATTCAGTGTTGCGCCATCTGGTGCAAATCACTGATATTGCTGGATTTTTGTTTATTGTCAATTACTTTGTTTGACATTCCTAAGTGCTCATGGTTTATTAACAATTGTTTTTGTTTTTATCGGCCTATTGATAAATGATTCAATGTTCGATTCGAGCTCAAGGCCAGAACAATAATTTTTTTCTAATGATAATTATTGTTATTTTTTAATTAAGGCTTAGCACCCTTCGAAATGGATCTATATGCGCAGCTATGGCAGGTTGTCTGAAAAATTTTCTACTAATATTCCAAAAACAATATACAATTTTTCAAATTTAGAAAAATTAAAAAATAACAATAATTATTATTAGAAAAAAATTATTGTTCTGGCCTTGAGCTCGAATCGAACATTGAATCATTTATCAATAGGCCGGTAAAAACAAAACAATTGTTTGAAAAAATCTTTATTTTAGAATTTTTTTCAAAAACGCACTATTTGAGAATTTCCTTCAAAGACGCTATATCTGAGTATAAAGCATTTTCAAGTAAATTTCCACTTTTAAGACCTTGTTTTATATTTCATTGTGAGTTTTAAATTAATATTTATTTAGTTAATGAGTAAATTGTAATCGCAGAAATTTATTGGCATTAAAATTCCTAAAAGCATAAAGCGCATTTTACTGCGTTTTTGCTATGAACGGCAGACTAGAACTTTTAAACAGGACTTTCTTGAAACAAACCTAGGGCCCATATCATGTTACGCGAGTTACGCGATCACGTATCGAAAACCATTTTCACTCAAAAGATCTATATTGTGGCGAACATTAGCAGTTCGAAACGTGACTGTGCCACCAGTAAATGAATGCACAACAACAGCAAATTTAAGAGCGAGGAGAATATTTCATATACACGTAATTAGTAGCTGAGATCGAAGAAGTATGGAAAATAGTCACACATTTATGTAATCAGCTAAGCGAAGATGACGTTGCTTATATACATATTGTTACGAATATTAGCAAAACTAAGGGGTGCTGCTATCGCTAAGCCGATGCTAAGCAGTGGCGTGAATTCACATCAATATTTCAATCATTATGTATCTACATAAACGAAACAATAATTACGTCTGCACATATGTACCATGTATGTATACGAGCAGCGGAGAGTCAATGCACAAACACATGCATATATCTTATCTGAGTTGTCACAAGAGAGGGAAATAATTTGTGCAAGTATTACTCAAATGAGAAATTATACATCTGTAGTTGTAGCTGAGAAATTTATAACTAAGTAAAGCGCCTAGAAGATGCCACGAAGAAATCACAGAGTATAAAAGCATCAGCGGTAGAGGCGCTATGGGCAAGTTTCGATTCAGACGCTATATAGCGAGCAATAGCAGTATTATTTTGATAGTGGTTTTTCATTTGAGCTATCAATCAGTTTGGTTATTAAGCAAGATATTCGTTGCAATGTTTGTGTGTTAGTGTGCAGTACTTTAATAAAGGCCATTTTGCATTATTAAATATTCGAGTTATTTATTCAACAGTTTAGTGATTCGAACTCAGCAGAATATTGCAAATAAGGGGAATTGCAAGTAAATTCGTTACAATTGGTGTCAGAAGTGGGATTGTTGAATAAATTCCAGACGACAACAAGGACATGGCAAAGTTCAGTGAATTAAAGATCCAGCAACTGAAGAAAGAGTTGGAGAGCCGTGGATTGAATGCAAGCGGCGTTAAACTTGAACTTCAGGCACGGCTACGAGAGGCAATGGAAGCAGAAGGAATTGATGTGGACGAGTCTGTCTTTCATCTTGATGGCGATGAGTCAACAAAATTGGAGGAGAAAAATGAAACACCGCAGACAATGGCGAACACAGACTTGAACATGATTTTGGCTGCAATATCTGCTCAAACATCGACAGTGGCGTTTCAACTGGAATCGCAAAAGACAGATATAACATCTCAACTGGAAGAACCAAAGACAAATATAGCATCCCAACTGGAATCCCAAAAGACACGAATTACATCAAAGATGGAAACACAACTGAAAGAACAAGAGGCACGCATAACAGTACCACTCGAAGCGCAGGAGGCGCGTATATCATCAAAACTTGAAGCGCGTATGGACGAGAAAATAACGCTGTTTGAGGAAAAAATCGAAGCCGAGGTGGATGCGTTGAGAGGTCGTATACAGGAGTTGCAAATGAATCGCCCAGCTGTTTCAGCGAGTAATCCAAAGGTAAAAACACCATCCTTTGACGGGTCTGTTCCTTTCCAGGTGTTTAAGATTCAGTTTGAGAAGACCGGAGCAGTGAACAACTGGAGTGCTGAAGATAAAGTTGCTGCACTATTCATGGCGTTGAAAGGGCCTGCAGCTGAGATTTTACAAACCATTCCAGAGGGCGAACGGAACTGTTATGAAGCATTGATGGGCGCTCTGGAGAGACGATACTGAACTGAGCATAGGAGACAGATATACCAAATGGAGTTGCTGAACCGCTTCCAGAGGCCTGGTGAAACATTGCAAGAGTTTGCGTCGGATATTGAAAGGCTAGCACATTTAGCGCATGCGGACGCATCCGTGGAATACACTGAAAGGGTAAAGATTCAGAGCTTTATAAATGGCATACGGGACGTCGAAACAAAGCGAGCTCCATACGCAAACCTGAAGCCAACATTCGCAGAAACGGTGTCACAAGCTCTGATTCAGGAAACAGCGTCGCTTCTGTGTAAGCCAGTTTTCAAAGCACACCGTGTGGAGGTAGAAAGGCCAGAGTGGGTAGACGCAATATTGGAGGTGCTGAAAGGATCGCAAAAGCGGAGTGAAAAAGTTATCAAATGCTTCAAATGCGGGAAGTCCGGTCACACTGCACGTCATTGCGATCTTGGTCCTAATAGTTCCAACAATGTGGGTGGCCGTAAACGCAAAGCTGGAGGAGATGAGCAAGAGCGAGTAAGAGGTAGAGATCGAGAGCTAGATCCAGCTATTGAATGCCCTGTGATATCTGTGATGCAAATTGGTAGAAAATTGAGCAGTCTTACCGTCAGAGGGAACGTGGATTGTAAAGAACGTGTACTGACTGTAGATACGGGCACATCTCATTCCTTGATCCGATCTGACTTGGTCAACAGGAGAATAAAACCGTTACCTGGACCAAGGTTGCGTACGGTGCACTGGCGAGTATAACCAAGTTCAGGGAGAAGTGATATGTAAAGTCCTGATTGGGAAGGTCATGTTTTTACACAAATTCGTTGTGGCGGAGATCGTTGATGAAGTCATATTGGGAGTGGACTTCTTGGTTGACCATGACATCAAGATCGATATGCAGAGAAGGGTGATGCGTTATAAGAACCAGGATATACCACCTAACTTCAGTTTGCAGAAAGGGTTCAGTAGTAACCGAGTACTGGTTGAAAAGACCCGACAGAGACCACGAAAGTCAAGGAAAGTAGATCGGGAAAAGGTTGATGGATCGAATGGGCCAAATAAAGCGAAATCAAAAGTACCTGCGAGAAAAAGACCCGCATCGACAAACCCTAATGGACGCACTAAAACGACTGAAAGAATTTTCCAGAAAGAATGCAAGGGTGGTTTCAAGCCAGCGCGCACTACTGTTGTGAAACTTCCAGACAATAATGATGATGCAAAGTCAATCCGTCAAGTGCAAGCTCTGCGAAGAATTTCATTGGCCAAACAACAGAGTGCGAGAGAACGAACAAGAATAATGAGTAGGAAGATGAAACGCAGGTACAATGTGAATAAAAATTCGGAAGGTTTCTTGGAGGGAGATTTGGTACTGTTAAACAACCCTCACCGGCGGAAAGATGTTCCATCCAAGATTCGGTGCAGTTGGGAAGGCCCGTACAAAGTTGTGAAGAAGATTAGTGATACCATATAGCGCATACAAACCACTGGGAAACCACGGAGTAGAAGAGTGGTACATCTGGATATGCTAGCGGCGTTTAGATCGGGAAATTTGTCTGGTCGAGACGATCAGACTTAGGTGGAGGGCAGTGTTACGAATATTAGCAAAACTAAGGGGTGCTGCTATCGCTAAGCCGATGATAAGCAGTGACGTGAATTCACATCAATAATTCAATCATTATGTATATACATAAACGAAACAATAATTACGTCTGCACATATGTACCATGTATGTATACGAGCAGCGGAGAGTCAATGCACAAAGCCATGCATATATCTTATCCGAGTTGTCACAAGAGAGGAATATAATTTGTGCAAGTATTACTCAAATGAGAAATTATACATCTGTAGTTGTAGCTGAGAAATTTATAACTAAGTAAAATTCTGGAAGCGCCTAGCAGATGCCTCGAAGAAATCACAGAGTATAAAAGCATCAGCGGTAGAGACGCTATGGGCAAGTTTCGATTCAGACGCTATCTAGCGAGCAATAGCAGTATTATTTTGATAGGGGTTTTTCATTTGAGCTATCAATCAGTTTGGTTATTAAGCAAGATATTCGTTGCAAAGTTTGAGTGTTATTGTGCAGTACTTTAATAAAGGCCATTTTGCATTATTAAATATTGGAGTTATTTATTCAACAGTTTAGTGATTCGAACTCAGCAGAAGATTGCAAATAAGTGGAATTGCAAGTAAATTAGTTACAATATCTATAGTTAAATAACCAACTATGTGATACAGAAACAAGAAAAAAACAAGCAAGTGGTCGAGACGGCTGTTCGCGAAATGTTTGGAATCTAGGAGAAGTAGGCGAACAAGGCAATTGAGATTATAAAAGCAGCGCAAGCTGAGGAACAATTAATCTTTTTGATTTTAACACGCTATAAATGAGTTTTTATTTTTGAACAAAAAACAAGTAAAGAAGTCTAGGTTCGGGTGAAACCGAACAGTACATACCCAGATGTACAATTGAAATGCTGTTGTTGTTTGTTTTGTGTGCTTAATAGTGTTACAAGGCTGCGCAATAATACATATACATATGTTCTATTCTGACTTAATTTTTCTTCGAGTTATGGCTCTCGAAACATACAAAATTGCTTAGTCATAAAAAGGGCGGTGCCACGCCCATTTTTTTAATTTTAAGTTTCTCCTATTTATTGTTATAAATCCACTTGGTAAATGAAATATCATTGCAAAGATATAGCTTATTTTATTCGTCCAGGACTCTTTTAAAAATCTTTTATATAAATGTGGGCGTGGTCCTTAACTGATTTTGTTAATTTTTCTTCAAAGCATTCCTTATAGGAAAGGCAACATCTCTGCCGAATTTTGTTACGATAGGGTTAGCGATTTTCGATTTATGATTAATAATATTTGTAAAATTCATTTTATAACAAGTGGGCGGTGCCACGCCCATTTTAAGCAGTTTTTTCAGATTTTTATCAAGAGTCTCAGTATCAGTCCACACGTCAAATTTCAACATTCTAGGTGTATTATTTATTAAATAATCATGTTTTTTGTGTTTTCTAAAATGTTATATAAAAAAAAAAATGTAAGGTGCGATAACCTCCGAAGAGATTTAGGGCCGAGCTTCTCTTCCAATTTGCGTCGTGCTCCTCTTGATTTTCCCTACAAATTGGCCGGACGAGACCTACAAGTTTTATTCCCACTCCGAACGGCATCTGCAAGGCAGATGACTTTTCACTGAGAGCTTTTCATGGCAGAAATACACCCGGAGCGCTTGCCAAACACTGCCGAGGGGCGACCCCGCTTAGAAAAATTTTCTTCTAATTGAAAACCCTTATTTCTAAAATTTTGATTTTGCTTTGCACGGGGTGTGAACCCAGGGCATACGGTGTGGTAGGCGGAGCACGCTACCATCACACCACGGTGGCCGCCAAAATGTTATATACATATATGAAAAGTGAGCGTGGTTATCATCCGATTTCGCTCATTTTCAACGCCAACCTATTTTGGGTCTATATCTATCTCGATTCCTTTATACCTGTACAACCAACCGTTATCCAGTCAAAGTTATAATACCCTGTGTACAAGAACAGCTGGGTATAATAAGCGGTGTCTCGAACAGAAAACACAACTTGATAAATAATGGGCACCGTAATATGTATGAATGTGTGAAAAACTTTTGTAAAACTGTAAGCAAGCGCTATTTCCTGTCTGCTCGAAAATTACTCAAAGGCGCTTAAGTATTTATTTATGTGTATAAATTGTTTGTTGTCCTTGGCACGGCCTATCTCATTGGCGCCGTTTTGCTTAACAATAGCAAAGTTCTATTCACAGGAGCTTTATTCGCATGTATGCATAAATGCTGGTGACAACATAATGCTGCTTATGACAGTATTTAATCCACTAATGTGTGTAGGAAATTGTTAAGAACTCCCCTTTTCATAATCCGCATTCAGCATCTATTGTATTCAAATAACTGTTTTAAGCATGAAATCATTATAATACCTGACTTAATGTTAAACTGTGCTTACTGGTTGCATTGAAAATTAAAAATTGTGTTGTCAAATTTAAGATAAAACAGAAGTGTTGTAGTGGGATTGACTTTAGGGTTCATGTAATGGGCAAAACTTATAGCGCACATACTTCTGACCGAATTGTACTTATAAGCTGAGCATAACACTTTGTTGGTTGTTGTCACTTGACTTTAAAAACGAATTATAACAAAAACAAGTAATGAAGGCTAAGTTCGGGTGTAACCGAACATTACATACTCAGTTGAGAGCTGTGGAGACAAAGTAAGGGAAATCACCATGTTGTAAAAGGAACCTAGGGTAACCCTGGAATGTGTTTGTATGACAAGTGTATCAAATGGAAGGTATTAAAGAGTATTTTAAGAGGAAGTGGGCCATAGATCTATAGATGGACGCCATTTAGGGATATCGCCATAAAGGTGGACCAGGCCTGACTCGAGAATTTGTTTGTACGATATGGGTATCAAATGAAAGGTGTTAATGAGTATTTTAAAACGGAGTGGGCCTAAGTTCTATAGGTGGACGCATTTCGGAATATCGTTATAAAAGTGGACCTGGGTTGACTCTAGAATGCGTTTGTACAATATGGGCGTCAAACGAAAAGTGTAATAAGTATTTTAAAAGGGAGTGGGCCTTTGTTCTATGGGTGGACGCCTTTTCGGGATATCGCCATAAACGTGGACCAGGGGTGACTCTAGAATGCGTTTGTACAATATGGGTATCAAATGAAAGGTGTTAATGATTATTTTAAAAGGGCGTGGGTCTTAGTTCTATAGGTGGACGCCTTTTCGAGATATCTCCATAAAGGTGGGCCAGGGGTG